>NW_024499662.1:629-171033 GCF_017590055.1 Onychostruthus taczanowskii
CTAATGAACCAAGGATTTCTGATTCTTGAGCTTCAGAAGGTGCTTTAAGAAGATCAGGCAAGAAGGCAGGAGGATTCTGGCTTTCTCATGAAGTGAGGCATTGCTGAGCGATGGCCACAGTAACATTATTTCTCTGAACTTGGGAAAAGTTAGATGCTGTTATGTGAACATGGTTTGAGAGTGTCATCATTTTGTGGAGACCTGGTACAAAGTTCTCCTAAACTACAAAGCTCTTGTGGTTCCTCCTCCCCATGGACATGGCCTAACGCTTCTCCAGCTCAGACAGTGCTTCCTCCTTGGTAATTTTCTGCCACTCCTCAGGGATTTCTCCTCTACCCTGAAATTTCCCATTGTACAGAGCTTCCAGCTGTGTCTTGAAATGAGACACAAACCACTTCCAGTACGCCTGCATGGATGAATCAGGAAGAATGTTCCAAGTGGAAAAAGGAGGTCCAGCATCACGGTATCTCTTGTATGGGATCCATTCATTGTCACCAACTCTGAATGCGCAGTCACTTGCAACAAGGCTGGAACAAATGTCAGTGACCAGGTGGTCGGTCTCATTCCAGTTGAATCCCGTCAAAGCTTCTGGGCGATGGAAGACCAGCTGATGGTCTCCATCGTGATCTCGAATTGTGTTTGTGCAGACAGCCCCACAAAAGGGACACTGCTCCCAGCACCCTGAAAAATGCTCTGCCAGGATGGTGTGAGGCTGCCTTGAAAACCAGCTCAGGTCAGCATCAGCCAATTCTTTCATAATCTTGTCCCTCAGGTCATCCAGAGCTTTTGAAATGGCACTGCTCAGAAACTCAATGTCTGTGACCTCCTGGTGCTCGATGCCCTTCAGGTCACTTCTGGGCAAGTTGATCACCTCTGTCAGTTGCCTGCAAAATTCATCCAGCCAGAGAGAGACTTTGTCTTCCCTGTCTTTTCTGTCTTTGACAATTTGGGTTGATGAAGAAACAGCTGACAGGATGCTTCGATAGAGATTATTAAGTGAGGAATTTAAATACATCCCCAGCCTCCTTGTCCCGTCTAAACAGTGCTTCCTAACTTGTGTCTCAATATAACTTTTACAAAACCGTTTTGGAGACGTAAGGTACTCCTTGAAATACTCAAAATTTTCCTGTTCTGCCAGGTATTTCAGGATGCAAACTTCCAGATTGGCTCTGCTGCCCTGGAAATCTGGGAATTGGCCCTGCATGTCCTCAGCGATGTCCTTAGCCGTCCTCTTAGAGACCGCCTGGAGAAGAGCTGGTTTAATTTTTTCACAAAGGAAAGTAGCAAAAGTTGTGCCAGAAGTGGCTCCTTGGCAGGAAATCTGGAAACACTGGAAGAAATCTTCTCTCTTGCTGCTCAGGTACACCACTGGGTCATTTGCCTTTCGGAATGCTTCGTGCATGGCTTTAAACCTTTCTGCTGCCATTGTGCACAGATACAGAGACAAATCGATAATGTACTCTCTGTTAAATGTACATTTTCCATTGCTGGGGACAGAGATCACACCTTTCTGTACTTCATTGAGTATTTCATGAATAAAATTTCTACTGTAATCCTGTTTCTCCTCTTCCTTCTTATCAATGTTTGCCATCACACACTCTATGATGTTGTTTGTGATGTGCTGAAAGTTGATCACATCAGCATTGGAAAGGCTCCGGAAATCTGGGAAAAAGCTAAAAGACCTTTTCTTCATGATGTGTTTCTCTGGATCCAAATAAAATCCCCTGTCTTTGGGAAATGACCTGATCCGTGCATGGATACCCGGCTCCTTAAAGTGCTCCACAAGGACATCTTCAATTTCTGCATCAATATCCACCTGTTCTGGAGGGCGAACCTCACGCGAGACTTCAGCAATCCACTTGTTCCAGACAAGAGTAAAGTTGTCCATCAGTTCTCTCTCCCTGAGGCTCTTTCCTTTCAGACTCACAGCCAGCTCCCGACTCTTTCTCAGGAGCTCATCTTCATATTGCAACTTCCTTGCATCCAGTTTCCTCTGCTCCTTCTGTAGCCCAATAAGATTCTCACATTTCTTTTTTGTTTCATGAAGAAGCGTCTCTTTTAGTTCTTTCAGCTTCAGCTCTGTGCTTGATTTCCACTGGATCAGTGTCTCACAGTCTTTGTCTTCCCTGAAATACTTTTCCACTTCTTTCTCAATGGCATCACTTGTCTCTCGCACCAGCCCTTCAAGGTGTTCTCTGGTGACATTCTGCCTGTCCCCATTCCGAATTTTGTTGTCCAGTCTCATCTGTACATCTAAGATGTGACTCCTCAGCCTCCATGTCCACTGACTAAAGGCACTTTCCAGTTTCCTGTACACAGCAATCTCCAGGGAATTCTTGAAGCTGAAAACAAAGTTTTCATTCACCAAAGCATTCCAGAGGTCACCAATACGATCTTTCAGGCTCGAGAGCCTCAAAATGCTGTGCTGCGACTGATTCTTGGCAGCCTGGAAGATTTTGCTCTTGAGTTGCTGGACGTTCTGGCTGTAGGTGGGGTTGGGTGGTGCCATTGGGGGGTTTCCTTCCCACAGGTGAGCAAAGTAGTGAATGTGGGTGTTCACATCAAAGGCAATGACATCGCTGAAGGAGGAGACGTCACAGAATTCCTGCTGAGCAGCTACCACGGTCATTTCATCCAACTTTTCCTGCAAGCGCCTTTGTCCTTCCATGTTCTGCTCCTTGGCAGTTGCTTCTCCCACGTTTTGGTGGACAAAGAGGCAGCTTGGGGAAAGATTGACTTTTTTCATCCTCAGGAAAGCCTGCACAGCGATCTGGAGAACATCTTGCATTTCGGAGGGATTTTCTCCAAAGATATTGATCACAGTCACGTTGCCAACACCAATGACAAAGGTGGCCAGCTCGTTGTCATGGTTCAGGGACTGTTTGTTGGCCATCTCGATGGCACGAAGCCCCTCTGTGTCAACCACCAGCACAAAATCAAAGCCCAAGTCTTGCTGCAGCTCCTTGCCCACTGGGATGAGCTGCATGAAGGCTCCGCGTGTGCATCTCCCTGCGCTGACGTTGAACTGCAGACCAAACATGGCATTCAGCAGGGTGGACTTGCCTGTGCTCTGGATGCCGAGCACGGAGAGCACAAACACTCGTTTGTCCCCCAGCCTCTCAATTAAGCTGTCAAAGATTGCTCCCACCCAGCGCAAGGGCAGGTAAGAAGCGTCCCCATCCATCAGCTCCACAGAATATCCTAAATCCATCAGCTCTGCTGCAATTTCCGGCAGTTTGACAAAATTGTCTTTCTTACAGCTTATTAATTCCAGAGCTTCATAAATTTGCCCTATCTCTCTAAGAAGGTGTTCCAGGCCAATGGATGAATCATTGATTTCATCAGAGAGGGCATCCAACTGACTCACCAATGCATCATTGCCACTGGGTTTTTTCTTGCTTTTCTTTCTTGATAGGATTTCAGACCATAAGTTGTGATAGTCTCTCCTCAGTTCTTCAAGGCAACCACAGGACAGTTCGTCAATAAAGACCTTCATCCACTGCAGGAAGTATTTCTTGGTATCTGCTGGCTGGGCCTGGAGAAAGCCAAGGAATGATTTCATCAGTGGGTTGAGTGGGAAAGCTTGCTCCAGTTGCTTTCTTCTTATTGCTTTCTTCTCATTTTCAATTTGGCTGCGGTGATGTTCGATGCTCTTGTTCCTCTTCTCCTGCAAGCGAGTGAGTTCTTTGTCCTTTTGGCACCACTGGTACCACAGTTTTCCTTGAAGTGGCAGCAGCCGGGATTTGATCTCAGACAGCTTCTCTTTCTTCAGAAGCTCCACCAGCTCCTTTGCCTTTGCTTTGCCTGTCACACACGCGGGTTGATCTGCATCCACTGTGAATCCGTGCTGGCGAGCTTTGTCCATGCAGGCCTCCAGGCTGATACATGGATTACACCCTTCCAGGAGATCCCCAATTGTCTTGGTCAGCTGCTCCATCAGTTCTGCTTCATTTCTGTTCTTGATCCCTATTGTTATGTTTTTGCTGACTTGTCCAGCTGCAATGTTCTCTTTTTCCGTGAGAAGACAAACCAAAGGACTTTGTGACTGACACAGCCAGTTCAGAAGCTTTTTCCCCCTGCTGTCCATGTGCTCCCAATCAGACACAAGAGCCACGTTGACAGCAGATATCTCCTGCAGGAACTGCAGCTGTGCTCCGTGATCCCTGGCGTCTCCATGCAGGTTACAGAAAGCCACGCAGCGCTCAAAGATGTCATCAGGGCTTGCACGGGGGCAGTACCAGGCGATCTCCACCAGCCCTTCCATCAGCAAACGCTGTCTGGTGCTGCCTCTGCAGTGGCGGTGGAAGAAAGTGTCGTGTTTGCGTTTGCTCAGCAGAGCGTTCAGGAGCTGGGACTTGGAAGAGGAGGCGGAGCTGCCAATGCGGATGAAGGACACAATGGGTGTCTGTGCCTGAAAGATGAGTTTGTTACTGTAACTCTTTATTTGGGCCTGCTTTCCTGACTTCTCCACCTCTTTCCAGCTCCTTTGGATTTGGCTGAGGGCGTAGAGCGGGAACTCGATGTGTGAAGTGCTCGGGTTGGGCAGCAGCAGAGGCAGCGCCAGTTGGCAGAACGCCAGCTTGGTTGCCAGGGTCTGTCTCAGGAAGTCATCAGCACAGTGGAAAATGGCCATCTGCAGGTCCATGGGGTGCACATGGTCGTCCCTGCTGGCATGTTCAGGGGCGACTTCCATCAGCTTATCAAGAAAGTTTTCAAAGGAGTCTGATTGTTGGTTGTCTTGCTTCCTGGTTTGTGGCAGGGCTGCAAGTTTTGGGTTGCTCCTTTCCCAATAAGTCAGGTACCTCACCCGGTAATCCACAGTTAACAGCTTTTGCAAGAAGTACAATGGCAGTTCCTTGTCCTGGCTGGGCTGGCTGTCCTGCAGAGATGTCTTGCAGATGGTGCGGAAATCTCCCATCCCCATTTTCCTTGGATAGTGACTTTCCAGTCCAAGGCGCTTGAGCAACTGGAGGAACTCCTGGTTTGCAATGGCTTCATTTGCTTTGGATTCCCTGCTGTCTGACTTGGACTGGGACTGACAAGGGGCCTCAGGTGTCGGAAAAGTGTCTTCCAGGTCTCTGAGTATGTTCTGCATCCTCTGTTCCTCCCATTTGTCATCCAAGCATGCACTGATCAAGGAGTCCAAGTCCCGTTCCAGCCTCTCCCAGTCTTCGTCTCCACTGTGCTTTTGGAGGAGATTCTTTATCCGTGTGGACCACAAGCCTTTCATGTGATCTTCCATGAAAACTAAACGCTCCCTCTTCTGCTCAGGGGACAGCTTTTGACTTTCAGGTGTCACAATCAGTCCTGTCAGCAGGAGGAAGGCCTGAGCTCTGTTGGCATCTTGCTCCTTCAGGTTCACGTACTCCGCATGTGCCACTTCCATTTCCTCAGCCATGTACTGAATTTCTGGGTGTCCAAGGAGGTGCTGAAAAGTGCTGCTTTCCACCTGGTACCCTGTGCTGGTCACAATCAAGAGCACCAACAGTTCCATGTCCTTCTGAGCCTGTTCCTGGAGAGACTGCAGTAAGGAGTAAATGGTGAGGCTGCTGGTCAGGGTGGCTTCTATCTTTGCTTCATGAACGTCAGAAGCAGAGCTTCCTGGTCTGTAGGTGACAGCATGGATGTGCTCCTTCATTTGCTGCAGTGTCTTGATGAGCTCTTGAAGCTCAGAGACTTTGGGTGGTCTGGGATGCGGGTGCTCAGTCTGGAAGATCCATTGCATAATGGAGGAAGCCTCAGGGAAGTCCTTGACAGAGTAGATATGAGGATTCAGGAGGCTTCTCAACATTACCTTGATAGAGGTGGTGTTTTCTGGAGGTGACTCCTGGCAGCTCCGCACGGTGTTCAGCAGGAAGTCCTGCAGGGCTTTGTTCGACAGGCACACGTTGATCCACACACTGGGGTTCCTGGTTTTTGCACTCAGATAATCTTTTAGCTCCATCAGCATGAGCAGCTTCTTTTCATCCATGGTCACCTCCCAGGCTGTCACAGTCCCCATGAAATCTCTGGCCTCTTGCACTGCACTGCCCAGCTCCTCTCCAAAAACGGTGCCAATGCTCTGATTCGTCAGCGCTTTGTACGCAGCCCTGAGGGCTCTGCTCATCTGACCAACAGACTTAAAATCCCTGCAGTGATTGCACAGGATGACGTCCCACACTGGGATCAGCTCAAAGCCACGGTCGATAACGCACCACGTTGTGTTATCAGACACGAGCCCCGTTTTCCACTGAGGAAGGGAAGCTGTGTCTGCTGGGCCCCCGGTGTTGACCACGTAGAGCTGAATTGCTTTATGAGAACTCTCTCGGGCTCTTCCTTGGACAGAAGCCTTTGAGCTGGGTTTAGAAACACCCAGGGTCCCTTCTACACTGGCCCCGAAGCCACCCCAGCTGGCGCCAACAAAACTGTTCAGTGCTTTAGACGTTTGTCGCTTCATCTCTTCCCGCTGCTCAGCTCGGAATCCTTCTGTAGATGCTTTCCACCAGAATATCCCCCCAAAGTGGAGGGGACCCTGGTTTATGTGGGACCCAAACCTGCTGAAGAAGCTCTCACACATTTTCACCAAGGTGGAAGTAGCTCTGCTCAGAGTGGGACTGGTGGGTGTCCTGTGACTGTGAGGAGCTGCTATGATCTACACTCTCACCCAGACTAAAGCCCCCGAATGAGCATTTGGCAGAAACGCTCATGCTGAACCCCAGCTGCTGCATGGACTTGGTGAAAGTGGATTCTGCTGCAGAGGAGGAGAACTCCTTCCTCTCAAGCAGCGATCCTTGCTCTGGACCAGCCAGCTGGAACCCCTCAGGAACCCTGAGGAGCTGCTCTCGCTTTGCCAGCACATCTTCAGGTCTGCTGGTTCTGTAGATGCCCTGCAGGGCCAGTCCCCCTGACGCCCGCCTCAGCACCTCCGTGTCAGGGATGTTCTCCTTCCTGCCTGCTGACAGCTCCTGCTGCTCCTGCTGCTTCTGGATGCTCTCCAGCATATCCTCCAAGGGCTTCTTTGGCTGTGGCCAGAACTCTCTGGGAATCTCCATGGCTCGCCACAGAGTCTCTGCTTTCTCCCTCAGAGCATCCTGGCTGTGGCTGGGGCTCTTGAGCATTTCTGTCAGATCCTTCAGGGCTTTTTTGGCCTCTTCCTGTCTTTGCTTTGTCTTCTCCAAGTGCTCCTTCTGCACCTCTTTAGTGGTCATTTTGTCATCTTTTATTTTCAGGAGTTTCTGGAGTGCCTTTTTCTCCCAGGGATGCTGCACTTCACACTCCAGCTTGAGGTAGTCCTCATACTGCAGATGTTGCAGGGCTTCTGTGCACTTGATTCCCAGGATCTGTGAAGCTTATTTTCAGGAGTTTCTGGAGTGCCTTTTTCTCCCAGGGATGCTGCACTTCACACTCCAGCTTGAGGTAGTCCTCATACTGCAGATGTTGCAGGGCTTCTGTGCACTTGATTCCCAGGATCTGTGAAGCTTTGGGCAGCCAGTATCTAGCATCCAGTCCTTCCTTCTCAAATTCTTTTGCCAGGAGCTGTGCCTTTGCATCCCACGCTTTTGTGTCCTCCTGTGAAGCCATGGCTGTGGAGGAAGAACAGAGACTTTCCCTAAGGTGTTGTCAGAGGCCCCACGCTCCTGGCAGAGGCTCTGCAGCAGCTGCAGCCCTGGGGATTGCTCCCACCCAGCTGCTGGAGCCAGGCCTGGGATGGCACAAGAGCCAGGGTCTCCTTCCCAGCACCCTGGATGTGCCTGTTGCTTTCCTGTTTGCAGGATCAACCCTGAAGCTGAGTGTGTGTCCCAGGGACAGCACAGACACACAGAGACACACACAAAGACACACAGACTTAGCCACACAACCTGCCCTGTGTGAGAAATGAAACCCTGGAGACAGAAGCTCTTTTTTTTCAGAGTAGTAATTGTTAGTTAGTGTTGATGAAGTTGATAGGGTCTTAATTTGAAGAGCTGGTCTGTTGTTGAGTATTGAATGTTAAGAGTTCTGGGCCTCGCCTTTGGTTGCCACTGTTTAGTGTTACTATCTTACCCTGTATTTGTATCCCTTTCCCTCAGGTCAGGAACCACTTCCCCTGCTCCCAGAAGGACTTGCACCCCTGTATTTGTATCCCTTTCCCTCAGGTCAGGAACCACTTCCCCTGCTCCCAGAAGGACTTGCACCCAGACTGAATTTAATGAGGGGCTGTTGGTACTATGTGGACCCTCTTAAAAACAACAAACTAGCACATGAACTATGATTTTAACCTGGCAGCACCACAGGGAATCACCCACCATTGACCAGAGCTGGATTCTGTCCTGTTGCCATAACTTCAGGAGTACTCAGTCTGGATGACAGCCCTAAACTACAAGCCAACCTTGTCTTCCTGAGGACTCTCCTGAGGACGGAAGCCCCAGCTCTGCCGAGAGACAAAGCTGCACTTCTCCTCCTCAGTGTCATCCTGTGGGAGCAGCGGTGGTGTGCGCGACCCCTCGGGTTCCCCAGCCAAGAGCTGTTCTTCAGAAAGGCCTCTTGAAAGGAGCTGGTCTCCTGGTCCTGTTTATTACACCAGGGTGATATCTTCACCATCACCCACATCCTCCCAGCAGAACTCCTCAATCCACAAGTGCAGACAGCCGGGGGCATTCCTGGCTAGGCAGCTCAGAGAGGTGCCCTCCATGATCTGCTGCTCGTTAGCACAGAGGGTCGTGTTATAAATGTATATTACAGTATTGGCTTTTTGCAAATAATTAAATGGATTCTATATGTGTGGTGTTAAAGTAACTTTGCTGGAGAGATATAGGGTTTTTTTTCTGTTGTTACCTAAAACTTTGAAGTAGCTGATATAGATATAGATATATATATACACCTGTGTTAAATATCTGCTTGGTTGGGATAATATCCAAGGAACATGATAAGGACCTGCTACTGATATGCCAAATATCAGCACTCACCCTCTCAAGACAGTGTGGACCAAAGCCCAAGAACTGGAGGTGATGGTAAAAATGGACTAAAACCACTAAAACCAAGAACTATGCATGCTCTAAAAAGGCAGATCCAAGGAGGAGCCATGCTAACCAGTTCTTAGAACTTGTAAACTAGTTTGGGGAAAAGTTTAAGTATGCAAGAGGCTGATGCAATAGAAGTGGTATATGAAGGGTGTTTCCAAACTAGCAGATGTGCCCTTGGCTGAGTGCCATGATGCACTTGGCCACAGATCTTTGTTTTATTGTCTTTGTCTCCTATTGTCCTTATTAAACTTTTAAATTTTACCAGGAGAGTGAACCATGTTTTTCACAGCCTCATCAGCCAAGTGCCCATTGATGGCCATCCCAGCCACAGCCACCATGGAGCCACTGGGCTTAAAATCTCTGGTGACAGGAGGAAAAGTGCCTGCAAACCTTCAGCTGGGCACCTGCCTCTTAACTTTTGGGGCTTTGACTCTGTCACACAATTCTGAGAATAGTCCCAGTCTCAGTTCACTTGGATACTGGGGAGATTTATTCCTTGCAAAAAAAATCCTTCTGAGCATTCAGCTTCTGTTCCAAGCTGAATGCTTGGAACAGCATTCCACAATGCCAAGGCCACAACACTGTCACCAGCACAGGTATTGATCCCAGAGCCATGGACTGGGCTCCTGCACCCTTCCAGAGCCTTCAGGGGCAGCTTTCCCTTAGGAGACCATGCAGATCTGGGCAAGGTATGCATGGGGAGTGGGCTCTGATTGCCCTCACCCACCTCGCAGCAGATGCTCCCGTTGCTCCCAGCCTTGGCTTCCCAGCAGACACCGGCAGCAGCTCAGGGGACACAGCACAGCAGCAGGGATAGGCCTGGGGTACACAGCAGGGTATGGAGAAGAAGATGGGAACCCCTCGAGAACTCAGGTGTGACGCACCAGGAAGGAAAGGCCCAAAATCCTAAAGAAGAAAAGCCGACAGTCAGGAGAAAGCAACTCATGAGTATGGCAGATTCATTCCAGGGAGCACTGCAGGCCAACCCTTCTCCACTGGGAAAAGCAGAAGCAGGAAAAAACACTGGCTGGAGATAAGGGCAGTTCAGCAGCAGAGGAAAGCTGGGTGTGCTGGCAGAGCACAGCAGGGGTTTAGACCAAGTGCCCTTGGTGGGCTCATGTCCAGCTGCTCCCTGGGCAGCAGAGCCTCAGTGCAGGACGGCTGCTCAGGAAGGGAACTGCTGGCTCAGGGTCACTGCAGGAGCTTGTCCACTTGAGCCACTTGTCCCAGCCCTGTGCACTCCCAAATTCTCTCCCAATGGAGCCCTGGACATTAACATTAACTCCAGCCCAGCCACACCCTGAACCTGCCCCCGGGCACCCTTGGCACTCCCTGCACGGCTTCCCATTGCTGCAGGAATAGGGAAAAGCCCCATGTGGCTGTGTCAGTGCCCGCAGAGAGGCACTGAGCACGTTCAGGGCATAACTCGGGATCGAGCTCCTCCTTGGAAGGAAAGGAGGGAAGCAGCAAGGCTGGCAGCAGGACCTGCCATGGGAATGCCTGCACCCCATTTCACGGGAACAGCCCTCCGAGAGTGTTTTCCCCAGCCCTGCCCAAGGGAAGGGGCTCAGGGAACACTGCTGCCTTTGTGGGGCTGTCCCAGGGACCGGAGCGCTCTGGGTGGTGCCGCTCAGACTGTAAGAGAGGAGAATCCCACCCTCCCTGCATGGGGTGGAAGCGGTACCCCCTGGGCTTGGGGACAAAGTGGGATGTCCTGTGCCTGCCTCTCATCACAACAGAGCTGCCCTGCTCCCGAAGGAGCGGCACGGGGCCGGGAACCCCCCCAGCATCAGTCCCACCGCTCCTGCCTCCGGGGGAGAGCAGGCATCCGCTCCCACCGCTCCGAGCCCGGCCCCCTCCCAGCTCAGCCCCCGCAGCGCACACGGCTCCCCCGAGCTCCCGCAGAGCGGTGCCAGCAACGGCGGCTTCCTGCAGCCCACCCGCTGCCCTCAGCCCCCTCTTCTCCTGCCCCGCCATCGCCCCAGCCCTGGCAAAGCACCGGGAACAGGAGGCAGGAGAGCAACGAGATCCCGCTCCCTGCTGCCGCCGGCTCCCATCAGCCTGCTTAAAAACAGCTTTTCTTCATTTATTTCGATTGTTAAAGATATTCTCTCACTGCAGGAGGCTCTCCAGTGTGGTCAGCCATCACCTCGTGTCCCTCGTGCCACGGGAGGGTCGGGGCTGGGGCTGAGCCCTGGGACAGTCTGGGGAAGAGGCCGGTGTGGGGGGAGAGCTGAGGTGGAAGAGGCAGGGAGGGAGGTGTTACCTCCTTTGTCAGCGAACCCTGGGGGCAAAACAACTTAAAAGCCACCTGGCACAGCCTGGGGAGGGGCCTCCCTTCAGAAAACACCTGGAGCAGCCACCACGATTTTCCCTTTCATATTTCCAGCCCTGTGCATTGTTGGGTATTGGGCAGACTTTGTCTTCGGGGAAATTCGGGCTGTGTTGGGTGGAAGCAAATAAGTAACATAACTGAAATATTTTGGTAATATTGGGGTGGGTGGCTCTGCCCAGGTGCCACAGGGGAGGAATCCCAGCCCTCTCCATGTTTTTGCTCCAGTGGGGATGAGGCTGAAGTTGGCACTGTATTTTTTTGCTCTGAAACCTGGGGGGCTCTGGGGGGTGGCTGTGGGTGGGGGTGGCTCTGGAGATGATGTGCAGGGCAGAGCCAGCTGGGAAAAACACAGGGATGTTTTCTTCCAACCTCGCTCGCCCTGGGGATACCCCAGCCTTGGCTGATGGGTGTCTGGGAGGTTTGGTTCTGCCCATACCATCCCCACCCCCATCCCCATCCCCATCCCCATCCCCATCCCATCCCCATCCCCTACCTTCTCCCTCCATGCCCTGAAGCTCCCGGGCTGGGACAGGTCCAGCACAGCCCAAACAGCTCTGGCTCCTTTGGAGGGATCTGCTTCCCCTTTTATAGGGACAGTGAGGGAGCAGCTACTGCTTTCCTGGAAATCATGTGTTTTCCGGCAGCAGTGTGAAAGTGAAACTGCTGCTGCCTGCTTTGGGGTGAAAGTTTTTTTGCTGAGAGGTGGGCTTGAGGGTGTTGGAGGTCTTTTCCAACCTTTGATTTTGGATTTAGAGAAGGAAAATAAGAAGAAAATGATTAGAAGTTGTTGTTCAACGTGTAGCACGGGGCATGTCTGCCATTCTTTATTGCAGCACTGGTTGTTTGGGGGATACTTCCTCCAATCAAGTCTGACAGTGTTGGATGAACAGAGCTTTTATCATACACACTAATTGTATATTCATTAGCTATCCCAGCTTACTTGACTTTATTTTGTGCAGTCACATCCTTTACCAGGAGTCCTTACGTGGTTTTGTTTTTAATATTCCGTGTCCTTTTTAGGGGCATGTTCCTTGACCCTCACTTTTGAGTGAGGGAAATATCCTCATTTTGCACAACTTCTGCTTTGTCAGCCTTGCAGAGCTGAGCTGACTTCTCTTCATTTTTCATGACTTCTCTTTGCCTGAGTTACATCCTTTACCTCTTTCTCCAAGGCTGTGCTGTTCTCCTGTCCTTACAAAATCCCTCCTCTTCTTGATTCTAAGTTCCTTGTGGGAACCAGTCTCTTGAGATTTACATTTCCTTTCAGAGTGTAAGGCATTAAAACAGCTTCAACACTGAATCTTGGTGCTGGCTAAGACCACACAGCAATTATTAAGGTGGTGATTATAAACAGACATTTCACCAAGTCCAGCTGGGTACCCATGAAGGACGTTTGGTCCAGATTTCTTCCAATCTCCAGGATGTGGTGTCTTGAGCTGTGGGTTGTAAAAATTGGGATTGTTTCCAGATTCCCTGAACATCTGTAGGCACTCTACCATGTCTTTTGAGCAGTGAATACACAGCACCTGGAGTTAATGACAGTCCATATTCCTCCTTGTGATAATAAAACAAGTGCTAGCACCACTTGGTTTCATAAAACAGCTCGTGACAAGCTCTTGACTTCTTCCCAAGGGGCTTAGGCCCTTTTAATTCTGGAACAAGGTATCCAAAATTTTACTTTGTGCAGTTTCAACGCGGTAAAAGTTGTCAGCAATGCTTGGAAGGTCCCTTCCACTTTGGTTGGAGCAGAGCAGTTCCCCAGTCACTCAAACAGACCCAATCTCCTGGCTGGAACTCATGCCCTGGTGTGTCCAACCACTGCAAATCCTGCAAGGTTTTACTAAGAGAAATGAGGTAATTATTCAAATCAACCCCTCCTTTTAACATGTGTGTTTCCTGGAGTGTGGCACTTGGTGGGGTCGACCACAGAGCAGCTCACAGGGGCTGATTTTGCTGGTGCTCCACAGCTGAATTCTGCTTTGAAGCAGAGCAACAGGCAAGGCTTGGACCTAGGTCAAGGAGCTTTCCTGACATATTTTACCCAATTTCAATTTGATTGTATAATTCACTTTGCCACTAGCCTGGGGCCTGTAAGGAGTGTGAAGATGCCAAGCTATTCCCAAGGTTTTCCTGAGTTGTTGTATCACTTCTGCAATAACGTGGGAATCTGTGAATGATGACATTACCAAAGGCACCCCCGATTTTTGATGGATTGTATTTTTGGGGTTTTGTATCTATTTGATTTGACAGTGCTTTAGTCACTTCCCTAACCTGGTTGGTGTGACAAGGGAAGGCTTCTGGCCACCCACAGAAGGAATCCACCAGAACTTCATAGCTCTGGATTTATACCCCCCCTTGTCTGGACAATTCAGTAAAATCAATCTGCCAGTGTTCACCCAGAACATTCCCAGGTTTTATGGCTCCCAGCGTTATTTTGTGAGCCTTGTTAGGGCTGTTTCTTTAACAAACTACACTTTGTTGGGTTCTTGATTGCACAATCTGAGCCATTTTCGACCCATTTATAGATTTTTGCAAACATTTTCAAAAGTTTTTCAGCACTGCAATGAGAGTCTTTGTGTATGTGACCCCCTGTTTCACACAAGATCAGCTCTGGGACTGCTTGGGGTAACTGCCCAGCCTCGTGGATCAAATTTTGCTGTCTTTATCAATTCCTGCAGCAGGCAGGCTCTGGATTATTTTTTTTGGGGGGGTCACAGTGATCTCAGCACCGTTCCTGCACGTCTTGCTCAGTCCCAGCTGCTTTGTCCTCACATGCCATCTCCTCTGCTCCCACGGGCTCTGGGACATCCACAGGGACATCATCTTCACTCTGGGGACAGGGGGGAAGGTGACACTGTTATAAATAACTGTGTACTTGTTGGCTTTCACTATGATATTGGCTTTTGTAAATTATTTTGTGCCATTTGTAATCACCTTTTAACTTTTCATATAATATCATTTCGTATTTATTATTAATTTTAATTCTGTTCTCCTCCCCCTTGCAATTTTGGAATTTCGCATTTATTATTAATTTTAATATTTATTTAATATAATATTTGTCCACTTTTTATGTTTATTACCCTAATCCCTGTGTAGATTACATATTTTAGTGTGATAAATATATTATAGTTTAGGCTCTCACATAAAATAAACACTATGTCCTGTGTATTATAACATGAACTTTTGCAGAAGTAATTGTAGTTGTGAAATCATAACTAATGCTTTTATTTTTGTCGCTGACTGACAACAGTCACTGATATTGGTTAAAAGTTGATTAAGTTAATAGGTTAAATTTGTTAAATAACTGATATTGTTTGAAAGTATTTGTTAAAATGGCTAAAATGTGTGTATGATAAGATAACATTGAAAAGAACCAGGCAAAAAACACTGAAAGAGCAAGGAGGAATCCACCACTGATTCTATCAATAATTATCAAACCACAGACCAGGGAAGAAATAAAATACAAAACTCTCAAAATCACGTCTGCATTGTGGCACATGCTCCAAGATGAGGTCAGGGCTCAAACTAAGCTAAAGGATTCCCAGAACAAATAAACTCAAGTGAATATTTGAATATGTATAATCATCATGAATATGTATTTGACCAATGCAATGAAAAATATATAAGAAGAGTTGTTCTAGTTAACGGTGCACATGTGGCTATGGCTGTGCATTTGCTTTATCCCTTTTATCTTTTATTAAACTTTTAAAATTTCAAAGAGTGAGCCTCTTTTCTCACAGCACCACCCCCCTGGGGGTGCAGCCCTGGAAGTGCCTGTCCAAAACTCCCCTCATTCTTTGCCTCACGACCATCATGAAAGCCAAGACCACCGAGGGAAAAGTTCCTGTTTTAAAATCCTGGTCCTGTTTGGATTGTCCTCCACCAGGCCAAGTTCCCACAGGTGTGTTTGCTGTCCCATGGGATGCTGCACCCTTTGAATGAGGAGAGGGACACTGTCCCCTTTCACACCTGCATGGCTTAGCAACTGGAATTGCTGGAATTTCTCCACCCTCCTGACCTGGCTGGGCTTCCTCTCTGGAATGACCTTCTCGGTGGTCACCACAAACCCTCCGTCGACCACCGTGACAAAGGGACTGAGGTGGGAGAAGTTTTTCCTCCCACCAAGGACTGGGACATGAGACCCCTGCAGGGAAAAGCTCCTCTTTTCTTTCCCCAAGCACTGAGAAACCCCTAACTCAGGGGGGAAGGTGAGTGTGGGGAGGCCAAGTGAACAAGCCGAGATTGCAAGGTGACCACTGGGCTGAGAAGACAATGGCTCTCACCCACTGCTGAGATCATGGATTATGGTATCTGTTCTCCTCCCCCTTGCAATTTTGGATAATAAAACCCCCTGCTTTAGCTAGGGGCTTCTGGGATCTCCCCTGATATGAAGACGACAGGCTCAACTGGACTTTGAAGGACTTGGTCATCCACACGTCTGCTAGCTATACACCTCCTTTCTTTTCCTCCCCTCTTCTTCCTTATTCTTTCCCTCTCCTTTATTCCCCTTCTCCTTAATGCATTTTGCTGTAGTTATTCAATAAAAGTACTTTTTTTTTTTTAATTATTCCTGCAAAACCCCCTTGTCCTGTCAGTTTTTTGCGCCCTTATTCAATAAAAGTACTTTTTTTTTTTTTTTTTAATTATTCCTGCAAAACCCCCTCGTCCTGCCAGTTTTTTGCACCCTGAGATCAGTGAAAAGAACCTTCACGAATCTTGCCATCGTGTCAAGCCCCTGCCCTGCCCTCCAGTGCCGGGTGGGATGCTCACCACCAGCGATGCTCCGCAGCTCCCGCACCTCCTGCTGCAGCCGCAGCCGCAGCAGCTCCCGCAGCAGCTCCCGGCGCCGGCTCCGCGGGGCGACCCCCATGCGCCGCAGGGACCCCTCGGTCAGGCGCAGCAGCCCCCGGCCCGTCAGGGCGTGTTCCCGAGCCAGCTCCGCCGCCCCGCCGTGCGCCGCCAGCCACGAGCCCACCTCGACCCCCGACCACTGCCCCGCCGGGCGCTGCGACCCCTCGGGCCCCTGGAGGGAGGAGAAGGGGAGGTGGTCGTCCCCGTCAGGGAGCCACAGGGTCACGCTGTCACCTCTGTGCCTCAGTGTCCCCGCCCCAGCCCGAGCACAGCCCTCGGTCGCATCCCTGCGCTGATGCTGGTGGCTGCACCCTCGTCCCCGTCCTCAGCCCCTGGGGGGTCCCCAAATCCCTGCCTGGGTGGGTCCCCCATCCTCTGCCCCCGGGGATTCACAAATAATTCACCTAGAGGAATCCCCCCTCCTTCACCCGTGGGGATTCCACGTCCCCTGCCCATGGGGGTCCCTGAAATCCCCACCCATGGGGGTCCCCAAACCTCCTCCTGTGGGGTTTCACATCCTCCACCCATCTGGACACCCAAACACCTACCCATGGGGTCTCCCATCCTCCACCTGCGGGTATCCCACACCCTTCATTCATGGGGGTCCCCAAACCTCCACCTGTGGGGGTCTCACATCCCCATCCATGGGTTTCCCTCCTCTTCCACTGCTGGGGTTCCCTGGCACCCCACTGCAGTTGTCCCGGGGGGGTCCCCAGCCCCTGCCCGCTCTCACCTCAGCCTCGGGGTTCCCCTCCTGGGGTGCCTCAGCCCCATCCTCCGCCGGGAGGTCCATCTGGGGCCGGGGGCAGGGCACGGGGGCTGTTCTGGCTCCCTGCAATCGGGGTTCCGTCAGCGGGGGGGGGGTCCCCGGACCAGCCCCCCCATGTCCCGCCGGCCACACAACCCCCCCAGCCCTCCCCCCTGGCAAGCCGCCATCCCACTGTCCCTGCCGGGGGCACACACTCGGGGGCTGTCGCGCTCCTCGATGCCACCCACCCCGTGCCCCCCCCAGCACAAGGAGCCGTGACACTCTGGTGACACCAGCCCCGGCTCTGCCGTGCCCCGAGCCCGCAGGGGACCCCGGCACCGCTCGGTTCCCCCGCCCGGCCGGGACCTCTGCCTCCCTCCTTCTTATCCCCCCTTCCTCCTACCTCTCTCCGGCTCCGTGCCCAGCACCAGGAGAGCCAAAGGAACCTTTGCCCGGGCGCTGGCTCCCCGGGCACAGCCCCGGGGAGTGCCACGACAGCCCCGAGCGCTGCCCCACAAACGACCCCGCCGGGCCCAAGGGAGCCCTGGGCATCCCGGGAGCCGAGGCACGGGGTTCCAGTGGGCTCCATCCGAAGCTCCCGCAGCCCTCCCGGATCGCCGCCGCCAGCCCACCCCAAAATAACACCTGCAGGGGGTTAAACCCCGCCAAAAAACACCTGCAGGGGGTTAACCCCCCCAAAAAACCCCTGCGGGGGGTTAAACCTCCCCCCCAAAATAACACCTGCAGGGGGTTAAACCCCGCCAAAAAACACCTGCAGGGGGTTAACCCCCCCAAAAAACCCCTGCGGGGGGTTAAACCTCCCCCCCAAAATAACACCTGCAGGGGGTTAAACCCCGCCAAAAAACACCTGCAGGGGGTTAACCCCCCCAAAAAACCCCTGCGGGGGGTTAAACCTCCCCCCCAAAATAACACCTGCAGGGGGTTAAACCCCGCCAAAAAACACCTGCAGGGGGTTAACCCCCCCAAAAAACCCCTGCGGGGGGTTAAACCTCCCCCCCAAAATAACACCTGCAGGGGGTTAAACCCCGCCAAAAAACACCTGCAGGGGGTTAACCCCCCCAAAAAACCCCTGCGGGGGGTTAAACCTCCCCCCCAAAATAACACCTGCAGGGGGTTAAACCCCGCCAAAAAACACCTGCAGGGGGTTAACCCCCCCAAAAAACCCCTGCGGGGGGTTAAACCTCCCCCCCAAAATAACACCTGCAGGGGGTTAAACCCCGCCAAAAAACACCTGCAGGGGGTTAACCCCCCCAAAAAACCCCTGCGGGGGGTTAAACCTCCCCCCCAAAATAACACCTGCAGGGGGTTAAACCCCGCCAAAAAACACCTGCAGGGGGTTAACCCCCCCAAAAAACCCCTGCGGGGGGTTAAACCTCCCCCCCAAAATAACACCTGCAGGGGGTTAAACCCCGCCAAAAAACACCTGCAGGGGGTTAACCCCCCCAAAAAACCCCTGCGGGGGGTTAAACCTCCCCCCCAAAATAACACCTGCAGGGGGTTAAACCCCGCCAAAAAACACCTGCAGGGGGTTAACCCCCCCAAAAAACCCCTGCGGGGGGTTAAACCTCCCCCCCAAAATAACACCTGCAGGGGGTTAAACCCCGCCAAAAAACACCTGCAGGGGGTTAACCCCCCCAAAAAACCCCTGCGGGGGGTTAAACCTCCCCCCCAAAATAACACCTGCAGGGGGTTAAACCCCCCAAAAAACACCTGCGGGGGGTTAAACCTCCCCCCCAAAATAACACCTGCAGGGGGGTAAAACCCCCCCAAAATAACACCTGCAGGGGGGTAAAACCCCCCCAAAATAACACCTGCAGGGGGGTAAAACCCCCCCAAAATAACACCTGCAGGGGGGTAAAACCCCCCCAAAATAACACCTGCAGGGGGGTAAAACCCCCCCAAAATAACACCTGCAGGGGGGTAAAACCCCCCCAAAATAACACCTGCAGGGGGGTAAAACCCCCCCAAAATAACACCTGCAGGGGGGTAAAACCCCCCCAAAATAACACCTGCAGGGGGGTAAAACCCCCCCAAAATAACACCTGCAGGGGGGTAAAACCCCCCCAAAATAACACCTGCAGGGGGGTAAAACCCCCCCAAAATAACACCTGCAGGGGGGTAAAACCCCCCCAAAATAACACCTGCAGGGGGGTAAAACCCCCCCAAAATAACACCTGCAGGGGGGTAAAACCCCCCCAAAATAACACCTGCAGGGGGGTAAAACCCCCCCAAAATAACACCTGCAGGGGGGTAAAACCCCCCCAAAATAACACCTGCAGGGGGGTAAAACCCCCCCAAAATAACACCTGCAGGGGGGTAAAACCCCCCCAAAATAACACCTGCAGGGGGGTAAAACCCCCCCAAAATAACACCTGCAGGGGGGTAAAACCCCCCCAAAATAACACCTGCAGGGGGGTAAAACCCCCCCAAAATAACACCTGCAGGGGGGTAAAACCCCCCCAAAATAACACCTGCAGGGGGGTAAAACCCCCCCAAAATAACACCTGCAGGGGGGTAAAACCCCCCCAAAATAACACCTGCAGGGGGGTAAAACCCCCCCAAAATAACACCTGCAGGGGGGTAAAACCCCCCCAAAATAACACCTGCAGGGGGGTAAAACCCCCCCAAAATAACACCTGCAGGGGGGTAAAACCCCCCCAAAATAACACCTGCAGGGGGGTAAAACCCCCCCAAAATAACACCTGCAGGGGGGTAAAACCCCCCCAAAATAACACCTGCAGGGGGGTAAAACCCCCCCAAAATAACACCTGCAGGGGGGTAAAACCCCCCCAAAATAACACCTGCAGGGGGGTAAAACCCCCCCAAAATAACACCTGCAGGGGGGTAAAACCCCCCCAAAATAACACCTGCAGGGGGGTAAAACCCCCCCAAAATAACACCTGCAGGGGGGTAAAACCCCCCCAAAATAACACCTGCAGGGGGGTAAAACCCCCCCAAAATAACACCTGCAGGGGGGTAAAACCCCCCCAAAATAACACCTGCAGGGGGGTAAAACCCCCCCAAAATAACACCTGCAGGGGGGTAAAACCCCCCCAAAATAACACCTGCAGGGGGGTAAAACCCCCCCAAAATAACACCTGCAGGGGGGTAAAACCCCCCCAAAATAACACCTGCAGGGGGGTAAAACCCCCCCAAAATAACACCTGCAGGGGGGTAAAACCCCCCCAAAATAACACCTGCAGGGGGGTAAAACCCCCCCAAAATAACACCTGCAGGGGGGTAAAACCCCCCCAAAATAACACCTGCAGGGGGGTAAAACCCCCCCAAAATAACACCTGCAGGGGGTTAAACCCCCCCAAAAAACACCTGCAGGGTGGGCAGGGCACGGCTGGAGTGCCCATCCCGGGAGGGATTCAGCAGCCGCGTGGTGGGTGGCCTCGGCAGCACGGGACTCAGTGAGTTTTCCCAGTTTTCTTTTCCACCCTAAACGATTCTGTGGTTCTAAAGCAATCCCGGCCTTTCTCTGGCCTTGGCAGTTCCCCTCTCCCCCACAGCCGCGTGGTGGTGGCATTTGTGGCTCAGTGTTGGGTGGCCTCGGCAGCACGGGACTCAGTGAGTTTTCCCAGTTTTCTTTTCCACCCTAAACGATTCTGTGGTTCTAAAGCAATCCCGGCCTTTCTCTGGCCTTGGCAGTTCCCCTCTCCCCCCTGGAGCAGCACAAGATTTCCAAGGAAGAATGAACAGGACAGCCCGGGTGCTGCACCCATGCCTTATCTCAGCCGAGCCTCCGCAGCAGGGCCGGGCAGGAGCTGGTGGGTGGCAGAAACTTCTTCTGCCAGAAAAAGGACCCGAAGGTGTTTGTGAGGGGCTTTAGGAGAAACTCTGCTCCCTGGCAGGTGAGAGCAGCCACCCTCAGCATCACAAAGGCACGAGGAACAAGAAAAGAGCGAGGAAATTAAACAGAAAGAACAAGGATCTTATTTTCCCAGTGCTTGGGAGAAGGACAGCCCTGCACACCTGAAGGTTGGCAAGACCTTGAGCCCCTGGCAGGGCCTGGAGGGGCTCCAGGAGAGCTGCAGAGGGACTGGGGACAAGGATGGAGGGACAGGAGCCAGGGAATGGCTCCCACTGCCAGAGGGCAGGGCTGGATGGGAGATTGGGAATTGGGAATCGTTCCCTGGCAGGGTGGGCAGGCCCTGGCACAGCTGGGGCTGCCCCTGCATCCCTGGCAGTGCCCAAGGCTGGGATGGACACTGGGACACCCTGGCACAGTGGAAATGTCCCTGCCATGGCAGGGGTGGATTAGGTGACCTCTGCAAGCCCCTGCCCACTCACCAGCTGTGGTTCCATGATTTCAGAGAGCCAACAGAGCTGTCAGCTCAGAGCCTCCAGCACAGGAAGAGTCCCCAAAGCATTTCAGGCGAAGGGAGGAAAAGAAAACAGCCAGAACTGGGTTTTGTCCTGATTTATTGCAGTTCCATCAGTGACATTCATTCGTCAGATGCAATTTGCTCATTCCAACAGCATTTGGACAGCGTGGAGCAAACTGCCCCCCTCAGAGCCCAGCTCAGCCCCTGGGACTGAGCCTGCTGCCCCACAGAGCTGCTCCTCCCCACAGCATTACCTCCCCTCTCAGCCCCCCCACCTCCACTGCTTCACGTGCTCCTGATCTCCAAAGTTAATTCTCCATCCAGAGCCTTGGAATAACTTTTGTTCTCCCGTGGGAGAAATCCTGAAGGGTTACCAGAGGGATCAGACACTTCCAAGGAGCCTGCAGAGACTCAGAGCTGTGTTAACTGTTCCTCTCCTGGAAGTGGAATAGAGCGTGCTCATTAGATAAAAATTACTGGCTGAGTAGCTAAAAGGGATTGACAAAGGCCACAAATCCCCTCTCCAAGAAGGATTGGGTGTAGGATTTATTAGTGCATTGAAATGGCATCGCCAGGCACAGATGGAGGGACAGAGCTGCCAGGGCTGTTACTGGGGGTACAGCTCCACGATCATCGCGTGACCCTGGGAACAGAGAGAGACAAAACATCACAGAAATGGCTCATTAACACAGACAAGACTAATTACTGCTGGCACAGACTCCCAGGCACAGCATCAAGAACACGAGCCACAGCAGCTGGACACGAGCCCAGGTGTGCCCAGGTGGACAAGAGGCCATTGACCCCTGGGCTGTGCCAGCTCTGGGGTGGCAGCAGGGCCAGGGCAGTGCCCGTCCCCTGTGCTGGCACTGCTGGGGCACCTCCAGTGCTGGGGCCAGCTCTGGGCCCCTCCTGCCAGGAGAGACCTGGAGGGGCTGGAGCGTGTCCAGGGCAGGGAACGGAGCTGGGAAGGGAATGGAGCCCCAGGAGAGGTTGAGGGAGCTGGGAAGGGGCTCAGCCTGGAGAAAAGGAGGCTCAGGGGGGACCTTGTGGCTCTGCACAACTCCCTGACAGGAGGGGACAGCCAGGGGGGGTCGGGCTCTGCTCCCAGGGAACAGGGACAGGACTGAGTGGTGATGGGAGCAGCCAGAGGTGCCTGAGGGAGCTCTGAACAGGCAGCACCCAGAGCTGGGGTCACCAGGCAGGATTGCAGAGCCCCAGCAGGATCAGTCCTGCTGTTCCTGCCCTCTCCCAAGGTTCCTCCCTCTCCCCAGGCTGGGGCACAGCACCATTACCTGCCCTCCTGCAGCACAGGCAGCCACCAGGCCGTACTGGCCCCCCTCCTTCTTCAGCCTGTGGGCAGCAGTGATGACCAGGCGGCAGCCGGTGGCCCCAAAGGGGTGTCCCAGGGACAGGGAGCCCCCCCAGGTGTTGAACTTGTCCAGGGGAGGGGCTCCAACCTGCAGGGACACAGAGGGACACACCCCATGTCACCTGGCTGGAAGGGATGACACCTCATCCCCCCTAATCCCAACACTGAGCCTGAAGTAGCTCGGGATGGCACATCCAGGTGGCTGATGAGGGGATAAAACCACCCCAAAGGAGATCCTGCTTCACCTGCAGCCCCTCAGGGGAGCCCTGCCAGGACTGAGCCCCTCTCACTGCCCTCAGCACCCTCCTCTACAGGGATTGTGGCTCTGGAGCTCCACAGTGGCTCTGGATCTCCACCTCCTGCCGACAACGGGAACAGCATCCCAAAGAAATCTCACATCCCAAAGAAACTGCATCAATTGGGATTTGCTAAGCCAAGCTCAAGGAGCATCACTGCTCCTCACGGGACAGAGCCAGAGCCTGGCTGTGCAGCACCAGCACTGCCAGGAGGGAGCCCAGGAACCCCAAAGTTTCACTGAACTGGAGAGAAAAGTGGCTCCAGAGGAGACATAGAGCTGCTCCCAAGGCTGGAGCCAGGCTGGCAGAGCTGGGGGTGCTCACCTGGAAAGGAGAAGGATCCAGGGAGAGCTCAGAGCCCCTGGCAGGGCTCCAGGAGAGCTGGAGAGGGGACAAGAGCCTGGAGGAGCAGGACAAGGAGGAAAATGTCCTGAGTGTGCCTTACCTTTGACTTCCTGCCCATGTAGTTCTGTGCAAACCAATCCGAATCCATGGCTTTCAGGTTAGCCAGGATCTGGCCCTGCAAGGGAGGAGAGGGTGACACTGGGAATAACAACCCAAGGCAGATGGCTACAGGGAGCCATCCCAGCTTTAGAGCACTTACAGCAAAGGCCTCGTGGAACTCAAACACATCGATGTCACTCAGGCTGAGCCCGGCCTTCTCCAGCACTTTGGGAGTGGCATAGGTGGGGCTGAAGGAGGGAAGACACACCAGTCTTGGATCTGTGTTCCCTGTCAGCCCTACCTCCCCTTTCCACAGTCACATCCTTCTCTCTGGGCTCATGGCCCATCCCTGTCCAAGGGAGGCACAGCCCCCAGAACTGTTGCTGAGGTGCCCCAGCAATCCTGGGGTGTTCCTGCCACTGCTGCTCTCCCACCTCGTGAAGGCCTGGAGAGATGTGGCATCTCCTGAGGCACTTCCCAAAACCACATCATGGCAGGAGAGGGCTGCAGTGGGAGCAGGGGCTGTGGGGAATGCTCTCCATCTCCACCTACCCCAGGAGCAGCTGGTCCTTGGGATCCTGGGACACGTACACAAAATCCCTGTGCAGGAAAAGGGCTGTCAGTGCCAGGGAGAGGAGGGGGAAGCAGGAGCAGGGGTCACTGGAGCAGCCCCTCCTACCTTAGGTAGGCCTTTGGTTTGTAGCCCATGGCCAGAGCCTTCTCCTCAGACATGATCAGCATCGCCGACGCTCCGTCGGTCTGGAATGGGCAGGGAGAAACCAGGTGAGGGGTGAGGGGTCTGCACACAAGGAGCCCCCAGAAAGAAAGGATATGAACACCAGCAGAGCCTCCAGGACACCCCACAACTACAGGGACCAAAGGACAAGGCTGCTGGATTGAGAGGTGGAGGGATGGATGGTCACTGATGATGCCAGCTCACGCAGTGCTGAAGCACCTCCTCACAACCCTTGGGACAATTGTTCCACCCAGGACAGAGGAGCCTGAAAGCCCTGCTAGGCCTGGGACAAGCTGCTGACCCCAAACACTCAGCTGTCCTCCCATTTCCATCCCAAAAATGAGAATAATTCTGGGATGACACAAGCCACAAGCTCACCACATGACAAAAATGTGGGTTGTTATTAAACCCATTATTGTGGGTTTGGCACATCAACTCATGGAATGGTTTGGGTTGGAAAGGACCTTAAATTCCACCCTCCTGCCATGGGCAGGGACAACTTCCACTATCCCAGGTGGCTCTAAGTGCTCAGAGTTTGCAGCTTTTATGTATTTTCCATATATTTGTAGCTTTGTAGACTGTTAAATGCTTTGGTATAACTTCCAGTACTTTTCCAGCAGTGAACAAACTCCTATTGATGCACTCCTAGAATATTGTTTAGTTTTTTTCTGTTACTCCTCCAAGGGTTTTTACTTTGCACTATGGAATCACAGACATGATAAAAGGTAGGAGATGGGGAGGAGAGCTCCCATGGGGCAGAAGCCAGGGGGAATCACTTAACCAACTGCTCCTCTAACTGGACAATACTGGCTGGATATTCTGACTGCCCCACCTTGTATGAAATGGTACAAATCTAATTCAGGATGTGGATTTTTGCCATATTCTGTACCTGAAGGTTTTTCAAGGAAAGGTTTGTTTTCATATTGTCTTTCTAACATTGCCTGGAAAAGTTTGTGTTCTACTTCCAGGCATCACAAGCCCCATCCAGCCTGGCCTTGGGCACTGCCAGGGATGCAGGGGCAGCCCACCCTGCCAGGGAACAATTCCTAATTCCCAATCTCCCATCCAGCCCTGCTCTCTGGCAGTGGGAGCCATCCCCTGGCTCCTGTCCCTGCAGAGCTGTGGCTGCCCCTGGATCCCTGGCAGTGTCCAAGGACAGGTTGGATGAGGTTTGGAGCACCCTGGGATAGTGGAAGGCGTCCCTGCCATGGCAGGGGTGGCACTGGATGAGCTTTAAGGTCCCTTCCAACCTAAACTACTCCATGATTCTGTGAAGTTCAGACTAAACCTACTGTACAATGTACAATCCTCTCCTGGGACAGAATCCCTACAAGGGCTTTTCAAGGATTGACCCTCATGAAGCAGCTACAGAGAAGCAAACAGGTCAAACATCCCAAAACTTCAGGGGTTTTGTTACGGATTTTAAACTGAAACTATCCAATACCCAAATCCACCAGACTACAACGGGGCTCCAACCTGGAAAATCTGGAAATGAAAAGGCACATTCCCAGATGATAACAGCTAAGGTCAGGTGCACAGTCCTCCCCTCTGGCTGGCAGTGCTGGGAACAGGAATTACCAGGAAGGAGGAGTTGGCTGCTGTCACTGTTCCATAGGGCTTGACAAAGGCTGGCTTCAGTTTTCCCATCTGCTCCAGGGAGGACGGGCGGATCCCGTTGTCTTTGGTGACTGTGTCTTTGCCTGGTGAAGGGATAAAAAAAAAAAACACATTTCAACTACAAAAATCAGCCATGCACAAGGATTTCAGCATCAGGACTCTGGGGGGGGGGAAAAAAATCAGAAGATTGTGGGGTTCAGGATAAGCATGAGGAGGGAAAAAAGGAAAATCTCTTTGTGGAATCAGGATACTTAACGTGGCTAAAAACAGCACTTGAAAATTGAAGCTACCTCACTTTCCCTCAGATGACAGTAAAAACAAAGTGCTGCCATGACACTGCCATCTGTTTACTGGAAGGAAAAATTACCACATGGGAAACCCAGTTGAGAAGAGAATTTAAATTTAGGTTAAAAAGCCTAAATGGAGAACTGGCCTTAAATCAGTTTACATTTACATGCTGTGCTTGAGGAATAAAGAGCACTGGGAAAACCCAAATATATCCAACTGCTAAATAAGCCTGTTAAGAAAAAGTACTAATTGTATCATAAAGACCACATGGAACCATGGATCTACAAGGAAAATTTCTCCAGGACACCAATTAGAGTACCCAAATGAACAGGTATTGCAGCCAAGTGTGTCCCCTGGCTCCTGGGGAGTGATGGGGACACCAGCTCAAGCCATGGAAGGGCAGCTTGAAGGTTCTCCCCAAATTATTTCATCTCCCAGCAAGGAGTGTGAGGCCTGGTGAACTGGAACCTGCCACATTCCAGCTCTTCCCATCCAGCACCTGAGTTAGCAGACTGGGATTTTGTTGGGCTTGTGTTTGCTGTTGATATTCTGGGGTATAAAGGTGGTTTCTCTTGCCTGGTGGAAGAGCAGGGGGATTCCATGTCCAACTGTCCTGATTTTCCTTGCTCTGTCACCTCATTAGCACAGATGTGGGGTTGGCAAGAAAAAATTTAGATATGTAAAGTTAAGATAGAGGGCAAGGTTAGATGGGGATTTTTGAAGGAGTTTTGAATGAGTTAGAGAGGGGATCTCTGAGCTTTTTAGATGATGTGATTTATTTTTCTTATCTTCTACATAGCCAGGAAGGGTGAGTTCTGCTCACACCTTCACTGCATGGCTCAGAAGGCCACAAGACCTTTTAAGGAGTTAGTGACCAATAAAACACTGCCAACAAGGATATTTATGGTTTTGGCCCAATCCTTAAATATTTCATATTATGGACTCGTGCTGCAGTGTAATCTTTCTTAGCCAGTCATGTTATAACACACAAACCTACAGTACTGCATTCTAAACTTCTTGTTTACCTTGGTAACTACTTTATTTTTTCTATATCTTGAACTCTAAAACTCTAAACTTTCCTTCACTTAGCTTAACGTGTCTCTGCTTTAAATTATAAATCTACATTATCGCATTGAAGTTTGGAAGCTTTTCCTAAGGTTTCAGATCAAACCCTGTGTTTAATTCTAAGCTTGGCTTATAGGCCCAGAGTTCTGAGAGTTCCCTGCATTTCAGGTTCCAACGGGGTTAAGTGGGATATTGGGAAGGGTATTGGGAAGGAACTCTTCCCTGGGAGGATGTGGAGGGGCTGGGATGGAATTCCCAGAGCAGCTGTGGCTGCCCCTGGATCCCTGGGAATGTCCAAGGCCAGGTTGGACATGGGGGCTGGCAGCACCCTGGGCCAGTGGAAGGTGCCAGGGCTGGAATTGGGTGACGTTCACTGTCCCCTTCCCACCCAAACCATTCCATGCTTCTGCGTTCACACCTTCAACCATCCCGTTTACAAACGCCTCCCCACGCCAGCCGTTCTCCAGCGACAAAAAACCTGACAAAACCCACCCAGACCCCCAGCACTGCCCCCCAGCAGTGAGGGCTGGCCCTGGCACTGTCACCTGGCACTTTGAAGGGCACCACGTCCAGCAGCAGCCCCTCGTCCTGGGCGCTGCCCCCCAGCAGTGAGGGCACTGTCACCTGGCACTTTGAAGGGCACCACGTCCAGCAGCAGCCCCTCGTCCTGGGCTTTCTTGGCCAGCGTGTGGGAGCGCAGCGCGTACTCGTCCTGCTCCAGGCGGGAGACGCCGAAGGCGGCGGCCAGGCGGTCGGCAGAGTGCCCCATGGTCTCGCTGGTGGAGAACTCTGCCACGGCTGGGAGCTGCCACCAGGGAGGGAGAGTCAGCACAGCTGGGGGAAAAACCCCCCTGGGAGCACACAGAGCTGAGCCCCAAGGTCTGAGAGAGGCCGTTCTCACTGTTAATTAGCACACGGCAATCAGACGGTGACAGACTCAGGAATGTGTCAGAGAAACCGGCCCTTTCCAAGATTTTGGGAAAAAAAAAACCAAGTTTCAGGCTGCTGCTTACTGCAGGGGTTGCAGAACTGTGTTGAGAGCTGCCTGTACATTTAATAGGGTGTTTTAGGTTGAAAATGTACTCTATTCCTATCTGTGGAGCAGTTATCTTCTGTTCATTGGGCAGTTTATTTATCTCTTCCACAACCAATCCTCCCTCCAGGAGACTGTCACTGTCATATTTTCTGAAAAATCTCTTTGCCCAGGACTTTGCTCCTGGGAAGCTGAGAAGCTTCAGAGAAAAAATTGAAAACAATAATTACCTGATTTGCTTCTCCTGTGTTTTGTTGCTCTGGACATTGTTTACCAACAGGTGCTTGTTTCATTGGTTTCATGTGAATTGTTTTTATTTAATGGCCAAGCACAGCCAAGCTGTGTCAAGACTCTGGAGAGAGTCACAAGTTTTTAATTATTATCCTTTAGCCTTCTGTCTGTATCCTTTCTCTATTCTTTAGTATGATATGATATGATATGATATGATATGATATGATATGATATGATATGATATGATATGATATGATATGATATGATATGATATGATATGATATGATATGATATGATATGATATGATATGAATCATTCTTTAATAGAATATAGATTAGCCTTCTAAAAACATGGAGTCAGATTCATCATTTCCTCACCACGATGGGGGTCTCAGAAAATACCACAGGAGATATCTTCTGTTCATGGGTCATTAATTATTAATTATCTTCTGCCCATGGCCAGTGAGTGCCCCTGCATGGCTGATCAAATTCCATCATCCCACTGGGAGATGCTCTGCCCAGGGGAGGAGCCAAGCATTCCTACCTGGATACAATCTGAGCCTGGAACAGCACAGCAGCCTTTGCCCACTGCATTCCCAAGGAGCAGCTTTCTCCTGCCCTGCATTCCCAGAGGAACACCAGGCCCATCTCCAGCAGCCCTGGAGCTCCAGAGGAAAACTCCAGCCTTGTGCAGGATCCCTGCTCCAGCAGAAGCACAGCTGGCACTGCAGGAGGGCTGAGCCCCCATGGGATGGGGCTGTGCCACCACCCTGACCCACAGGGGCTCAGCTCCTGCTCTGACTCTGGCAGTGTTGTTTTTATTTGTTTGTATGATTGCATTTGTATTTTAATTTTCCTAACAAAGAGCTGTTATTCCTGCTCCTGTATCTTTGCCTGAGACACCCTTAAATTCAAAATCATCATTTGGAAAGAGAGGGTTTACATTTTCCATTTCTAGGGAGGCTGGCTCCTGCCTTCCTCAGCAGACACCTGTTTCTTCAAACCAAGACACAGAATCCATGACAAAGGGTGACCAGACCTTTTGGGTTCAGCTCAAACACCACATCCTGAGAGCTCAAAACTCCTTGTCAGACACCTCCTCATCCACAAGCAGAGCTCAGAGGTGATCTTGGCTTAATTTTAGTTCTTCCAGCAGCACTCAGGAAATCCCTGCATGCACTCAAGTCTGATATTTTCATATCTTATTTTGGATTTGGGATGTCTGCTCTGCCACACTTAACCTGGGCCTCACTGCACTCACTAAAGGGAATTACATGGATGCAGTTTCCATGTGGAAAGCTCAGGGTGGGAAGGAAGTGCTGCCCCTTTCCATCCTCACCACGTTGTAAATCACCCCCCCAAGGCCCCCAGGACAGGGCAGTGGCTCACTCTGCTCCTGACATGGCCCTGTGGATGCTCTTCAGGGGAGCTGAACACATCCAGCCCCTGGCAGGATTTGGCCAGGTACAGGAATCATAAGGTACATTTAAGATGCATTAATTAAATTAACACACTGAGGATATTTCTGTCTAATACTAAGGGGGTAACTGCTATTATCTAGTAAAATTCCTCTGACCCTAGAATTCTTCTGACAATTCAGAATAACCTTTATATTTATGGGAAAAAACCTTCTATTTCTGTCATCTGCAGCACAGTTTTTCTAGGAGTAGCAGGAAGGAGTAGCAGTGAAGGAGGTTTTGCACTAAATTGGGTTTACTGAAGATGAACATGTGTGAAGGAAAAGCAGGGGCCCAAATGCTGTGAGATGCATGAATCAGTGATTTAACCCAAAGCAGAGGACAGAGATTGGTCATGGTGAACGCCAGGAGCCACCTCACCCATCTTAAATCCTAAACCAGCTCACTAAACATCTAAATGCCTGAAAAACCAAAAAAATACCTCGGGAGCAAAGTAGTCAGGGCGAATTTTGGAAATGAGGGAGAGCTTCTGGCCCAGGGTCTTGGCTCTGTTCAGGGTCAGCATGGTCTTCCTCATCTTCCTGCTGTGGCGGATGGGGACGTCGGACATGAGCTCCACGCCGCCGGCCACCACCACGTCACACTGGCCAGCTGCAATCATCCCCACACCTGCAGGGACAGGAACACTGCCAGGGCAGGGCCACTCACCCCTTGCTGGAGCCCTGAGAATTTCAGATTTCTGTGCTGGCAGACTCCAACCCCCAAGAGAACATTGCATTTGACCTGGAGAAGGCTTCCAGAATTGATTGAGAGCACTGGGATTGTGGGTGTGGAGTTGGTTAGAAGTGGGTGACAGCACAGGGTGGGAAACTCAGAGTTTGGGGTTTTAGAATATAGTCATATATATGGGGCAAGATGGAGGTTTTGAAGTGGTGGCAGGTTGTCTCTTTCCCTACCTTCTTCTTCCTTCTTCTCCACGGGTTTGTGTGGTATTTTGTAATTGGACAGAAAAGCCCACCCTGCGGACTTTTGAGGGATTAGTTATTGGGTTAAAAGTGAAAAGAATTTAAATGTCATTTCTTAATTGGATAATTTAGCCTTCAAAGACCCTGTAACAAGAGACAGTTGGCCATTTTGTGCCCTGTTAGTGAAGAACTGCAGAACTCACTGCTGTGACACTCTAACATGGGTAAGAAATAATAAACACCTGAACTATCTTCTCGAGTGCCTTCAACCCTGACCTCAACAGGGAAAAAGGGAAGTTGAAAACTGGCACCCCAACAGAGCCCTGGCCACTCCTCCTGGAGCCCCTGACCATGGCTGGGTTACACATGAGCTGCTGTCACTTGGCTGCCACTTGCTGTCACACAGAGCAGGGAGGGAAGGACAGCGCCAGCAGTTTGAGCTGTGTCTCCATTTTTTAGCCCTGGTTAGGCTAAGGCAAAGATAAAAGGAGCCTGAAAGGAGCAACTTTCTCACCATGGTCACTCTTTACCTCCCAAACAAACACAGACACTGAGCAGAGATGCTGCTGCAGGCCTACAGCAGCCACTCAGTTCATCTTGTATTTTGCTGGCTAAAAAACCTCCACAGAATCACTGAGAGTGGAAAAGACCTCCCAGACCATCAAACCCAACCTGTGACTGATCTCCACCTTGTCACCAGCCCAGAGCACTGAGTGCCATGTCCAGGAATTCCCCACACACTTCCAGGGATGGGGACTTCACCATTCCTTGGGCAGCTCCTTCCAGTGCCTGACCATCCTTTCCTGGGAAAAATTCCTCCTGATGTCCATCCTGACCTTCCCCTGGCACAGCCTGAGGCTGTTCCTTCTCATCCTGTCCCTGTTCCCTGGGAGCAGAACCCAACTTCCCCCTGGCTGTCCCCTCCTGTCAGGGAATTGTGCAGAGCCCTGAGACTCCTCTTCTCGAGGCTAAATCCCATTTTTCCTTCCATTCCAGCATTTCTTCAGTTGTTTTTTTTACATTCACAAGCAGTGCCAGTTGAATAAATGCTGTAAAAGAATTCCCAAGCTCCCTCTCAACCCCACAGCTTGTTCTTGCAGCCCACATACCTGTGGTCATGGCCTGGTTTGAGGAAATGCAGGCCATGGTGACGGTGTGGGCCGGAGTTTTGTCAGAGAACCCTGCTCCCAAGGCAGCCTACAACAACAAGAGGGGTGTTAAACCTACAGCTGCTGCTCCCAGGCCAGAGCTGCCCCTGCCCAGCACACCTTGCCAGGTGGAGATGAAGACAGAGACATGGAGTTTTCATCCAGTTAATTATGGCAGCAGCTCTTCCCTTCCCCAGATTCTGGAGCAGGAGCTGAGGCCATGCTCAGAACAGTCACTGCCCCTCCACTTTTTTTTAACAAACTAATCACACCCCACATTTAAAAAAAACCACATCAAAAGAGCCTCCAACTACTCCACATCGACTTTGCTTCACCTTATTGGCAAAGCCAACATGTGAAAAGGTGATTTAGACCACTCAGCACAAGGCTGAGTGGCTTCACAGAGAGCAGCAAACTGCAGAGCAGTGACTCATGTGAGCAGCCCAGAGACCTTCCCTACTTGGGATGTGGCCAACTAGATGAAAGTTCAGCAGTTGTTCCCAAGTTAAAATTACCCTGCAGCCCCATCTGACTGGCAGGTGACCAAAGGCAGGGCTTGCATTCACGAGGCTGAGGCTGCACAGGGAGCCCAGGTTACATCATGGATTTATCCAGGTGCAGAGGCTCCAGGTTAGCAAAGATCAGGCTGCCTGGCACATGACTCCAGAGGATCAGCTGCTCTGGGGATAATACAGGAATTGTGTTTTCTGGCTGGTGGAACAAAGGGCAGCAAAGCTGCTCCACTTCAGATCCTGAGAATGTTGTGTCTGAGCAGGCAGCTCAAATAAATAAATGAATGCCACAAGAAAGCAAACCCTCACTGCACACTCTGATCCTCCCAGGGAGTTGGGGAAGGCAGTGCTCAATCCAACTGGTGTTTAGGAGCTGAGGGATCAGCAACCCTCAACAAGACTTTCCTTTGCAGGGAAGAATCAAGCAGGGGCTCCACAGCATTGGAATATGAAAATCTGATAAAAAAATGATGCTAAATGACATCTGTAGCAGATTTCAACAGAGAATCCCAAAATAATTTTCCTTTATAATCCCAGGAACTCAGTTAACAGACAATACTACACAACTATTTCATGCTTTCAAATCATATATAAACAAACAATAATAATGGGAAATAATTTTTTAGCAAGGATCAGAGCAGTTGAAGAAATCAGACTCCCAGGGGAATGCTGCACAGAACCCACCTCTCTGGCAACATTACTGGTTTTCACCTCCTGGATAACTGTACCATAAACAATGTAATCAACAACATCCCTTGGGACACTGGTCCGGGTCAGCAGGCCCCTAAGGAGAGGATCAAAACAAAAGGAATTTGCATCACATGAATAAAAACCTCTCCAACATCCTCTTCCTGCCAGCTTGGCTGCAGAACAAGGCAACAGTAGAGCCACAGCTTCTGTCACCCCCTCAGAAGAAATCTCATGTGCATGTAGGCCCTGTGGGAAGTGTAGCTGATTATGGGCTGCAATCAATCTTGGTGATAATTTTACTATAAATCATTACAGAACTTCATTAAAGCAATTACTTTTTAGCCCTTACAGCTCTCCTTCCACAAAACGGCTCAGAGAATCATCAAATGCCAGAATGGTTTGGGTGGGAAGGGACCTCAAAGCTCACCCAGTGCCACCCCTGCCATGGCAGGGACACTTCCCCTGTCCCAGGGTGCTCCCAGGGTCCAGCCTGGCCGTGGGCACTGCCAGGGATGGGGCAGCCATCTCCAGGCTTCTCCAAGCCTTCTCCCCACAGCACTTTGCTCTGCCTCTCAACAGAACAAACCCACTGCTATTGACCCTCAGAACAGGAGGGTTACAGAATTAGCTCCATATCCTTGTCACTTCATTTCCTCTGTGCTGCCCAGGTTGTTTTTCCCACCAAATGTGAGCACACCTCAACAGCAGCTCTGATGTCTGTGTCTGGAAAACTACAGTTGGGAATCAAATTCACCAAAATTTGTCACCACCAGCATCTCTTTGCATCAACACCAACCTACTGAAAACCCCCAAAAACAACACAAACCCCAGTGCTTAAGCCACCCACTACTATGGAGGGAGGCCAGGAAAAATAAAGCATCTGAACTGTTCAGAACCAAGCCCAGAGCCTTGGCTCTGCAACTCTGAAGCCTCAGCAGTTTAACAAGAATTCTGAGCCCTCCCAGAGTTCCATTTACTTACTGCAGTGCTGCTCTGGCTAAGTCATGTGGCATCAGATCAGCATACCTGGAAGGTGAAGAGCAGAGGAAGAAACTCAGATCAGTGCAGAATTCTCAGTACAGAAATCAGGACAGAATTCTCCTGTGATCAGCAAGAGCTGGGGATGGACCAGAAATGCTCCACTGAGCTTCTGAGCAAAAATTTCAAGGAATCAGAGATTGGGTTGGGTTGGAAGAGACACTAAATCTCATTCAGTGCCACCCCTGCCATGGCAGGGACACTGCCACTGTCCCAGGTGCTCCCAGCCCCAGTGTCCAGCCTGGCCTTGGGCACTGCCAGGGATCCAGGGGCAGCCCCAGCTGTGCCAGGGCCTGCCCACCCTGCCAGGGAACAATTCCCAATTCCCAATTTCCCATCCAGCCCTGCCCTCTGGCAGTGGGAGCCATTCCCTGTGTCCTGTCCCTCCATCCTTGTCCCCAGTCCCTCTGCAGCTCTCCTGGAGCCCCCCCAGGCTCTTAGCTCTCCCTGGATCCTTCTCCTCTCCAGGTGAGCACCCCCAGCTCTGCCAGCCTGGCTCCAGAGCAGAGTGGCTGCAATCACTGCACTAAACCCACAGAAAAGCAGCAGGGAGCAGATAAAGAAATCCCTTCTCCATCCTGACAGTCAGGTGTGGCTCTAGTTCAGCTGTGGATTTGGTGGCACAGCAATCCAGGAAGAAGAGCCTACAGCAGATTCTTGGCCCCTGTCCTGCCAGTTCTGTCAAACTTGTTGCTTCATCTGCTATAAATTCTCCAACTGCTTCCTCTAGACATGCTCCATAAATCCTCACTCTTCCCAGGATTCAAACACAGGAACAACCTTCTTCAAACCACATTCCTGCACTAAATAAGCTGCAAAAACTGCAGCAGCCCAACTCAGGGCACCTCCTGAGCCTTTAGGCCCCAAGAATAACTACATTAAATGAAGAAGTGAGATTTTTTCCTCAGAAAGAGCTGAGTTTTAACCAAGTCAGGGGGTGTTTTCTGGGTTTCACTCCTCTCTGATACTCACGTGGTGCCAGACTGCAGAAAGGGAATGCGGACACCCTCCACCACCACCACATTCTTCACCCCAGTTTTGCCCAAGCTCTTCTTAGTCTTTGGCTGGGCTGTGAAGAGAGAAGTGATGGTGACAAGAATATCAGCAATTTTCATATAGATCCTGCAAAGACTTGTAGAAAACAAAGAAAAAATGTCCTTTTTTGGTGTGTAAGTGAAAGGCAGGGAAGGTAGGACACCTGAGTTGGAATCTTGGAATGGTTTGGGTAGAAAGGGACCTCAAAGCTCATCCAGTGCCACCCCCTGCCATGGGCAAGGACACTTTCTGTGTGCCCCCAGCTCCATCCAACCTGGACTGGAACACTCCCAGGGATGAGGCCTGTGCCTCATCACCCTCACAGCCAAGAGTTCCTTCCTAATGGGAAGAAATTCTCTCCCCAGTGGGAGAGGTTTGAGACAAGGGATATCATGACCCAGCATCATTCCACAGGCCAGTGCCAGGACAAAACTCCAGCACTGTCTGGAGATTCCTTCAGGCTCTTTCCAAAGCCCAGGGGATGATGGGGAGCTGCTGTCCAGGCCTGTTCCCAAAATCCCAAAGCCTGAGTCACCTGAGCAACCCCCACAGTGAACCCAGAGCATGGATCACCCCAACCACTCACTGTGGGCTGTGACTAAAAACTGGGAATGGCTGCTGGGAGCCAGGGCACTCAGGGGATGAGAGGACTCTGCTGCAAACACTGGTTTGCCTGAAGTTTTCCTTGCTTGCAGCTTTTCAGGAACACCTGAACCACTCTGCATCCAGCTCCATTTCTAAGATTTAAGCTTCCAAAACAGCCCTGTCTAGCACAGACCCACTGAGATTCTGGTGTTTTCCCCTTACCTGCAGCTTGGAACTGCGAGGAGCAGCTGAGTGATCGAGTGACTGGAAAACAAGAAAAGGAAAAAAAAAAGCCAAAAAAATGTTAGAAGCAGTTCTAGTCTCTGTAAGAAGGGTTGGAAAAGCAAATGATGTCACTGTAAGACACCTGTCCACCTGTGGGGTGGTTTACTCTGTCCAGAAACCTGACACACTTTCTGTGAACTCAAGACTCCTCCCCATACGATGCAGGAAGGAACAAACAAGGCAACAATGTAATTTGGATTAAAAAATAAAACACTGTCAGCCTTTTAAAGGTGAGAACAGGGCAGGTTCAGACCCCAGCATCCATTCCAAACCCAACACTTCAACCAGAGCTTTATGCCCACCAATAAAAGCTAAAGATACTCACAGGCCCCAGCAGCCCAGGCTGAGGACACGGGGAGGTTCCTCAGGGCAGAGCTCAGCATGGAACTCATTTTGGGATCTTGGGCTCAAGTCCAAGCTGCTCTGTCCAGAAAAATCACCAGGGAAGAGTCTTGCCTGCCTCACACACAGCCAGCAAGGTGAGGGCAACACACTCCAAGGGCAGCAGCAGCAGCACAGGGGATCACCTCCCACCACGCTCGGAGCCTGGCTTGTGCCTGTGAATAAAAACTGCCCAGTGAGCTTCTCAATCCCCTCCACTTCCCACTGGAAAATTGTCCCAGTGCCCAGGCAGGCTGCTGCCTGCCTGCCTCACACAGAGCCAGCAAGGTGAGGGCAACACGCTCCAAGGGCAGCAGCAGCACAGGGGATCACCTCCCACCACGCTCGGAGCCTGGCTTGTGCCTGTGAATAAAAACTGCCCAGTGAGCTTCTCAATCCCCTCCACTTCCCACTGGAAAATTGTCCCAGTGCCCAGGCAGGCTGCTGCCAGCAGCACCTCCTGACACCAGCAGTGTCCTTGGCACCCCTGCCAGCCCCTGGTGCCAGCCTGAGGAGCTCCTCCTGTTCATCCCCGTGGCAAACAGAGCAAGTTCAGGTCCCCCACCCCCAAAAACCCCTCTGCAGCTTTCCCAAATCAGCTTTCCCTACAAACAAACCCTCGTTTGCAGGTCTTACTGTCCAGGGATGGCCCTCACAACTCCAGGGCTTTGGATCCATGCCAACATTCATCTCCCTCTGTCACACTTTGGGGTTCAAATCTTGGCACTTTCTCTCCCAAGCACAAAGTTTTTTTCCATGGAGGGGCACAGGAACACCCACAGTCCCAAACCCAACCCTCTGCAGCTCCCCAAAACTCAGCACAAGCTTTCAGTCACTCCCTTTGACACCTCCCAGCTGCAGCTCCACACCTGGAACGTGCCCCTTCCCAGCCCCAGGTTCCTCCTGCCAACAAAGATCCCAAAACCAAACCTTTCCAAAGCATCCTGCTTCTCCTCCACCTGTGCCAACCTCCCTCCCCACGCCTGATTGAGGTTTTTCCCTAAATTTTCCCAGCCCAGCTGACAGAAGTTTCTCCCAGGTGTAATCTCCTCCTCCCTCCTACACTGCACCCCCGTTCCTGCACCCCCCAACCCCCTCATTTTCAGTGCTCCCCCAGCATCCCAAGGGCTCAGCCCTGCCTGCACAAATCACCATGGCAAAACTCCTCGCAGAGCCTGGATTTGCCTGGATTCCACAGCTGAGCCGGGCTCCTCAGGGATCCCTTCCAACTCAGGACAATCCCCAATTCCACGAACAGCCCCTGCTCCCTTCCCGTCCCCACACACCCTGACACTTTCACAGCGCAGCACCGTCACCCCGGGGCTCCCAGGGCCCACCCCAAACACACCCTGAGAGCACTCAGCCACTCCCAAATCCCCCTCATCCACCCAGGGCCGACTCCCGACCCCTCCCATCTGCCCAGGACCAACCCCTCGGTCCCTTCACGCACCCGGGACCGACCCCCGGGCCCTCCGCAGCTTTTCTCAGCCCCTCTACCCCGTCCATCCGGAATGAAGCCCCCGACTCCCTCCACTCTATATGGAATGAACCCCCCGACTCCCCTCACGTCTCCCTGTCCATCCAGAATGACCCCCCCAACTCCCCTCACTCCCACCCGGAATGAGCCCCCCGACTCCCCTCACTTCTGTCTCTCTGGAACGATCTAGAACGAGCCCCCCGACTCCCCTCACTCCCACCCAGAACGAGCCCCCGACTCCCCTCACTGCTCCCTGTCTCTCTGGAACGATCTAGAACAAACCCCCTGATTCCCCTCACTGCTCCCTGTCTCTCTGGAACAATCTAGAATGAACCCCCTGATGCCCCTCACCTCTATATGGAACGAACCCCCCAATTCCCCTCACGTCTCCCCATCCATCCAGAACGAGCCCCCCCGACTCCCCTCACTCCCACTCAGAATGAGCCCCCTGATTCCCCTCACTGCTCCCTGCCTCTCTGGAACAATCTAGAATGAACCCCCTGATGCCCCTCACCTCTATATGGAACGACCCCCCCAATTCCCCTCACGTCTCCCCATCCATCCAGAACGAGCCCCCCCGACTCCCCTCACGTGTCCCCGTCCATCGGAACGAGCCCCTCGACTCCCCTCACTTCCATCCAGAATGAACCCCCCGACTCCCCTCACTGCTCCCTCTCTATCTAGAATGATCCAGAACGAACCCCCCGACTCCTCTCACTCCCACTCGGAACGAGCCCCCCGACTCCTCTCACGTCTCCCCGTCCATAGGAATGAACCCCCCGACTCCCCTCATTCACTCCCACCCGGAACGAGTCCCCCGGCTCCCCTCACGTCTCCCCGTCCATCCGGGACCGCCCCCCGGCCTCCCTTCATCCTTCCTCCGCCCACTGAGGAGCGACCCCCGATCCTCTGCTCCAGCCCGGACCGAGCCGCCTACCCCTAACCCCCACCCCTTTCCCCGGCACCGACTCCCCACTCCTCTCACCTTTCCCACACTCCCGTCCAGCCAGGACGGAGCCCTTGACCGCCCTGTCCCCTCCCGTCCCCGACCGCTCCCGCCGCTCACCTCCGCCCTCACCCCGCTCTGCCACCGCCGCGCCGCCACTCACCAAGGGCCCCGCTCCCCCCACACCCTCCGGCCTGCCCGCCGCTCGCCTGACCCACACCCCTCCCTCCGCCGCCGCTCCGCAGCCCTATCCCGGCTTCTCCCGCAATCCGCTCCGGCTCGGCGTGGATTGAAAACAGCCGAGACACAGCGGAGAGCGGAGGACAAGGAGGTAGCAGTGTGTTGGCGGCGGTGAAGCGTGCGGGCAGCGCGGCGGGCGGACGCGGGCGGGGCGGCGTGGGCGGGGCGGGCGCGCTCAGGTCCCCGGCGGCCTCTCCCTCATTCGACCTCGGCGAAGATGGCGGCGGCGGTGAGAGCCATCGGCAGCCTCGGCCGCCTCCCGGCCGCCGCCAGGGCCGGCCCGACGCGGCACACCCCGCCCCGAGGTGAGCGAGGGGACGGCGGGGAGCGGGAGGCGTGCGGTGTCCCCCGCGTGAGGGGAGCAGCGGGGGATAGGGGCAGTGAGGGGTAAGGGACGGAGATAGCGGAGGGGCACTGAGGGGACACTGAGGGAAAGGGAGCGCTGACGGGCAGGGGGACAACGAGGTGGCAGTGGAGGGTCGGGGAGCACTGAGGGAGCGAGGACTGGCGAGGGACGGGGCCCACTGAGGAGATAGTTTTGCGGGGAAGGTGAGGAGGCGCTGAGAGGTGAGGGCAGGGGGGCACTGAGGGGGCGAGGGGCAGGTGTGGTGTTGACGGGATGAGGAACAGGGTGTCCCAGAGAGGATTTCCTGGTGCTGAGGCAGGGGTTGGGCCTTGTCCGGGTGTCCCGAAGGGCTCCTCGGGTGGTGTGACCGTGAGGGCTGTGAGGAGTTGCCAGGGAAGGGTCTGTGAGGATCAGAATTGGGGCAGGGAGTCCCCAGGGCAGCTGTGGGGTGGGAGCTGTCCCCGCGTGTGTCTGTGCCCCATGTTTGTCCCCATGGCCTGGGAGTCACCTGGGGGATTCCTGGCAGGTCCCCAACATCCCCCCACCCAGGGTCTGTCCCCCCCGTGTCCTGTGGTCTCTGGGGGTTGTGTGTCCCCATGGGGACATCCTGCAGTGCCAGTCCTTGCACGGGGACACACTGTGGGAACCTCTGAGCAGTTCTGGGGGGTCCCTGTGGCCTGGCACTGAAGGGGGACACACCCTCCACTCAGGATGGTCCCTGACGTGAGCTGAGCCACAGGGAGAGAGTGTCCTTGTGCCCTCACACATGTGCCTGTCCCAGTGCCCTGAGAGCCTGCTTGGAAAGGACAGGATGTCCCCATGCCCTTGGCAGTGTGGATCTTGTGGCTGCCCTCCAGGCAGGCAGGGGGATCCATGGGAAGGGGGATCCCTGTGACCCTCTAATCCCACTTGCCTGGGGGAGGGTGTCTGCATGTGCTCCATGATCCCTCAGCTGAGAGAGTTGGGATTGTTCACCCTGGGGAAGAGGAAGCTCTGGGGAGAATTTAGGAGGGACTTGCAGGGCCTGGAGGGGCTCCAGGAGAGCTGCAGAGGGACTGAGGAACAAGGGATGGAGGGACAGGACCCAGGGAATGGCTCCCACTGCTGGAGGGCAAGGATGGATGGGATTTTGGGAATTAGGAATTGTTCCCTGGCAGGGTGGGCAGGCCCTGGCACAGGGGGCTGCCCCTGGATCCCTGGCAGTGCCCAAGGCCAGGCTGGACACTGGGACACCCTGGCACAGTGGCAGTGTCCCTGCCATGGCAGGGGTGGCACTGGGTGGGCTTTAATGTTCCTTCCCACCCAAACCATCCTGGGATTCAGTGATTCCATGATTTTGTGTGGGGCATCTCCCTTGCCAGCTCTGGCAGGGCTGTGGCTCTCTCCTGCCTCTTTACAGAACTACCTTGGTGCTTCCTGGCTACCAGGCAGGGAGTCCCCAGGAGCCCTGGGAAAGCCAAAGGGCCTGGCTGGGAAGCTCTGGAAACCTCATATTTAGGCACTTTGAAGGGCCTCAGAGTCTGGTGTTGATGTTGACCCAAAATCCAGCTGTGTTTCATTTAAACCCAATCCTGGGCTTGGTTCAGAGCTGGACTCAGTGCTCTGAGAGCTCTTTTCCAATGTGAGCAGTTCCATGGTTCTGGGATCCTGGTGAACAATTCCATGGCTCTGGGATCCTGGTGAACAATTCCATGGCTCTGGGATCCTGGTGAACAATTCCATGGCTCTGGGATCCTGGTGAACAATTCCATGGCTCTGGGATCCTGGTGAACAATTCCATGGCTCTGGGATCCTGGTGAACAATTCCATGGCTCTGGGATCCTGGTGAACAATTCCATGGCTCTGGGATCCTGGTGAACAATTCCATGGCTCTGGGATCCTGGTGAACAATTCCATGGCTCTGGGATCCTGGTGAACAATTCCATGGCTCTGGGATCCTGGTGAACAATTCCATGGCTCTGGGATCCTGGTGAACAATTCCATGGCTCTGGGATCCTGGTGAACAATTCCATGGCTCTGGGATCCTGGTGAACAATTCCATGGCTCTGGGATCCTGGTGAACAATTCCATGGCTCTGGGATCCTGGTGAACAATTCCATGGCTCTGGGATCCTGGTGAACAATTCCATGGCTCTGGGATCCTGGTGAACAATTCCATGGCTCTGGGATCCTGGTGAACAATTCCATGGCTCTGGGATCCTGGTGAACAATTCCATGGCTCTGGGATCCTGGTGAACAATTCCATGGCTCTGGGATCCTGGTGAACAATTCCATGGCTCTGGGATCCTGGTGAACAATTCCATGGCTCTGGGATCCTGGTGAACAATTCCATGGCTCTGGGATCCTGGTGAACAATTCCATGGCTCTGGGATCCTGGTGAACAATTCCATGGCTCTGGGATCCTGGTGAACAATTCCATGGCTCTGGGATCCTGGTGAACAATTCCATGGCTCTGGGATCCTGGTGAACAATTCCATGGCTCTGGGATCCTGGTGAACAATTCCATGGCTCTGGGATCCTGGTGAACAATTCCATGGCTCTGGGATCCTGGTGAACAATTCCATGGCTCTGGGATCCTGGTGAACAATTCCATGGCTCTGGGATCCTGGTGAACAATTCCATGGCTCTGGGATCCTGGTGAACAATTCCATGGCTCTGGGATCCTGGTGAACAATTCCATGGCTCTGGGATCCTGGTGAACAATTCCATGGCTCTGGGATCCTGGTGAACAATTCCATGGCTCTGGGATCCTGGTGAACAATTCCATGGCTCTGGGATCCTGGTGAACAATTCCATGGCTCTGGGATCCTGGTGAACAATTCCATGGCTCTGGGATCCTGGTGAACAATTCCATGGCTCTGGGATCCTGGTGAACAATTCCATGGCTCTGGGATCCTGGTGAACAATTCCATGGCTCTGGGATCCTGGTGAACAATTCCATGGCTCTGGGATCCTGGTGAACAATTCCATGGCTCTGGGATCCTGGTGAACAATTCCATGGCTCTGGGATCCTGGTGAACAATTCCATGGCTCTGGGATCCTGGTGAACAATTCCATGGCTCTGGGATCCTGGTGAACAATTCCATGGCTCTGGGATCCTGGTGAACAATTCCATGGCTCTGGGATCCTGGTGAACAATTCCATGGCTCTGGGATCCTGGTGAACAATTCCATGGCTCTGGGATCCTGGTGAACAATTCCATGGCTCTGGGATCCTGGTGAACAATTCCATGGCTCTGGGATCCTGGTGAACAATTCCATGGCTCTGGGATCCTGGTGAACAATTCCATGGCTCTGGGATCCTGGTGAACAATTCCATGGCTCTGGGATCCTGGTGAACAATTCCATGGCTCTGGGATCCTGGTGAACAATTCCATGGCTCTGGGATCCTGGTGAACAATTCCATGGCTCTGGGATCCTGGTGAACAATTCCATGGCTCTGGGATCCTGGTGAACAATTCCATGGCTCTGGGATCCTGGTGAACAATTCCATGGCTCTGGGATCCTGGTGAACAATTCCATGGCTCTGGGATCCTGGTGAACAATTCCATGGCTCTGGGATCCTGGTGAACAATTCCATGGCTCTGGGATCCTGGTGAACAATTCCATGGCTCTGGGATCCTGGTGAACAATTCCATGGCTCTGGGATCCTGGTGAACAATTCCATGGCTCTGGGATCCTGGTGAACAATTCCATGGCTCTGGGATCCTGGTGAACAATTCCATGGCTCTGGGATCATGGTGAGCAGTTCCATGGCTCTGGGATCACGGTGAACAATCCCATGGTTCTGGGATCATGGTGAGCAGTTCCCTGGTTCTGGGATGTTCCCTGGTTCTGGGATCATGGTGAGCAGTTCCCTGGTTCTGGATCATGGTGAGCAATTCCATGGTTCTGGGATCACAGCTGTGTTACGTGCAGCCTTGGAGCAGGTCTGTACGTGACAGGGTGCTGCAATCATTGAGGAGGAGACTTGTGGTAACTCCAGGGAGTCCTCAGGCTGCTGCTGGTTGGAATTCTTGTTCTGACTGGTAAAGCTCTTCACAACAAACAGCCCTGGAGCTGCTGTGAGGACGCTGTCCCTGTTCATAATGAATGGATCCCCTCGTTCTGCCTTGCAAAGCGTTTGGGAAGTGCACGCAAAGCTCTCGGGGGCAGCCCAAAGGCAGGGAGCAGTCAGGAGCCAGGTGAGCTCCAGGGCTGGCTCTACCTGCTGGGCCACGTCCCTGTGCCACCAGCTTCCCAGGGTGGCTTGGGAAGCTCAGTCTGCCAGGAGCTTCCCATCTCACGGGTCACAGCTCCGTGCTCAGGTGGCCTGAGCTTCATCCTGTCCCTCCTGCTGAGGCTTGGGCTGCTCCAGGGCTGGAAAAAGGGGCTCCAGGACTTTTCCCTGAGCCATGGAGGCTGCTCCCAGTTCAAGCCGTGTGCGCCGTCCCGGTGAGTGGAAGGGTGGGAAGTGCCGGGCAGGGAGGCAGCTGAGGTGGGAACAGGGAAAGGAGAAAGTGCAACAAATGGCTGTTGTCCATTCTCTGGTGCATCCAAAGTCCTGAGGGCACCTGGAGTGTTGGTGTGCTGGTGCTGGACAGTCTTTGAGCTGGAGTGAGACTGGAAGTGATTTTCAGGGTTTAACTCTGGAATGAATGATGGGACACGGTGGGAGTTTGAGGTTGGGCTTCTGCTTCCTGCAGTATTTTGGAGGAATTTTCTGGCTCCTGTACATTCCCCTTGCAGTGCTGAAGGGATCAACACCTAAAGCAGATGTGCAGGGACCAGGACAAGGAGCTGCTTTTGCTTCCACAAATATGCTGGAATTAAAATAAACCACTGTCTGGCTACAGAAACCTCACTCCAGTGCTCACCAGCTGGTACACTGCTGACAGCACCTCTCCCAAAAGAGTTCATGTTCAAGTGGAGTGAGATTTGTGCAGTCGTGCCCTTGATTTATTTTTGTTTCCTACTTCATCTCTTCTGTTTTGTGAGAATGAAAAGGCAGAGTGGAATTGAAGGCTGAAGGTTTTCATGGAAGGAATCTGTTTGGGAACTGATATGGAAAAGGAAAGCCATTTAAAGAACAAAAAACCTGGAATGCCAGACTGGTTTGTCTGGGAGGGATCTTAAAGCTCATCTTGTTCCACACCCTTGCCATGGGCAGGGACACCTTCCACTATCCCAGCTTGCTGCAGGGATTGAATGAATTAATTCAGGGAGACAGTTCAGCCCTTGCTTTCTCTTTAAAGAAAGGGCTTTTATTGGGTTAAAATCTCTGTTAAAGTGCATGGTGTTCTGCTGGGCAGCATCTCTCACCAGAGTAATTGTTGTCAGCCCACACTTGGCTTGTGGGAATTGAATGTTGGTGCTTATTTTCAGGAGTACACAAAGAGTTCAGGGAAATTATTGTTGGGTGGAGCTATCACATGTGGGTATTAAATATTGCTGAGGAGCTCTGGAGTGGGAACTGGTTCACTCTTTGTTTATAAAACACTGCTGTGGGCACATGACACACACACACACAGGCACCCCAAAGCTGTTTGCTGGGACAGCCTGACGCTGAATTTCCATCCCCAAGGCATCACACTGCATGTCCTGGGCTCAGGAATGGGAGCAAAGGTCAGTCCCTGCTGCCAGCACCCCGGACAAGGTGGAAAGGAGGCCAAAGTGCAGCCCTGAGCCTGTGTCACGGGGCTGTGGCAGGGGGAGACAGCTGTTGGGGAGGCACAGTTTGCAGTTTATTCTCCTCCTAATGTTGTGTTATTCTCCCTGCTTGCTGCTGGGAATGGGAATGTTTCATTCCTGAAGGCTTTTATCAGTGTTGAGCAGAGCCCTCCCCTGGCTAATTGCTGTGTGCTGGCTGGTGGATAGGTACATGTGGAAGTAACACTTTTACTGGAATTCAGGGTTAAAGCAGCTTTGGAAGGGGTTCAGCCTGGATCTGAGTTAGGAGATCCTCAGGGTCAAGATCAAGGGTGCTTGAAGAGGTCGTGGTGCCAAACAGAATTTCTGAGCAGAAAAAGGAGATTTAGGAGTGAGAAACTTGTGGGCAGAACTTGTTTGTTTGTGGTCTGAGCTTTCTGAGGGATCTGGAAGAAGAGGTGTTCATGTGCTTTGCATGTCATTAGTGGAGCTGGATCCAAGAGCTGGAGAGGGACCCTGGGCAAGGGTCTGGAGGGACAGGACAAGGGAGAACCTTGCAGAGCTGCCCCAGCCCTGAGGATTCCAACAGCACAAGGACATGGAGCTGCTGAGAGAGCCCAGAGGAGACCCCAGAGCTGCTCCAGGGCTGGAGCCAGGCTGGGAGAGCTGGGGGGGCTCACCTGGAGAGGAGAAGGATCCAGGGAGAGCTCAGAGCCCCTGGCAGGGCCTGGAGGGGCTCCAGGAGAGCTGCAGAGGGACTGGGGACAAGGCCTGCAGGGACAGGAGCCAGGGAATGGCTCCCAGTGCCAGAGGGCAGGGCTGGATGGGAGATTGGGAATTGGGAATTGTTCCCTGGCAGGGTGGGCAGGCCCTGGCACAGCTGGGGCTGCCCCTGCATCCCTGGCAGTGCCCAAGGCTGGGATGGACACTGGGACACCCTGGCACAGTGGCAGTGTCCCTGCCATGACAGGGGTGACACTGGCTGGGCTTTAAGATCCCTCCAACCCAAACCAGTCTGTGATTCTGAGTATTTTGTTGATAGATGGAGGCAAGAATAAATATTTTTATATTTAAAAATGAGATATGTGTGGTCACACTTGGACTGGCCCCGTTTGCTAGCACCAGAGTGTGTTTTTACAGAAACAGCCTGTACAGTTGTGTTTGCTCTGCAGGGAATTCACCTTGAAGCTCCCCAAAGTGCAGGAAGGTCCCTGGTTTAGCACATGAAGAGGTTGGAATGAGGATGATGAAGGCCAAACTCTCTGTGCCACCTGCTCCATCCCTTGCCAGCTGCTTGGGAAGAGGGATTTCATTTTTCTGCTCTCATTTGGGCACTGCTGGCACCGCAGAGTGAGGTCTGTGCTGGAAGCTCACTGCTGGACTCTGCTGGGGCACAAGTCAGGCTGTGAGGGGAGAGACTGGCTCGTGCCCAGGGTTTCCAAAAACTGTTCTTTGGCAGGCCAGGGGAGCTGGGAGAGACTGAGGCTGCTGAGGGTTCCTTTAACACCTGTGACATCTTTTCCTTAGGTTATGCCTGCCGTAACATCTCCACCTCCAGTGCCCTCCAGAGTAAGTGTGAAGCTTTTCTATAAATCCATTTTTCCCTTCAAATCCCTGGAGCAGGAGCTGAGCCCACCCCTTTTTTTTTTTTTTTTGTCTGTGTTTGCTTGCAGACAGAACCCACGTCAGCTGTGATATCAAAGGGGATGTTGCTGTCGTGCGCTTCAACACACCAAATTCCAAGGTATTGAAAATTCCCATTTAGGGCTAAGAACTTCCCTTACCTACAGCCTTACAGAGCTGGGAGCAAAGAAGTAGGAAAAGAAGATTTGGGGATTTTGATGAGACATCTGGAGATGCCTCTTGGAGTGCTTTGTGTGTGCTAAGCTAATTTGTCTCTCTCCCAAGCACAAGGTCTTATTGAGTTCCAAATCTTAAGGAGAACTTAAAAAAAAAAAAATTAAATCTTGCTTAGTTCTTGTATTCAAGTCAGTTAAAGAATGTGTCCATACTTCAGTAATTTGGAATCCATGAGTGCTTTTGATTTTATTATCGTGAATATGATATAAATAGAACCGAATTCTCATTTTTTAGGTCAATACAGCTGCAGTTGTTCAGGTATCAGGAGGAACTCTGTAAATGACATCTAAGGAACACATCTGAAAATGCATTTTGGAGTCTCATAACCAGTAGTGAATTTCAGGTGTCATCTCACAGATGGAAATGCTCTTTATGAGCAGTGATAGGGCTTGCAATAAAAACATGGTTTTTAAAGCAAAGGAGGTGAGCTGCTCTGATATTATACAAGATATAAAGATTGAACTACTACTGCTATGAAAAATCTTGTGTTAATTTTAGCAGACTAGAAGGGGTTTTTAATACACTCCTTTCCTTTGAGGAGCAGCAGGAGTCTCAGGTTTGAAATGTTCTATTTTATGTGAGGATTTGGTGGTACCTAAAGAACCCAGGCTGGATTTGTCCTGCTTTTTGCAGCCTTTCAGTAAAGCTGGAGGAATGTTGTCAACCTGCTCTGGGGAAGGTGTCCCTGCTCATTGCAGGGGGTTGGATGAGATGACCTTGAAAGGTCCCTTCCATCCCAAACCATTCTGTGATTCTATGATTATATAACAAAGAAAAAACAAACCAGTTTACAAGTTCATAAAATCAATATTTGAGGCCACTGTTGGGAAGGTTAAAGAGGAACTCCCTAATTAAAGATGACCTGCTGCAGGTTTTATCCAGGAGGGGGTTTTGTACTAGGGGCAGGGCTGAAGTAACTTGCAGCAGGTGTGGGCTCCAGGTGAGCTCCTGCTGAGGTGCTGCTCTGCTCCCAGGTGAACACCCTGTCCAAGCAGCTGAGTGCAGAGTTCACCGACGTCATGAACGAGATCTGGGCCAACGAGGCTGTGAAGAGTGCCGTGCTCATCTCCTCCAAGCCAGGCTCTTTCATTGCTGGAGCAGATCTCAAGTAAGCACAGGGCTTCAGGAGCTGCTGGAGCTGTCCCTGAAATGCAGCAGTTTGTCCCTGACACCTCCCCGGGGTGAAACACAGGCTGGGAGTGAAATCCCCATGCTCAGGATTTCTGAGTTGCTAGAATTGAAGTGAGGATCTCAAATAAGCACAGGGCTTCAGGAGCTGTCCCTGAAATGCAGCAGTTTGTCCCTGACACCTCCCCGGGGTGAAACACAGGCTGGGAGTGAAATCCCCATGCTCAGGATTTCAGAGTTGCTGGAATTGAAGTCAGCATCTCAAATAAGTACAGGGTTTAAGGAGCTGTCCCTGAAATGCAGTAGTTTGTCCCTGACACCTCCCCTGGGATGAAACACAGGCTGGGAGTGAAATCCCCATGCTCAGGATTTCAGAGTTGCTGGAATTGAAGTGAGGATCTGAAGTAAGCACAGGGCTTCAGGAGCTGCTGGAGCTGTCCCTGAAATGCAGCAGGTTGTCCCTGACACCTCCCCGGGGTGAAACACAGGCTGGGAGTGAAATCCCCCTGCTCAGGATTTCAGAGTTGCTGGAATTGAAGTGAGGATCTCAAATAAGCACAGGGCTTCAGGAGCTGTCCCTGAAATGCAGCAGTTTGTCCCTGACACCTCCCCAAGGTGAAACACAGGCTGGGAGTGAAATCCCCCTGCTCAGGATTTCAGAGTTGCTGGAATTGAAGTGAGGATCTCAGCAAAAAGGGACGTGGCAAGTCCTTAAACCCCTCCTGGCTGTGGCACTTGGTCACTCCTTCCTGCAGCCAAGGAAACCATCCTGGCTCTGGGCTGGGCATTTCTTTGGGCACAACAAGAGGGGATAATTCACATGCAGGACTTGTTTGAGCTGGGTTGGAGTGCCTGGCAGCCTTCCAGCCTGGCCCCTGGTTTGGGCAGGGTTTGGCACTCTGCCCTGTGCTGAGCAGCCTGACAGGCTCCCTGGGTAACTTTTCCAGGGTGTGGGATGATCCAGTGGGTGCCCACTGGGAACCTGGAATGCCATTGGCTCCTACTGCTGACACTGACAGGACAGGATAATTGCTTAAAGATATTAAAAGCCACAATGCTCTGGGGAAAGAAGGTAAATTAAAAAGAGACCCTCCAAAACCGTGTTACATTTTTGGCTGGCTTTGTCCAGGGACAGAGTCTCACTCCCTGTTCAGGAGGGAAGGAGGTGAGCAGAGCAAAGGCCAGGCTGTGGTTAAGAGGTGTCTCCTGGCCTCAGCACCTCCTGCATCCCAAATTCCTCCTGCCTGGCAAAGGCTGTGAGCCTCCAGGAGAATAATTAGCACATGGAGTCTCTAATTGGCAGTGTGGCATCAGAACATTGGCCATCTGCTCCTCTAAGAGTGATTCTGGGTTCTTTTCTCCACCCTTCCTGGCAAGTGCTTTGAGGCTTCCTACAATCCTTCCTCCTTCCCCAAAGGCTTCCAGAGCCCTGGCACAAGGGATCCCATTCAGTCCCTCAGGAAAACCCCGTGTCAGCATGCAGGGCCTGACCCTGCTGGGTTTAGTTAGTCTCCCTGTGTTGCCTGATCCAAAACTGGGGCCTAAACAGCTCTTGCCTACCTGTCAGGCAGTGGAGATTGTAGGAAAACAGGGAAAAACTCATCAAAACCTCTCAATTTCCTGCTGTTTTGTTAGAAAAACTGACCAAAAAATGCTTTTCCCATCCTCATCCACCTCTCTCCTCCCCTCAGCATGCTTGAAGCCTGCAAGACTGCTCAGGAAGTGACTCAGCTCTCTCAGGATGGACAGAAGATGCTGGAAAAGATTGAGCACTCTCCAAAGCCAGTCGTTGCTGCCATCAGTGGCAGCTGCCTGGGAGGAGGGCTGGAGGTACTGGACAATCCTGGGGCTCACAGCAGGATTGGGAGCTGACACTGCTGCTGCTCTGGTTCCCCAAATGATGCTGGCAGGACTGGTAGTGTGAGATGAATTTGGGAGCTGATGAGGGCTCGTTACATCATGTAAATGAGTTTGTGGCAAGTTAATGGCTTGCTTGTGCTTCAGGGCTCTGCCATGCGAGTTCTGCTGCTGCTGTGGAAAGAGAGCAAATCAAATCTGAACCTGTGTGGGCCAGGCTAATATTTAGATGAGTGTCCAAGGGAAAACTGGCTGTTTCCAGCAGGCACTGGATCTGCATCAATGCTGCTGGCACAGTTCAGCCTGGAAATTGCTGCTTTTCAGATCAAGTGAGCCTTGTATCCCAGCAACTTCCATTCTTTGTGGGGCTGCTGTGAGAGGGGTGAGTGTGGGGACCCAGCCAGGCTCCACCCTGCCTGCAGCTCCACTCCAGCACCTTGGCTGGATCTTCTGCCTTGTAATCTCCATCCAGGGCTTGGTAAACAGCAAGGCTCTGCTGATTGCTGGAGCAGAGTTGTTACTAAAGCAGTGTAATCTTGGAATGGAATCTCTTCAGTTTTGTACTGATTTCTCAATGCTTTTTTTACACCCACTGTGTTGACTCACCTGGACTTGGCAGTCCAGGGATAAACCAGGAATCATGGCTGATCTGTAGATGGGACTGTGCTCTTGGTGTAGTGAATTAATAAAGCCCTTGATGGTCTAGGTGAGATCTAAAATCAGCTTGGGAATTTGATGTTCATCTCACACTGCTTGCTGTCATCCCTCAGAAGCCATCAGTGAGCAGAGAGGGAATTTGGGCAGTTGGTGAAGGAATTGGGGCAGGGTGATGAGGAAAGCTGAGGCAGTGTGTGGGAGAGAGCTGTGTGATGGATGCCTGGTTCTTCTGTTGTTTTTCACACAGAAACCTTTCCTTGTCTCTTCCTTTTTAAGGTTGCCATTGCCTGTCACTACAGAGTAGCAACAAAGGACAGGAAAACAGTCTTGGGAACACCTGAAGTGTTGCTGGGTCTCCTGCCTGGAGCAGGGGGTACTCAGAGGCTGCCAAAAATGGTGAGTAAGAAGAAAACTTAACTCCATAGCCCTTTCTGCCTGGCAAACTCCCACTCTGGAATCTTCTTTCTGCCCTTTCTAGGTGGGACTTCCTGCTGCCTTTGACATGATGCTGACTGGGAGGAACATCCGTGCAGACAGAGCCAAGAAGATGGGGCTGGTTGACCAGCTGGTGGAACCACTAGGTCAGACACAGTGTCCTTCAGTTCCTTGATGCCTGTCAGGGAACCTTTCCCCTCACTAAAATGTGTGGAGAGGTTTTGTCCTGCTCTGTAGGAGAGCAGAAATCCCTGATCCCACCTTACAAAGCACAGGGACCTTGAAATGTGAGGCTGCTGCAGAAGCTGAGTGAACAGGAGAGGTCAGCATGGAGGGCAGGCCTGCTGGCTCTCAAGCTAATTATCCAGATAAGAGCCCACATTGCTCATTTATCATGTCAGAGGACAGATTGCAGCCCCTAATGGAAGGACAATAGATGACTGATGGCTGTGTTTCTGCAGCCTGCAGATGGTAATCCCTGACAGGAGCTGCAGCAGGGAGCCCCCATGGCTTGGGCACTCAGAATTGCCAGCTGGCTGTCAGCTGGGGGGAGAAATTCCCTGCAAACTGCAGGATTCCAAGTGCTGAGCAGGCTCCTGAATCATGTCTTGCTCCCAGAGTTCTTTCACTAGGGCAGCTTTCTTGGAAGGTGACTAAATGGAGGAGTTTGAGGACTAAACCTTCCAGAGCCTCCCAAGAGGAGCCATCAGCCCCTCTCAGGAGTTAGAATGGAAGCCACTGCTCCAGCTGGCACTGCCTTGGGGTTAGAGGGTGCTGAGCATGGTTTCCCCAGGCTCAGCATAGCCAGAACACACTGGTGGTGCTGAAGAAAATAAAATTAATGAAAAGCTGCTGCTGTCCACCCTGAGCAATGCCAAGGAAGCCCTGGTGTCCATGCTGTCCCACAGGCCAGTGCTCAGCTGGAGCAGGGTTGGAAAGGACCTTAAAGCTCATCCAGTCCTTGCCCATGGCAGTGGCAGGGACACCTCCCACTGTCCCAGGTGCTCCCAGCCCCAGTGTCCAGCCTGGCCTTGGGCACTGCCAGGGATCCAGGGGCAGCCCCAGCTGTGCCAGGGCCTGCCCACCCTGCCAGGGAACAATTCCCAATTCCCAATCTCCCATCCAGCCCTGCCCTCTGGCACTGGGAGCCATTCCCTGGCTCCTGTCCCTCCATCCTTGTCCCCAGTCCCTCTCCATCCTTCCTGTCAGCTCCTCCAGGTGCTGGAAGGCTGCAGCTGGGTCACCCCAGAGCCTTCTCTTCTCCAGGCTGAGCAATCCCAATTCTCCCAGCCTTTCCTATGGCAGAGCTGCTCCATCCCTCTGGTCACCTTTGTGCCTCCTCTGGGCTCTCTCCAGCAGCTCCAGGCCCTTGTGCTGCTGTGCCAGGGCTGGGGCGGCTCTGCAGGTGGGCTCTCACCTGGGCACAGGGGCAGAATCCCCCCTTTCCTGCTGCCCACACTGAGTGATCAGCCCAGGATACCCAGATATCCTTAGCTTATCTTCAGCTGTATTCATTCCTCTAAAACAGATCCATGGTTGTCAGGCTGGAGTTAAAATTGCCTGGATAAACTTTCCCACTTGATACTTGCTTAGAAGTGAATTGTTTTTTTTTTAAGAGGTAGCAAATGTGGCTGTTTATAGCCACAATTAGCCCAGTTTGCTGAAAGGAAACGTGAGCTTTCTGAGGAGCTGCTGGGAATCTGGCTCAGCCCAGAGAAGCACGTAGGAGGAACACAAAAATACAAATTACATACAAACACTGGATGTGTTCCTTGTTATCCAAACAGCAGCCAGTGCCAGGAGGGCTCCTGTTCACTCTGTGGCTGGGGAAAGCAGCTCTACCTGGGGTGATGCTTTAACTGATGACAGAAAGCTTGGAAGGAGACACACACCATCAATCAGGAGGCAATTTCAGGGCATGCAATCAGTTCTCCTTCAGCAGGGAGCTCTGCAGCATTGCCTGGATCCAATTGTGGCTTGTGCCATTTATAAAAGAAAGCAGATGGGCGTGCACAGCTCAGAGCTCCTGGGTTAGGACACAGCAAAACACTGGGAATTAACTGCAGGTAAAGCAAACCCACATATATGGGGTCAGCCACTCAGTGTGAATGGTTCTCACAGCTCAGATTTTGAAACAAACAGCAATTTTCTTCAGCTGGAGTATCAGAATCCAGCAGTTGTTAATGTAACCAAGCTACCAGAAAGGTGAAATCAGGGACTGATATCTTGTAGCACATCGAGTTATAAAGATGAAGGTCTCAGCCTGGCGTGGTGAAAATAGAATTTGGAAGCTGGTGAAGTCTGAGCTCTGAACTCCCAAATGCTCTTGGGCTTCCAGTGAATTCTCTAAAACCCCCTGGGCATTGTTGAAATGTAGATTATGCAGCTGCTCTGAGCTGTACTTTGTCTGCTGCCTGTAAAATCAACTGTGTTTTGTTTGGCCTGTTTTTCCTTGGACTGGCTCTGACATTCTGCCAGGGCAGGAGGGAAACTTCCACAGGGAGCTTCCCTGAGCTGTCAGAGTGTTTGTGCTGCTTTATCTCCTCCTTGCTGACAGACTCCCTGAGCAGGGAGCAGCTTCTGGGGTCTGCTGGGTGAAAACCCTCAGGTTGTTACAGAGAGAGGTGAAAAAAAGAGGCCACAGAGCTGCTCCAAGGGCTGGACCCCTCTGCTCTGGCGGGGGCTGGGGGGGCTCACCTGGAGAGGAGAAGGATCCAGGGAGAGCTCAGAGCCCCTGGCAGGGCCTGGAGGGGCTCCAGGAGAGCTGCAGAGGGACTGGGGACAAGGCCTGCAGGGACAGGAGCCAGGGAATGGCTCCCACTGCCAGAGGGCAGGGCTGGATGGGAGATTGGGAATTGGGAATTGTTCCCTGGCAGGGTGGGCAGGCCCTGGCACAGCTGGGGCTGCCCCTGCATCCCTGGCAGTGCCCAAGGCCAGGCTGGACAGGGTTTGGAGAGCCCTGGGACAGTGGCAGTGTCCCTGCCATGGCAGGGGATTATATGACCTTTAACATCTCCTTCCCAACCAAACAATTCTGAGTTTCTGTGATTAAAACCTTACAGCTGAGGACTTCAGCCTTTTGTGGAAGAGGAGAATAGTGGGAGATGAAAAAGGAGGGAGTTTCTGATTTGGATTTTACCTGTCTCTTCTCTTGGAGTGTCTGTGGGGGGTTTCCTTAGCTTTGAGGGCTCTGCAGTGTCTGGGTGTGTTTGGAGCAGTTTGGGTGAAGGTGAATGGCCCTGGCCAGCTGCAGGGTTGTAATCTCCCAGGTTTGTTCAGCCCAAAGTTGCACATTTAGCTGCAGGGTCTACTTGGTGACCCTGTGCAGATTCACCAGACACTGCTGTGTCATTATTGACTCAGAGTTTGCCTCTGGCAGCATCTCACAGCTGCCTGATCAGCCCTGTGCTGTGTCCTCCTCTCCTGATGATACAATTGTCTGGAAATGAGGATTCCTGTGCTTGGAAATTGTGCAACCCACCCTCAGAGGCTGCTAAAACTGGTTTTGTGGTGGCTTGCTTCATTGTGGGACAGCTTTAAGTTGGGCCACTTGTGTTGCAGTAGCTAAAGCAAGTGAGAGGATTCCTGCACTGAGTTCAAAGGTTGGGATTGGTTGGACATTGGCTCCAGTGCAGGGATTTCCAGGGATTCAGCACTCCCAAAATGCTGGCTGTGTGTTTAACAGCATGGTGGGGCACACAAGTTCCACAAAGGAGAGGGAGGGGAGGCAGAACACCTCAGAATTCTGGGTTTGCCTGCAGTTATGTCAAGTGGAAGGTTTGAGGAATAAAGGGCACAGGTAGCAAAAAGATGGTCAGGAGCTGAGGATACATACAACTGTATGTAGTGCCTTTATTTCCTTATATGACTTTTGTTGCATGTAACAAACAGTAAATTTTGCCTAGATCCAGCATAAATCATGTTAGAGCAATCTTTTCCCTGTTCTCTTCATTCCCAAAATGACAGTGTGATGCCAAATGCTCTGGTAGTTTTACCCTTTCCTTTCCACATTTTATGCAAGCTGAAAATATGTTACTATTTGCACACTGATAAGTAATCCTGATAAATAAGACTGGTTTTCAGCCTGGTTTGAAAGCAGTATTTTCCAGATAGAAAAGATTGTAGAATGGATTTGAAAGTTTAAACTCCTAGATATAACTTGCAAATGTGGATCCTGTTGTGCACAGATTCCCAAGTATCCCAGAGAATTCATGGAAACAGGGAAGAAGAAGGGGAAAATGTGACTTTGAAAGTCACAACAGATTCAAATACAAAAAATGCACGAGAAGAAATCTAAAGTATCTTTCCAAACTAGCAGAACATGGCACAGTACAAAGATGAAGCTGAGGTTCTGGATTCAGAGCTTTGCAGTGTATTTAACTTAACAGCAGCTCAGACAGCTTGTGTGGTGGCATTAAAAGGGCTTCATTGGGAATACAGAAATCACTGCTCTCACCCTGTCTCTGCCCATGGGACCCTAATGAATTCATTTGCTGTTAATTTCAAGAGGTCACCAAAACTACCACCTGCAGAGAGGTCATGGAACCTCTGTCCTTGGAGGTGTCCAGAAGGTCCCTGAGCAGCCTGATCTGATTGCAGAGTTGGATTTAAGTTGTCCCTGCTCCCACAGAGAGCTGGCATTCCAGCACTTCTGCACCATGCCCTCTGTATAAATCCCTTGGAGCCTTCATATGGTCCCTGCTGAGCCTTCCCACTGTTGGTCATAACCCAGAAAAACCAAACAGGAGCAGGGAATGGAGTGGGAGCAGTTCAAAGGCCCATTACATTGTGTCTGCTCCTGGTTTTACCTCTTTCCTCAGGGATAACTTGTGCTGTGTTCTCTGCTCTCTCCAGGGCCAGGAGTGAAGACTCCTGAGGCAAGAACAATCGAGTACCTGGAGGAGGTGGCCATTGGCTTTGCCAGGGGACTGGCCAACAAGACTGTGTCTGCCAAGAGATCCAGAGGGCTCATGCAGAGTAAGTCAGCGTGGAGAAATCCCAAGGGACAGCAGTGAGTGTAATCCAGCTTGGCTTCTCCAGGATGTGTTCGTGCTCCTACTTAATTCCTTTTCAAAATGAAGTTATTTCATGTTGGAATCATCTCTTGAGCCATGTGGGGTGGTAGAGAAAACATTGCCCTGCAGAGCTGGGCTTTGGCAGAGCTGGATGTGGTGGCTCCTGAGGTTATTGGAAGGGAGGCAGGCCCTGAAGAGTGAGAGACAGCAGATACCTCCAGGAACTGTCCATCTGCAAAATTTTGGTGGCACATTCTGTACCAAGCTGGTGAACTCAAGTGGGAAGAGGTACAAGGGACTGCTCCAATCTGATCCTTGACAGCACAGCCCAGAAATGGGGACATCTGTGGGAATTCTGCTTCCCTGGGCTCAGAGTGTCACCAGTTGTGTTAGGAGGACACTTCAGCCCTCAATGAGACTTGTCCATGGAATAATCCATGGAAACTCTGTGAGCAGCCCCTGCTGCCTGTGCCTGGGTTTCAGGTGCATGTTTCTAGTGCAGATACTCACTTTTCTATTCCCTTACCTCTGCAGCCCACCCTGGCAGGCTGGCTGTGCACAGCACTGTGCTGACCCCTGTTCTGTCCCACCTTGCAGGGCTAACAGACTATGCCATGGCCCTTCCCTTCGTCAGGCAGCAAGTTTACAAGACAGTGGAGAGCAAAGTTCAAAAGCAAACCAAAGGGCTCTACCCTGCTCCTCTGAAGATCATCGAGGTAACACCCCTGCGAGGTGGGGGGAGCTGCAGGGCAGGTGGATCTGTGGGAAAATGTGGGACAGGCAGAGGGAAGGTGATCCTTTGAGTCAAGCCAATGTCCTGATCCTCACAGAGATCAGTCCTGAGGAGTCCTGGCTGTGGGGTAGAATTCAGAATCACTACTCAAAATATGATCACCAGTTTATGGGTACTGGTACCAGTGAGGAGTAGAGCAGGAATCCCAGCTGAGGGAAGGCTTAGCTGGAATATTTTGGCCATGAGACTTTCAGCTGCACTTTTCCCAAGTTTTCTATACAGTCTCTGAAGAGTTCAGGAGACCTATTTGATGCCATAAAAATAGAAATTGCTATAATTTTCACAGCACTAACTACATAATGCTTTATTAGTCCCTTCTGTTACACTCTCTGAATGAGTCCTTATTGTAAAATGACTTTTCACTACTAAAGTTGTTGCCCAGACTCCTCTAAAACCTGTGAAGGATTTGAAGAGCAGTGACATTACAGAAGCACAGTTCCTAAAACCACAGGGAATGGCTAAAAATGAACCTGGTGGTAAACCCCTCACCTGTCCTGTGCTAGAAGGAGAGGGTGACACAGCTCTGCTAAGAGCAGCAGGGACAGGATTCAGGGAGTCTGAACTATGCCTTGAATGTTGGGGAGGGGTCACTGGAGACAACAGGGAATCCTGTTCATTTGTGTGTTTGCAGCATGACTGAACTGTGGTGTCTTTACTGCTTTTGGATTAGGTTGTAAAAACTGGTCTGGATCAGGGGAGTGATGCTGGATACCTCATTGAAGCCCAGGTAAGGAGAGGAGATCCTGGCAGGGATCAGGTCCTGGGGTGGTGCCTTAAGGAGCTGGAACAGAAGCTAGACAGAGTTAAGAGGAATAAAGAGGATTTTTATTGAAGTGCCTTCAAAGGCTACACCCTGGCAGTACCAGAGCCACAGTCTGGATGGCTGCAAGGTGGGAGCAAAAGAGGGCTTGGTCATGAGATCTCACACTTTTATAAATTTTAGTCCATTTGCATATAGGAGTTAACTGTCCAATTAATATCTTCAAGTGATGAAGTTTCATCCTCCTTGCTTGCTTGCCTGTCCTCCTCTTTTCACATTGTTTATGCTTTGAGCCTGAATTTGAAGAGGTTGTCCTTGAGTCTCCAACTGGAACAGGATTGTTTTGTCTTCACCACCCTGTGAAAAGATCCCAGTAACACTTAATATAAAGCTGCACACCACAACAGAACAGAAAAAACTTAAACCCCAAGGTATCAGGTGTAATCAGGGGATTTGTGTTTAACCACACCAAGGGTTCATCACAGCCTGCTGCCCATCCCATCCCACCCCTGCTATGGGCAGGACACCTTCCCCTTTTCCAGGCTGCTCCAAGCCCCATCCAGCCTTGCCTTGGGCACTTGCAGGGATGGGGGAGCCTCAACACAAAGCACTCACAGGCAGGGCCACTGTGGGTGGGTGATGCTGCTCCTCCTGGATGAGCAGAGCTGAGGTTCCACACCTCCTTCTGGGGGCTGGCTGGGGATGTTTCATCTCTCACTCCATGCTGGCACGTGGGCCTCGTGTCCTAAACACCATCCAGTCCTGCTTGAGCTTTGCTGGGACACAGGGAAAGCTGGAATAGGGTTTAATTGAGGGTGTAGGGCAGACTGTGGTGGGCAGGTCCAGGGCTGGAGCAGGCAAGTGTTCTCCCCAGCAGGGAGAACTTGTATGTGACCCATTTATCCCACACACACAAAGTCTTTGTTCTCCTCAACCATCCTCATCCCTCCATTTCTCTGCCATAATAAACAACCTATCCCTAATTATTTTTTCCTCACTGGTCCTCGTTTTGCCACTCTTGTGCTTAAATTTGTTATTTCTGGTGCCACAGAGGCAATTCTGGCTGTGCACAGAGTCACAGGTGGGCTTAGCTGACACTGCCAGCTCTGCAAGATTGAGTTCCCAGCAGCCCCACGTGCCCACCTGATTATCTCTGTAAGGTCACTGCCCCTTAAATGCTGGTGAAATCCATCCATCTCCCACTTCCCTGACGTGCTTTGTAACTCCTTTTGCTCCCTTCTGGTGCCAAGGCCTGGTCTGAGCTGTAGCTGTCACCTTAGCAGTGCCCTCCTGGCTGTGCCCCATCCCTGCTGGTTGTGCATTCCAGCCACGTTTGGTCTGGTGCTGAATAAAAGCCTTGGGATACTCTGTTCCTTGCAGCCAAGAATGAATGGGGTTTTTTTTTTCCCCAGAACAGCAGCAGGATGGAGATCTTCCCAGAACCCCTGAAGAATAATAAGTGTCAGTGTTGTGGCTTTTTTACTGCCTCCCTCTCTCCACCAGGACAGGAGTTTGCAGATTCTCTTCTAGGCTTGTTTTGGGTATTTTAACAGGCAAGGCAGTGGTGAAGGAAGGTGCAGCCTGCTCCAAACCTCATTCCCTGCTTTTTCTTGGCAGACTTGGCTCAGACAACTTTTGTTTTGTGCGTGCTTATGCTTTGTGTTCCTCAGAACATTCATGCTGAGTGCTGGGAGGTTATGCAGGCCTGAGATTTTGTTGCCTGTGATCTCTAAAAACAGGATCAGGCTGCTGCTGTCAGAGACCTGTTTGTAAGGATTTTTGATAAAAGCCTGAGGACAGGGTGCTTCCACCTGGATCTGTGGGAACAGTGGCCCCAGTTGATGTGGGATGCATGTGGGAGAGGAAGGGTCTCATGTCAGGGGAGTCCAGTCCTGTCACTGAGGAACTGGAATCACCAATCCCAGAATGGTTTGGGTGGAAAGGGACCTTAAAGCCCATCCAGTGCCACCCCTGCCATGGACAGGGACAACTTCAGCTATCCCAGGGTGCTCCCAGCCCCAGTGTCCAGTCTGGCCTTGGGCACTGCCAGGGATCCAGGGGCAGCCCCAGCTGCTCTGGGAATTCCATCCCAGCCCCTCCCCACCCTGCCAGGGCACAATTCCCAATTCCCCATCTCCCATCTGGCAGTGGGAGCCATTCCCTGGGTCCTGTCCCTCCAGGCCTTGTCCCCAGTCCCTCTGCAGCTCTCCTGGAGCCCTGCCAGGGGCTCTGAGCTCTCCCTGGATCCTTCTCCTCTCCAGGTGAGCCCCCCCAGCTCTCCCAGCCTGGCTCCAGAGCAGAGGAGCTCCAACCCTTGGAGCATCTCCATGGCCTCCTCTGGACTCTCTCCAGCAGCTCCATGTCCTTGTGCTGTTGGGGAGGAGGTGGTGGTGCAGGCTGTGCTGAGCTCAGAAGGTGCCTCTCCTCAGAGCTGGGCCCTTGTTCCTTTTCTGTCCAGGTTGCTCACCTGTGCTGTCACACAGTGCCTGTCTCCTCCCTTGCCATGTTTTTGTGTCCTGCCACTGAGAGCCGTTTCATGCCAACACCTCAGCTTCCCTCTTGCCTTTCTTCCAGAGCTTTGGCCAACTTGCAGTGACCAAGGAATCCAAGGCACTGATGGGGCTCTACCACGGGCAGGTGCACTGCAAGAAGAACAAGTTTGGGACACCTCAGAAAGAAGTCAAGTAAGTGCCAGTGTGGGATGCCTGAAGGAGCAGCTGGAGGATCTCTGAAAGGCTCCTGGGACTGAGTGGGCTGGAGAGCTGTGATCAGAGCAGAGGTTTCCAGCCTCCAGAGGCTGACCCACTGCAGTTTGGAGACCTCACTGCTGTGTGGCCTCACTCAGGTGGTGCCTGGGTGGATGACAGGAGCTGTGTGTGTCTGCCAGCAGTGATGGGACTTCACCATGTCCATGTTGAAGGTGTCCCCTTGGTCCTTCCCTGCAGGACTCTGGCTGTGCTGGGAGCAGGGCTCATGGGAGCCGGCATCGCCCAGGTTTCCGTGGATAAGGGCATCAAGACCATTCTGAAGGACACGGCACAGAAGGGTCTGGACAGAGGCCAGCAGCAGGTCTACAAGGGGTATGTGAGTTCAGGGGGTTTGCTCTGGTGGCGCTGGGCTGCCTTTAGTCACAGTTCTCCTGTGCTGTCAGCATCAGGAGCTCCTGACACTGCTGTTCTGCTGGAGCAGCCACTGGGTGTCACAGAAAAGCTTGATTTTGATGTTGTCCCCTGCAGTGTGCTGGGATATTGCTGTGGGATAGGCTCAGCCTTAGGTAGGCAGAGACCTAAGATTCAGCAGTAACTTCTAGAGCTAAAGAAAGAGTGATTCTGGCTGCCTAAAGGCAGGGGAGGCATTCCAGGGTTTTCTTCCTGGGTTTCTTTCCATGTTCTCCTGATTCTGCAGTATCAGTACTCAGCTGTGTGTCATCAGGAATGTCAGTGACCAGCCTTCAGGTCACATGTGGGAGCAGGACTGTCCTGTTCCCACGTGGAGAGAGGGGTCAGAACACAGAGTGACAGTCCTGCAGGGTCAGAGATGGAGTTTTGGGGGGAGACAGGAGGGATTCCCGTGGTGCACCTCCAGCAGCCTGGCTGGTCCACTCAGGAGCTGTGACAGAGCTGTCCTTCCCTAGGCTGAACGGCAAGGTGAAGAAGAAGAGCCTGACATCATTTGAGAGGGACTCCATCCTCAGCAACCTGATGGGCCAGCTGGACTACAAGGGCTTTGAGAAGGCAGACATGGTCATCGAGGCCGTGTTCGAGGACATCAACGTCAAACACAAAGTGCTGAAGGAGGTGGAGGCTGTGAGTATCAGTCCTGAGCAGCTCCTGGATGGGGGCCCCTGGCTGGTGGAGAGTCCTGGGCTGTGCTGCTGGGTTTGTCCCCTCCCCTTTGTGCTGCAGTTGGGTTCTGGGTACAAATCAGTTACACCAGGACATGGATGAGCATCCAGGGCAGCCTTTTTGTCCACTGGGAACACTCCCTGCTCAATTAAGGAATTGGTAGCTGAATGGGACATAAAAAAGTGCTCCAAAAAAAGCTTCCATTTGTCTGAGCACATTGATGTGACAGTGATGTCCTCTGGTATCTCCACACCTTGCAGTCCTTCACCTGCTGTCCCTCTGTTCTATTCAGGGGCACACTGGGGAAAAGGGGTGTTCCCTGCAGTGTCTCCCGTGGCTGCAGAGGCCTGCCAGAAACATGGGAGCTCTGGGACTGTTATTACAGGCCTGGGGAGAGTTCAGGGCAAGTCAGAGCTGGCTGACTTGAACTACTGCTTTCCAATTAGTTTCTAATGAGCAAACGCAGTTTGCCTCGTTAGCCAGGGTTCCCTGATCTCCCAGGGCTCTGCACAATCCTGTGTGCTGACACAGCCCCTTCCACCCCTCCCAGGTGATCCCTGCTCACTGTGTCATGTCCCTTGTCCCCTCCAGGTGATCCCTGCTCACTATCTCATGTCCCTTGTCCCTTCCATGTGATCCCTCCTCGCTGTCCCTTGTCCTCTCCCAGGTGATCCCTGCTCACTGTCCCTTGTCCTCTCCAGGTGATCCCTGCTCACTGTCCCTTGTCCCCTCCAGGTGATCCCTGCTCACTATCTCATGTCCCTTGTCCCTTCCATGTGATCCCTCCTCACTGTCCCTTGTCCTCTCCCAGGTGATCCCTGCTCACTGTCCCTTGTCCCCTCCAGGTGATGCCTGCTCACTGTCCCTTGTCCCCTCCAGGTGATCCCTGCTCACTATCTCATGTCCCTTGTCCCTTCCATGTGATCCCTCCTCACTTTCCCCTGTCCCCTCCCAGGTGATCCCTGCTCACTGTCCCTTGTCCCCTCCATGTGATCCCTGCTCACTATCCCTTGTCCCCTCCAGGTGATCCCTGCTCACTGTATCTTTGCCAGTAACACCTCTGCCCTCCCCATCAGCCAGATCGCTGCTGCCAGCAAGAGGCCTGAGAAGGTGAGTCCCCAAGGCCACGTGCCCTGCACAGAGCTGTCCATGGTGAGGTGGCTTTCCTTCAGAGACCTTCTGCTCCCTGCTCAGGACATGGCACAGCTCATCCTCTGCTCCCAGTGCCAGCTTTGAGCAAAGAGCTCATGATCTGGGGGCAGGTGGGAAGGAGGGGAAGGTGGATTCACTCGTGATCTGGGGGCAGGTGGGAAGGTGGGGAAGGTGGATTAACCCCAGGGGTGATGTTCATGGGGCAGCACACATCAAAAAGTGTTGGGGACAGAGAAACTGCAGAAGGTTGGAGCCAAGTGGGGCTCTTCTCCCAAGGAACAGGATGAGAAGAAATGGCCTCAAGCTGTTCCAGGACAGGTTCCTTTTGGTTATCAGGAGGAATTTCTTCCTGAAAAAAGTAGTCAGGCATTGGAAGGGGCTGCCCAGGGAGGTTTGGAGTCCCCATCCCTGCAGGTGTCCAGGGAATTCCTGGATGTGGCACTGAGTGCTCTGGGCTGGTGACAAGGTAGGGATGGGCTGGATGATCTTGCAGGGCTTTTGCAGCCTCAGTCCATCCGAGCAGGAGCACTGGTTCCTACATCCCTGAGGCAGCAGGGGACTGCCCTGCCAGGGTACCTGTGGTGCCTGTGAGTGTGAGGTGACCTGCTGGAGGCTCCTGTCACCCTGCTGAGCCTCTTCCTCATTTGCTGTGGGACCTCTGTTGCGTCCAAATTGCCAACTGAGCCTCATTTGTTCATCCTTGCAAATAACATCCTCTTGCTGTTTAAATTGCCTGTACAATGGCTCTTAGGGGGAAACTCATAGGAAGTCAGTTAACTAATTAGCACATTTTCTTTAATTAGTTTTGCAGCCTGCAACTCAGCAAGGTGCCTCTGACTTACGCAGGGCTTGGTGCCAAGTGTGGCTGCCAGGAGGCATGAAGGTGACACGCTGATGGCATGGTCACATTCACACAGTGAAGCACAGAGATAATCTGCACTTAAATGCTGTTCTCAGGGGAAGGCTGCACTTCCCTCTCTAATGAGTTCCTGGATAGAAGCCTTCTCGTGCTTAAAATCACTTCCTCACCAAAGACATTCACAGGCAGCACGCAGGGACTCCCTGAGTGCTGCTCCAGTCTGAGCCCAGCAGACACAGCAGCTGGGTGGGGCTGCCCTGAGCTCAGGTGCCCCACCATGCCCCTCATTTCCCTGGGCTTGAGCTCAGGGAATCCCAGGCAGATTTGGCTGAAGTGGTCCTGTAAAAATTGTACCTTCATCCTCAAAGGCAGGAGCTCCTGGGCATGTGCTGTGTCCTTGGGAAAACCAAGGAGAGAAGAGAATTGGAGAGCACTCATGTCATAGAGGGATGAGAGTGTGCTCAGGGCCTTCCCTCTGCACTCAGCTTGCCCAGCTGATTGCTCTGGGAGCCAGAATCCCTCTGAACCCAGCTCTTCTGTCTTCCAGGTGATTGGGATGCACTACTTCTCTCCTGTTGACAAGATGCAGCTGCTGGAAATCATCACCACAGACAAAACCTCCCAGGACACAGCTGCTTCTGCTGTTGCTGTTGGCCTCAAACAGGGCAAAGTGGTCATTGTGGTGAAGGTGAGGGGACACTGCACACTGCTGGGTAATAAATGAAAGGGTTTCTGCACTGAGGGGAGGGTGAAACGTGTGTGGACACATTGGCTATTCCTCTGAGAAGTGAAAAGGGAAGTCAGAAAGGGGCAAGTGCCCAGGTGATCCTCACATGTCCCTCAGAGCAAAAAGTGTTTCTGCACTGAGGGGAGGGTGAAACATATGTGTGGACACATTGGCTATTCCTCTGAGAAGTGAAAAGGGAAGTCAGAAAGGGGCAAGTGCCCAGGTGATCCTCACATGTCCCTCAGAGCAGCCATGGAAAGCCACCAGGCACACGTGCAGGGCCAGCACGAGGAGCTGGCACTGCTGCCCCACACAGCTTCCAGGGCATCCCAGACAGAGCAGTCTGCACAGGACTGTCACCACCTCAGCTCCCTGGCAGGCTGCAAGGACAGAGGGTCAGTGAGCAGCAACCCTCCTCTGCCTGGCTTAAATCTTAGGGGAGAGGGGCAGGAATACATGGAAAAGTGGATTTAGATTGGATATTAGGGAGAAATTCTTCCCTGTGAGGGTGGGGAGGCCCTGGCACAGGTTGCTCAGAGGAGCTGGGGCTGTCCCGCTCCTGGAATTGTCCAAGGCCAGATTGGACAAGGCTTGGAGCAACCTGGGGCACAGGAAGGTGTCCCTGTCTTTTTCCTGATTCCTGAGGTTGCCAGAATGCTGAGCATGTCTCTCTTGTAGTGCTGGGAAAACTGGTTTGTCACAAAGTGCTCTGGGCATCTCCAAACACCAGTGGGGACACGGTGCTGCTCCCCTGAGCCTCATCCCCACCTCAGCTGCCTCCCTGAAGGGCAGTTTGCAGCTCATCTCTTGCTTCCTGGCTTTGTGGAGAGCAGGAGAGGTGGGAGAACTGGCTTGTGTTGGTTTCCCTTGTGCTGAGCACCCTTTTCCTCACCAGCCTGTTGGGCTGGACCTGCAGGCAACTAGTTCAAATAAAAACACTGGGATGGGAACTTCCAGGGAGTAGGTTCATGGAAGCCTGCAAACACTGCTGAGCCCTACAGGGGAAAAAGAACCCCAAACCTATTCTAGCAGTCAGCACCATAGTGTAGGAGATGGGTTTTGGGGTGGCTGAAGTGCAGCCTGGGCTGTGAACCACAGTTCTGGTGCTACCAAGAACTCACCTGCCTCCCTGCTGCTCTCCTTTTCCCAGGATGGACCTGGATTCTACACCACCAGGTGCCTGGGGCCGATGCTGTCCGAGGTGGTCCGAGTTCTCCAGGTGAGCATCCCCCAAATAGTCATGGAAATTGCTTCTGCTTTGACCAGGGCTGGGGTGGGGTCAACCTGGCTGTGGACAGGAGAGGATGTGGGTCACCAACCCCGTGTTTTGTGGCTGTCCCCAGCCTGCTCTCGGCTCCTGTTTGCAGTCAGTTGATGGGGCTGGGCTCTCTGCCTCACCTCATCCTGAGATCCCATGGCTTCCCCTCCTATCCCACAGGAGGGTATTGACCCAAAGAAGGTGGATGCCATCTCCACTGCCTTCGGCTTCCCGGTGGGAGCGGCCACGCTGATTGACGAGGTGGGCGTGGATGTGGCCACGCACGTGGCCGAGGACCTGGGCAAGGCCTTTGGCCAGCGCTTCGGAGGGGGCAGCATCGACCTCTTCAAGCTCATGGTGCAGAAAGGCTTCTTAGGTGAGCTGCTGAGGTGTTCTCAGCTAAAGAGTGTCCCCTCTGCTCCGGTGGGGAGGCAACAGCAGGGGGCACAGCGCTGGGAATGGGGCAGGAATCCCTCCCATAGAAGTAGTGGTGCTGTTGGGCCTCTGGACCCAGAGAAAGGGCCTGGCACAGTGGCAGCATCTTGCCAAGGGGGAGCTGGGTCCTTTCCCTGTGCCCATGCTGAGGCAGCTGATCTGTGCTCTGAGGTGCAGAGTGCTGGGAGCAGGAACAGCAGGCACAAAACAGGATCCAAGGTGTCAGGAGGAAACAGGACACGTGCAGGAGCTGACTTGTCTGCTGTGATCCCTGCAGGTCGCAAGGCAGGGAAAGGCTTCTATGTGTACCAGGAGGGAGTGAAGAACAGGAGTGTGAATTCTGGCATGGATGAGATCTTGGAGAAGTTCAGGGTGCCAGCGAATCCTGACGTGTGAGTACCTGTGTGTGAGGGAAGGCTGGGGCTGGCTCCTGCCCTGCCCTTGTGCTCTCAGCAGCAGCACGAGGTGCATCAGGTGGCATTGAGGGACATGGTGCTCCAGGGCTGGAGCCCCTCTGCTCTGGAGCCAGGCTGGGAGAGCTGGAGGGGCTCACCTGGAGAGGAGAAGGATCCAGGGAGAGCTCAGAGCCCCTGGCAGGGCCTGAAGGGGCTCCAGGAGAGCTGCAGAGGGACTGGGGACAGGAGCCAGGGAATGGCTCCCACTGCCAGAGGGCAGGGCTGGATAGGAGATTGGGAATGAGGAATTGTTCCTTGGCAGTGTGGGCAGGCCCCTGGCACAGGGTGCCCAGAGCAGCTGGGGCTGCCCCTGGATCCCCTGGAAGATCCCTGGGGCTTGGAGCAACCTGGGACAGTGGGAGGTGTCCCTGTCCATGGCAGGGGTGGCACTGGATGGCTTTAAGGTCCCTTCCATCCCAAACCATTCTGTCATTCCATGGCATTGCTGAACACAGAAGCTGATCAAGCCTTTGCTTTTATTCCAAATCCACCTGGACACAATCCTGCATGCCACACTCCAGGAAACCTGCTTGGGCACAGAGGGTGGACTAGAGGAGCCCCAGTGGTCCCTTCCAATCTCAGCCTGGTTCTTAGTGCCTGCTTCAGGACACTCACAGAGCTAAGCTCTGATCCTCACATGGTCTGGGACATTCCCACCCCTGTCCTGGCTCCGTGTCCCACCTGTGTGCTGTCCCTGCCCAGCCCTCACAGCCTGTGTCCCACAGCTGCTCCGACGAGGACATCCAGATGCGCCTGGTGACGCGGTTTGTCAACGAGGCAGCCATGTGCCTGCAGGAGGGCATCCTCAGCAACCCCGTGGAGGGGGACATCGGGGCTGTGTTCGGCCTGGGCTTCCCCCCCTGCCTGGGAGGTGAGTGCTCTGGGCTGAGCTTCGGGCTCCAAAGCTCCTCGTGGGCTGCAGCCACGTGGCAAGGCCAGGTTTGAGCTGCAGCCTGAGGAAATGGCCTCAGGCTGCATCAGGGAAGGTGTAGGTTGGATATTGGGAATAATTCCAGGCTGTCCAGCAGTGGCACAGCTGTGCAGAGCAGGGCTGGACACCACATGCCTGGAGGGATTCAAAAGCCCGTGGGTTAGTTGTAGTCTTGGCACTGCTGAGGGATGTTTGGACTCAATAGTCTCAAAGGGCTTTTGCCCCCTAAATAATTCCTTGATTCTGATGCTGTCTCTTCCCTCTGCTGCTGGAGTTCACCAAGGGCTCTTGGATCTAAGTTGGTGCTTCTGCCATGTGCCTGGTGCTTTCTCTCCTTGAGCCATGTTCAGACTGAGGGAGCAGCTTCTTACAAAGGCCTGGAGGGGCAGGACAATGGGGAATGGCTTCCCATGTTTGGACAGGATATTGGGAATTAGGAATTCTTCCCTGGCAGGGTGAGCAGGCCCTGGCACAGGGTGCCCAAAGCAGCTGGGGCTGCCCCTGGATCCCTGGAAGCACCCAAGGCCAGGCTGGACACGAGCTGGAAGCACCCTGGGACAGTGGGAGGTAGTGAGACTTGGCAGGGTGGGAATGGATGGGCTTTGAGGTCCCTTCCCACCCAAACCATCCATGACTCTGTGATTATCAGTGTCCCAGCTTGTCCCCAGCCCTCCCCAGCTCAGGTGAGCAGGGAGCAGAGTCCCTGATGAGGGACTGGGGGGGTCTCCTGTGGAGAAGGATGAATGGGACAAAGCCGTTGCTTCTGGATGCTGGGACCCTTCCAGGCACCTTGGTGCTTCCCTGTCACAGCTGTGTCCCTGTCCCCTCTGTGTCCCTGTCACTGCCATGTCCCAACTGTGTCCCTGTCCCCTCTGTGTCCCTGTCACTGCTATGTCCCAGCTGTGTCCCTGTCCCTGCCGTGTCCCTGTCCCCACCTTGTCCCTGTCACAGCTGTCCCCCTTTCCCCACCGTGTCCCTGTCCCTGCTGTGTCCCTGTCACAGCTGTGTTCCTGTCCCCACCATGTCTGTGTCACAGCCATGTGTCCCAGCTGTGTCCCTGTCACAGCCGTGTCCCTGTCCTTGCCGTGTCCCTGTCACAGCCATGTCCCTTTCCCCATCCCCATCATGTCCCTGTCACAGCTGTGTTCCTGACCCTGCCGTGTCCGTGTCACAGCAGTGTGTCCCTGTCCCAGATGTGTCCCTTTCCCTGCCATGTCCCAGCTGTGTCCCCGTCCCTGCCATGTCCCTGTCCTTGCTGTGTCCCTGTCACAGCCATGTCCCTGTCCTTGCCGTGTCCCTGTCACAGCCATGTCCCTTTCCCCATCCCCATCATGTCCCTGTGACAGCTGTGTCCCTGTCCCCATCACCACCGTGTCTCCGTCCCTGCCGTTTCCCTGTCACAGCCGTGTCCCTGTCCTCACCGTGTCCCTGTCACAGCCGTGTCCCTATCCCCACCGTGTCCCTGTCACAGCCGTGTCCCTGTCCCCACCGTGTCCCTGTCACAGCCGTGTCCCTGTCCCCATCCCCACCTTGTCTCCATCCCTGCCGTTTCCCTGTCACAGCCGTGTCCCTGTCCTCACCGTGTCCCTGTCACAGCCGTGTCCCTGTCCCCATCATCACCGTGTCTCCATCACTGCCGTTTCCCTGTCATAGCCGTGTCCCTGTCCCCACCGTGTCCCTGTCACAGCCGTGTCCCTGTCCCCACCGTGTCCCTGTCACAGCCGTGTCCCTGTCCCCATCACCACCATGTCTCCATCCCTGCCGTTTCCCTGTCACAGCCGTGTCCCTGTCCCCACCGTGTCCCTGTCACAGCCGTGTCCCTGTCCCCACCGTGTCCCTGTCCCCACCGTGTCCCTGTCACAGCCGTGTCCCTGTCACAGCTGTGTCCCTGTCCCCGCAGGTCCCTTCAGGTTCGCGGACTCCTACGGCGCCCGGCAGCTCGTGGACAAACTGCGCAAGTACGAGGCCGTGTACGGCAGCCAGTTCACACCGTGCCAGCTCCTGCTGGACCACGCCAACAGCCCCAGCAAGAAATTCCACCCCTGAGGTGGCCTGGTGACACCCCGACAGCTCCTCCAGCCAGGCCCTGGCTCCCCACAACACCCCATTCTCCATAGGTTAATCTCCAAAGCTCCCCGGGGAGGAAGGGAAGAAAGGAAGGAAAGAAAGAAGAAAGGAAGGAAGGAGTGGGGCAGGAGGTTGCCTCATGGCTTGTAGTCATTTCAAGTGCCTTACCAGCCACTGTGTGTTGGGAACGTCCGTCCCATGCCAGCCTGGGCCTGGGGGCTCCGTGCTGGGGGAGGGAATTCCTCTGCTGCCTTTGCCTTCATGCCGTGGCCTCCAGAGCTCCCAGTCTGGCCAGTAGCATCCAGCTTGTGGCTGGAAAGGCCTTGTCTTTCCATCAACATCCACCAAAATAAAGCCCCATCTCCTGGGTTTGGACTCCTGCTTCTCCTCCCATCCCCCTGAGGGAACAGCTTGAGTGGGGATTGAGTGGTCCAGGCAGTGCCCTGGGGTCCTGTCCGTGGAGGGGCAGGATGGCAGCAGTGCAGGACAAAGCAGTGTCACCTCTGCCATTCCTCATGGGCTGTGAGGAGCCCCTGCCACTCAGGGACTGTGAGGAGCCTCCAGCTCTCTGCCACGGGGTGATCCTGGCAGATGGACCTGCCTGTAATTGCAGATCGAGCAGCCAAAGGCCAGAGGGCCCCCCCGTGGGGAGAGATCAAGTTAAACTAAAAGGCTTTAAATCTCTGGGCACCTGTCACTGGCCTGGCCCCCCCCTTCCCTGGCTTCCTTTCCAGCTTCCAGCCATTTTCCTGCTCCCTGGCAGGCCTTGGGCCATGGCTGAGCCCTGCTGCTCTTCATGTCACCTCTCCCTGTCTTTCAAAGCTCCCAGACCAGAACTGGGCCAAGACATCATCTCATCTGCCTCTGCTGAGTGCTGGGGGAGGCATGGGGCTGGTAATCCCTTCCCAAGACATGGGAAGGGTCTGCAAGGTGGGGAAAGACCCCTCAGAGCATCCATCCTCCCCCCTTCCCCTCCTCCCCAAGCAAGGGCCTTCTCTGGGGGCTCATTACTCTCCCGTACATTTATTATGCTAATCCACAAGGATTAAGTTAAACCAGTCGACGCAAAATCCAGTGTTTTCCAGCCCGTTGGGGCCAAAATTACTGTCCAGTGTTAAAAGGGGAAAGGGGGGAGGGCTGGGCAGTGGGAGAGGAGAACCTGCAGCATCAGAGAGGGACGGGAGCGGTGCCACCCAGAGCTCCAGGTGACTTGGGGACCCCCCCAGTGCAGGGGGCCCCCGGCCTGGCGCTAGATCTTGGGGCGCCAGCCCTTGATGAACTGCATGATCTTCTTCACCTGGAGCTTGGTGAGGCGGAAATCATCGGCCAGGATCTCCTCGCTGAGCTGCACGAAGATGCTGCCGTCGATCCTCTCGCGGGCGAAGAAGCTCACCACGTCCTCGGAGAGGCCGATGAAGCGCAGGCACTTGGACACCTCCTCCAGCGACAGCGCCGACAGGTCGGCGGGGGGCAGCCAGGCCGGGCTGTCCCCGCCGGGCCGGGGGGCGCCCGGGGGTGCTGCCCCGTCGCCCCGCGCCACCGGCGGCACCTCGATCACCCCCTGCGCCAGGTACACGCGGGTGACGCCCTCGGCCCCGCGCAGCACGGCAGGGGACAGCGGGGCCGCCCCCCGGATGACGATGCCGTCCCCGTCCAAGCCCTTGGGGGGGCGAGGGGGTGCCGCCGGCTCCTCGGCGGGGGCGAAGGGCTCCGGCGAGGAGGAGGAGGAGGGAGCGGCCGGGGCCGAAGGCGCTTTGGACCACTCGGGGCTCTCCGGCCACTCCGCCGGGCCGGCGAAGGGGTTGAGAGCGCCGAAGGGGGCGAAGCGCTTTTGGGGGTTCGGGGGCTTGAGGCGGGGGCAGCTGCGGAAGGGTTTGAGGGGGGGCTCGGCCCCCAGCAGAGGCGTGGAGCAGCCGCTGCCCGCCCCGGCGCCCGGCTCGGGGAACGCCCAGGGGTCGGACCAGGAGCTGGGCGCGGGCTGGGCCGGGGGCAGCGGCCGCCCGGGGGGCTCGGAGGCCTTGCAGTCGGCCCAGGTGCAGGGGTAGCAGTACAGCGAGTACGCGTCCGGAGAGGGCGAGGCGCTGCCGCTCCGCGGGGCCGACCTACCGGGGCGAGGGCACTGTCACCATCACCCCGGCGCGGTGTCCCCATCCCCGGGTTCCAGGTACCCCCCCCCACACCCTCTCCAGAGTCCCCGGAGCCACTCACCCGTCGTGGAGCCCCGAGGAGTAGTAGGAGAGGCTGGGGCTGGGCGAGGGCACGGGTGCCAGCTTGGGGCAGCGCAGGGGGGCCGGGGGGCTGCAGGGGGCCGGGGGGCGGCTGCCCCGGGGCGGCACCGGGGGCGCGTTCAGCAGCCGGCACTCCTCCTTCACCTGCAACGGGGCAGCGCCGTCAGGGCCCCAGCGGGAGCTGGGGATCCCCGAGGCTGGAGGGGGTGATGGGGGCTCGGGGACAGCCGGTGCTGCCCGGCCGCAAAGCTCTGCATGGGGAGACTTGGGGCCCTCCTACCCCGTGGTGCGAGGAGACTAAAATATTGGGTGAAATTTTGTGTAGGGAAGGCCAGAGGATCTGGGTACCCCACGGTTTTGGGAGCTTGAGGTACCCGCCGGTGCAGAGAGCCCTGGGGAACGGGGGGTGCCGCGGTACGAGGGTGTCCCCAGGATCGGTGATGGGCAGCCCTGGGAACCGAGGCTGGATATTTGGGTGACCAAGCAGGAGGGACCCCAGGGCCAGGGGACAGGGAGGGGATCGGGCTGCCCTGCCACGGCGCTGGCCTTGCCACGGATTGGCTGCCAGCACCCCGGCGATGCCATTCCCCATCCCTGGGGACAGGACCGGGCTCTTACCGCCTCCGATTTGGGTGGCACGGGGGGCGGGGTGTCCCCGCGGGGCTCGTCCCTGTCCCCGGGGCGGTGCGGGGAGCCCAGCGGGGTGACAGCCCCGAAGGAGACGAGGTCGGGCCGCACGCCGCTGCTGCCCAGCTCGCAGCAGCCCTCCGGGCTGGGATTGCTCCACAGCTCCTCGTAGGGAATCTCCAGCGGCTCCTGAGTCCTGAACTCGGGCTCGGCCCAGTCGGGCGTCATGTACTCCCGCTCGGGGTCGGGGAAGTCGGGCAGCGGCGGGCGCGGGGTGCCCCCGCCGAGGCCCCGCGGTCCCTGCCGGCGGGCGGGGGGCTCCCGGGGACCCCCGGAGCCGCAGGCACAGAGCGAGAGGCGCCGCAGGGGCTGGCTGAGCTCCTCGCGGCCGCAGGCGGGCAGGCAGAGCCGCAGGCGCCGCGGGCTGGCGCATTCCTCCAAGAAGTCCGGCTTGGCCTCTCGCACGGCCCGCGAGTACTCGTCGGGGTTGAAGCGGTCGTGGCAATACGCGGCGCTGTCCCGCAGCAGCTTCTCCAGCTGCGGGTCCCCGGCCAGCAGCCCCTCGGGCAGCTGGAAGCGGGGCATGTCGGTCAGCAGCAAGAAGTGGAAAGGCACCAGCTCCTCCCGGCGCAGGATGCAGCACAGCACCACCGTCTTGGAGATGATGCTGACCAGCTTGTAGCAGTGGCCCTCGCGGATGGCGTGCAGGTCGTAGGGGTTGCGGGCGGGCCGGCTGGGCACGGCCACGTTGACGGGCAGCCTCACCTTCTCGATGATGCTGCGGATGGTGTGCTCGCCCTCCTGCAGGCGCAGCTCCAGCGGGCTGCGCGTGCTGAAGCGGCCCTTGCACTGGAAGGGCAGGCTCAGGCTCTCGTTGGTGCGGTGGTTCATGCAGATCAGGCACGGCATCTTGCCCTTCGCCTGCCGCGCGCCCGCCGCCGGCGCCGCCTTGCCCAGCTTGCGCAGGAGGGTGTTGAAGCGCGACTTCTCCTTCACCGTCTTGGCGCACAGGATCTCCGCTTGCCCCATCAGCGTCAGCTCGTCCCCCGCGTTCAGCGTGAAGTTGTAAACCTCGCTGTCCTCGCTGAACTCCCCCGACACCACCTGCCCGCGACAAGCCCCGACGTGGCACCCGCTGCCCTGCCCTGTGCCCCGACACCCCAACACTGCCCCTGATGGCCCACCAGCACCCCTGACACCCCAACTCTACCCCTGATGGCCCGCCACCATCCCTGACATCCCATCACCATCCCCTGGTGTCCCACCACCATCCCTGAGACCCCAACACTACTCCTGATGGCCCCCCAGCATCCCTGACCCCCCAACACTCCTCCTGATGGCCCACCAGCACCCCTGACACCCCAACTCTACCCCTGATGGCCCGCCACCATCCCTGACATCCCATCACCATCCCCTGGTGTCCCACCACCATCCCTGAGACCCCAACACTACTCCTGATGGCCCCCCAGCATCCCTGACCCCCCAACACTCCTCCTGATGGCCCACCAGCACCCCTGACACCCCAACTCTACCCCTGATGGCCCGCCACCATCCCTGACATCCCATCACCATCCCCTGGTGTCCCACCACCATCCCTGAGACCCCAACACTACTCCTGATGGCCCCCCAGCATCCCTGACCCCCCAACACTCCTCCTGATGGCCCACCAGCACCCCTGACACCCCAACTCTACCCCTGATGGCCCGCCACCATCCCTGACATCCCATCACCATCCCCTGGTGTCCCACCACCATCCCTGAGACCCCAACACTACTCCTGATGGCCCCCCAGCATCCCTGACCCCCCAACACTCCTCCTGATGGCCCACCAGCACCCCTGACACCCCAACTCTACCCCTGATGGCCCGCCACCATCCCTGACATCCCATCACCATCCCCTGGTGTCCCACCACCATCCCTGAGACCCCAACACTACTCCTGATGGCCCCCCAGCATCCCTGACCCCCCAACACTCCTCCTGATGGCCCACCAGCACCCCTGACACCCCAACTCTACCCCTGATGGCCCGCCACCATCCCTGACATCCCATCACCATCCCCTGGTGTCCCACCACCATCCCTGAGACCCCAACACTACTCCTGATGGCCCCCCAGCATCCCCTGATGGCCTACCCCCATCCCTGACACCCCAACACTACCCCTGACGGCCCACCAGCATCCCCTGACATCCCACCACCATCCCCTGGTGTCCCACCACCATCCCTGACACTCCACCACCATCCCCTGACATCATCCCACCATTATTCCTGATGTCCCACCACCATCCCCTGACATCATCCCACCACCATCTCTGGTGCTCCACCACCACTCCCTGCTGTCCCACTGTCCTCTCCTGATGTCCCAGCCCTGTCCCTTGCTTTCCCACGCTCCCCCCTTTATTCCCCCCACCCTGCAGTGGTGTCCTAGCAATTCCCCCAATATCCCACCACTCACCCCTGGTGTCCCCCAACCTTCGCTGTCCCACCGTCCTCTCCTGATGTCCCACCAACCCCCAAAGTCCCTGTCACCTCACCCCACTCCCCTCCTGCCCCACCCCTGCCCTCGGTGTCCCCTGCCATCCCACCAGCACTCACTGCTGTCCCACCAGTGTCCCCCTCTGCCCAGCCCCGTGCCCTGCTGTCCCCAGGACCTTCACGCTGAAGGTGATGGCCTCCATGACGAAGATGCGGTCTGGGAAGATGCTGGCCACCTCCTCCACGCTGTTGAAGTACTGCACGGGCTCGCGGAGGTCCCGGTCCTGCTCCAGCAGCTTGAACTTCCCTGAGGGGACCCCCGAGGTGAGAGGGGCCCGACCCCTCACAGGGACCTGCTGTCACCCCCCCCTGGGGCCAGCACAGCCCTTCACAGGGGACAGCCACCCCTGAGGCAGCCTGCGGTCCCCACCACGTCTTTGGGGACGCTCCTGTGGGCTTTGCCAGAGTCCAAGCGCTGCAAGGGGACCCCAAAGCATCTCCTGGCCCCCCACTCCCCCAACAGCCACTGGGGGGTTTCTGGAGGGGGGGACAAGGCAAGGGGTCCACGGGGTGTCCCAGCAGTGCCACTCGGCACCCCCAGAGCTGCAGGGACCCCCAAAAGCGTTCCTGGGAGTGCAAGAACATGCCCAGAGCAGCCCGAATCATCAGGGGTGCCCATTGCCCCCCAGAATCCCGTCCCAGCTCTGCCAGGGCACAGTGACCCCACGGCTCGGGTGGGAGAGACACTGGGAAGGGAACCGGGAACGGGAACAAGGGAAAGGAGGAATGGGAATGGGGAAGGGCAGGAATAGGAACGGGGAGAGGAGGAATGGGAACGGGGCAAGGCAGGAACGGGAACGGGGAGAGGAGGAATAGGGAGGGCAGGAATGGGAACGGGAATGGGGAGGGCAGGAATGGGAATGAGGAAGGCAGGAACGGGAATGGGGAAAGGAGGAATGGGAACGGGGCAAGGCAGGAACGGGAACGGGGAGAGGAGGAATGGGAACAGGGAGGGCAGGAATGGGAATGAGGAAGGCAGGAACGGGAATGGGGGAAGGAGGAATGGGAACGGGGCGAGGCAGGAACGGGAACGGGGAGAGGAGGAATGGGGACAGGGAGGGCAGGAATGGGAATGAGGAAGGCAGGAACGGGAATGGGGGAAGGAGGAATGGGAACGGGGCGAGGCAGGAACGGGAACGGGGAGAGGAGGAATGGGGACAGGGAGGGCAGGAATGGGAATGGGGAGAGGAGGAATGGGAACAGGGAGGGCAGGAATGGGAATGGGGAGAGGAGGAATGGGAATGGGGAGGGCAGGAACGGGAGCGGAGAGAGGAGGAATGGGAATGGGGAGGGCAGGAACGGGAACCAGGAACGGGGAGGGCAGGAATGGGAGTGGGGAAGGCAGGAATGGGAGTGGGGAAGGGCAGGAGTGGGGAGAGGCAGGAACGGGAACGGGGAAGGCAGGAATGGGAATGGGGAGAGGAGGAATGGGAATGGGGAGGGCAGGAACGGGAACCAGGAACGGGGAGGGCAGGAATGGGAACGGGGAGAGGAGGAATAGGAACGGGGAAGGGCAGGAACGGGAATGGGGAAGGCAGGAACGGGAACGGGAAGGCAGGAATGGGGAGAGGCAGGAACGGGAACGGGAAGGGCAGCAACAGGAGCGGGGGAGCTGCAGCCCCAGCGAAGCCGCCGCCACCGGCATCCGCTGCCGGGCACGGACCTGAGGGGAATATTAATTTATTAATTCCCCGCCCGTCCTGCCGGCGGAGCTGGGACACCAGAGCTCCTCGCTCGGCTCGGGGGCACCGCGGCTGGAGCCGGCTCAGCCCCACATCCCGGGGCAGCGCCGGGCACGGCCGAGCCCCAAGGCTGTTAACACACTGCCCAGCCCCCTGCATCCCCGCTGGGACCGGTGATTAACCCCTCCCCCCCTCCATTTCCCATTATTTATTTATTAGCAGGACTCATTACCGCCACGGAGCACTTAGAGGGGTCATTAAGGCTCTGGCGGCTGCCGGCAGAGGCAGCTCAGCACCTTCGTGTGCACTGCCGGCCCCAACCCGGCCCCATCCTCATCCTCATCCCAGCCCAGCCCATCCCATCCTCATCACTCTCCCTGTCCCCATCCCTTCCTCATCCCTGTCCCTTTTCCCCATCCCATCCTCGCCTCTCCCATTCCCAGCTCTATCCCGTCCTACCCCAACCTCATCCCTGTCCTTGTCTGCATCCCATCCCATGGATCCGATCCCATCCCATGGATCCCATCCCATCCCATCCCATCCCATCCCATGGATCTCATCCCATGGATCCCATCCCATCCCATGGATCCTATCCCATGGATCCCATCCCATCCCATGGATCCTATCCCATGGATCCCATCCCATCCCATGGATCTCATCCCATGGATCCCATCCCATCCCATCCCATCCCATGGATCCCATCCCATCCCATCCCATCCCATGGATCCCATCCCATCCCATCCCATCCCATGGATCCCATCCCATCCCATCCCATCCCCAACCCTGCCAGTCCCCTCTGCAGCTCTGCCAGGGGTGGGGGCAGCCCCCAAACCAGAGCATCTCCTGCCCCAAACTGGACCTTACTGGAGCAGCCCCAGCGGGCGGGGGAAGGGAAGGGGAGGGGGGCCAGGTCCCGGCTCTGCTGGCCCAGGGACGCCATTCCCGTTGTCGCCGTCGTCCCCAGCCCCGCCCCTCCCCCACCTGGGTACTGGAGCGGGATGTCGATTTTGGGCCCGATGACGTAGTGTCCCTCCTCCAGGCTGTGGGCTGTCACCGTCGTCCACTGCCGGCACGAGTGGACCAGAAGCACGTCCTGGGCTGTCACCCCCTCCACGCGCTCACCTGCGGGGGGACAGGGTGACAGGGCTGTCACCACTGCCACCGCCAGCCCCCTCCCCCCCGCCCCCCGGCGCCGCCGGACGGACAGACGGACGGACGGAGCGAGGGATGAGCAGGTGCCGCTGCCAAGAGCCGCCAGTTGCCCAGGAAACAATTTCTTTGTCCCCCCTGAAAAGCTGCAGCCGCCGCAAACAAGAAGTTTATTGAGTCGGGGCCGGCGCAGGCCCCCCCGGAACCCTCCAGAACCGCAGCACCCCGACCCCCCCAGCACCCCCTGTCTCTGGGGGACACGGCCAGGCCGGGGGTCCCTGCACCCCACACTGCCCCATCCCCTGCTCCCCCCTCAGCCTGAGCTGGGGAGGGGTCACAGCCAGGCCCCCCCGGCCAGGCCGTGTCCCAGAGAGGGTGGGGAGGGGACACGGTGGCTCCCAGCCCCCGCCAGCCTGGTGCCAGCCCCTCCAGAGTGTCACCCGGGAAGGGTGACAGTGGGGAAAGGGCCGGGCCATGGCAGGGGGGAGTGGGAGCAGCCCACAATTCCCCCCCTCGCATCCCCGCGGGGCAGCAGCCCAGAGACCCCCTGAGGGTCCCCAGCCCCCCTGAGGGTCCCCAGCCCGCCCTGAGGGTCCCCAGCCCCCTCTGAGGGTCCCCAGCCCCCCCTGAGGGTCCCCAGCCCCCCCACCCGGAAGGATCCGGGACAGCAGCTTGGTCTCACCTGCCCCCAGCCTTCCTCCCTGGCTCCCTCCTCCTCCTCAGCACTCCAGGCTCCTTCCTTCTCCCGGTCCCTTCAGCCTCTCCCAGCCCCACTCTTCACCCCTCCAGCCTTCCTCTCTCCCTCCTCCTCACTTCTCCAGTCACCATTCCTCCTCTCACCTCTCCACCTTTCCCGTCTTCCTCTTCATCCCTCCACTCTCCATCCCTTCCTCCGAGCCTTCCTCCCTTCCTCCTCCTCACTCTCAAGCCTTCCTCACTTCCCCGTCCCTCTACCCTCCGCCGCTCCCTGCTCCTCATCGCTCCGGTCTCCCTCCCTCCTCTTCCTCTCCCCAGACTTCCTCCCTCCCTCTTCCCGGTCCCTTCGTCCTTCGTCTCTCCCTTTCCCTCATCACTCCAACCTCCCTCCCTCCTCGTCCTCACTCTCCAGCCTTCCTCCCTCCCTCCCCATCCCTCCGCCTTCCACCCCTCCCTCCTCCTCATCACTCCATCCTTTCTCCCTCCTCCTCATCACTCCAGCCTCACTCTCCGTCCCTCCATCCTCCCTCCCTCCCCTGGTCCCTCCAGCCTTCCTCCCACCCTCCTCCTCCTCCCCATCACTCCAACCTCCCTCCCTCCTCCTCCTTGTCGTCCCTCCAGACTTCATCCCCCCCTCGCCGGGCTCACCCTGCCCGAGGCAGACGAGGGTGGGCAGGCGGCACTGGCTGACGATGGCGTCGAGGGGCAGCGCCGCGGGGCTCCAGCGGAGCCGGGCCAGCCCCGCCGCGAGCTTCTCCATCGCATCGCGGCTCAGGCCGGCCCCGGGCCGGGCTCCATCGCCGCCGCCGCCGGGCCCTCGGGACCGGGCATCCCCTCGGGACTGGGCACCCCTCGGGGCTGGGCACCCCCTCGGGGCCGGGCACCCCCCGGGGCCGGGCACCCCCTCGGGACTGGGCACCCCCCGGCGGGGCTGCTCCGGGGGTGTCCCGGGGGGGACGCGCTGCCCTGCAGGGTGGGGGCGGCTCCGCCCGCGCCCTCGGGGTTCGGGGGGCTCAGTCCCGGCTCGCCCTGGGGGTCCGGCTCTCTCGGGACGCCGCGGGGACCCTTCCCCATCCCGTCCCGCTACTGGGAGCTGCCGGGGGGTCCCAAACGAGAGCTGCGGGGGGCACAAGGGACCAGTGGGGCACCGGGGGGACCCCGATGCCACCCCACACCTCGATGTCCCGGCCGGGACCCCCGCACAAATGGCACCGGGAGAGGGGGCCGGGGACACCACAGTTAAGGGGGACCCTCGGCAGCGACATCAGCGTCACCCCGAGCGGGGAATCCGCACCCTGGGGACTCCCGGCCACCCTGAGCGGGGGACACCGGGCCCGGCGGGTCCCCGCACCCCTCGGTCACTCAGCCCGGGGGGTTGCAGCCCGAGCCCCCCCTCCCCGGTCCTTTGCTGGCTGCATCCCGACTCCGCTGGAGACTGGGCTGAGGAGGATGAAGGAGGGGAGGAAGCCGCAAGTGCCCGGCCCTGGGAACGTGTCACCGTGTGCTGTCCCCTGCCCCGTCACTGTCCCCCTGGCCAAGCACAAGGGGAGGCTGCTGGACAGGGCGGAGCAGGGATGGGATGGAGCAGAGGTGGAACAGTGAGAAGGGTGAAGCAGGAGCAGGGAAGGAACAGGGAAAACGATGGAGCAGCTATAGGGATGGAAAAAGGAGCAGGGAAAGAGGGGGGACAGCTGTAGGAAAGGAGAGGAGACAGGGAAGGGCACGTTTGGAACAGAGCCGGGATGGGGACGGGAAGAAGGACACAGCAGCAGGAGGAGGAGGAGGATGGGAACGACCCAAGGCTCACTGCCCGGGGCGACACGGACACGCGGGACCCCCGGGGCTGCTGGATGCCGTCCGTGTGGGGAAGGTCCCTGCCAGCTCCCCCCTCCCCGAGGCTCCTTGGGAGCTCCCCCCCAAAATCTCCCACCCGCGGGTGGCCGTGCGGGGCTCCCACACCGCGAGCCCCCCGGGATGGGGAGGATTTGGGATCGCTGGGCTGCTCCCCACGGCCTCGCCCCCTCCCAGGGACTGCGGCCATGACACACTCCCGGCTTTATTGCCAGCAGCCTCTCCCGGATACCGGCGCCATGGGAACGGGGACACCATGGCAGCGGGGACACCGCGGCACGGGGACACTGTGGGAACAGGGACATCATGGCAGTGGGGACACAGCGGCATGGGGACACTGTGGGAACAGGGACACCGCGGCAGGGGGACACTGTGGTGGCAGGGACACCGCGGCACGGGGACACTGGTGGCAGGGACACCACGGCATGGGGACATTATGGGAATAGGGACACCATGGCAGCGGGGACACTGTGGTGGCAGGGACACCGCGGCACGGGGACATTATGGGAATAGGGACATCATGGCAGCAGGGACACTGTGGGAACAGGGACACCACGGCATTGGGGACACTGTGGGAACAGGGACACCATGGCAGCAGGGACACTGCAGCATGGAGACACTGTGGGAATAGGGACGCCGTGGCAGTGGGAACACCACGGCACTGGGGACACTGGGAACAGGGACACCTTGGCAGCGGGAGGGCAGCAGCAGCAGTGGGTCCTCTGCTGTCACCACGATGGTCACTGTGGGACAGGGAGAGGGCAGCAGCAGAAATGTCCTCTGCTGTCACCACGATGGTCACTGTGGGACAGGGAGAGGGCAGCAGCAGTGGGGCCCCCGCTGTCACCACGATGGTCACTGTGGGACAGGGAGAGGGAGAGGACAGCAGCAGAAATGTCCTCTGCTGTCACCACGATGGTCACTGTGGGACAGGGAGAGGGCAGCAGCAGCAATGTCCTCTGCTGTCACCACGATGGTCCCTCACTGGGCTTTGCTGGAGGGGACACCCCCGGCCCCCAGAGGCTGCAGAGAGCTGGGATCACCCAGCTCTGGAGGCTGGAGAGGTGGCAGAGGGGACAGGGTGGGGAAGGACAGTGGCACAGCAGTGGGAGCTCTTGGAGAGCTGGAACAACCACCCCCCATTCCCACCCAAGGCAGGGGTGCAGAACACGGGGTGCAGAACACGGGGTGCAGGACATGGGATGGAACAGCTGCTTCCCAAAAAACGCCCAAAGGCCCTCTCCAGCAGGACCCCAGAGGAGACCTCACACCCCCAAGATCTGTCCCCCCTCCCAAGGGGGTCCCACATAGGGGGGACCGCTGCCCTTCCCACCATCCTGCCCTCGGAAAACGCCACGGGCAGCTTTGGGAAAAGCAGCAGGAACAGCTCCACCCCCAGCCAAACCAGTCCTGAAAGTTTGGGGAGACTCATCCCCCCTCCTCCAGGGCTGGGCTCACTCCCACCGGAACCAGAGGGAATTCAAGGGGCCCAGGAAGTCACCACTGCAAGTTTATAAAAGCTTTTATTTGCTCTTGGTACGACCAAGAATGGGACAGTGATCTTTTATACAATTTGATACAGTAAGTGGTACAAAAGAATGTGTTTTAAATAAAAAGCCAGAGTGGAGTAGCAAAAATATTAAAAGATTAAGTAAAAAATTGTCGGCGTGGGAATTAATCCAAGACCTTGATGCTGTTTTATTCCACCGTCCGAGTCCGAGGGCACGAAGCGACCCCGGCGTGTGACACGGCCATGGGACAGAGCCAAGCTCGGGTTTGGTTTAGCAGGACCAATTTCATCGTTTAACACTTTTTTTGGTGACAAAAGGGCAGCGCTGAGCTCCCTCCGCGGGCGGGGGCACGGAGGGGCTGCTGACACCTCCCGCTGCCCTTCTCTACTCCACAGGGCTGGGCTGGGGCTCCAAGCAGAGCTTTCACAAGCAGTTAGTCTGGAACTAGCAGGGAGTTGAGATACCAGCAGACATCAAGTTACTGCAAACTCCTCCGACATGATCATTATTATTATTAATTTTTTTTTAGGGGTTTTTTATCTGTTTCAGCATTCAGCTGCTCCCTCCTCCCGGCCCTGCCCTGCCTGAGCCCGCGGGTGCAGCTTGGACAGGAACAGAAATAGACCCGAGAGAAACAGCTCAGTTTTATTGACGGGGAGGGACGAGGGGGCGGCGGCGGCAGCGAGTGGCACCAGCGAGTGGCCTGGGCTCCACCTGTGCCTGCGACGGGCACAGCGTCTACAAAGGGGTCACACACAGGGAGCCGAGCCCCCGCAAGCAAATAAAAAGCTCACGTTTAAAACAAGGATTATACAAAAAAACCCCTTGATGTAGATTTCGCCATTTTTTTTTTTCCCTTTTTGATCGCGTTAGAAAGTGCAGATTTAGCCGAAAGTGGCCGGACTCTGTACAACGCTGAGCCCCAGCTCACCAGCCACTCGCCTGGGAAGGGTTAACACACACGGGGACAAAATGCCAAATACAGAGGGACAGGGAGACACCTGGGTGAGTCCCCACACGGGAAGGAGCCGCTCCGGACCAGGAGTTCCGTGTTAAAACACCGTCATTTCATTAAAATTCACTCAGCGTTAGCGGCTGCGGCGAGGGCGGAGCGGTGCCAGTCCCGTGCCAGTCCCGTGCCAGTCCCGTGCCAGTCCCGGTGCCAAGGCCGCGGGCGGAGCGAGGCACAGGCGGGGCCCAGGAACGGAGCAGGGCTCGGGGCGGCTGCGGCGTTTCCTCCCCGCCGGGGCCGGGATTCAGCGCCGGGGATCGGCGGCCGGCGATCCACGTGGGGCAGATGCTCCCGCAGGGAGAGCGCTCGGCAGCGGCGGTGCCGGGCCCCTCCTGAGGCAGGACAGGGCCAGCAGGGCCGGGTGACAGCGGCAGGAGTGGCAGGACAGGGCCAGCAGGGCCGGGTGACAGCGGCAGGGAGGCCGGAACGGCCGCTCCGTGCCGGGGATCGCCCGCCGGGATCCCGGGCGGGGCTGGCCCGGCACGGCCGGCGCGGCTGCGGACACTGGAAAGTGGAAAGTTTCCAGGGAGGTAATAAATTAAACTGCCCTCTGGCTGGTTTCTTTCCTTTCCTTTCCTTCTCTTTCCATCCAGTTCCGCTCAGCCTCGGCCCGGCCCCGCAGCCCTCGGGGACAGAAGCTGGGAGCTCGTGTTAATGAACTGCTGTCAGTTTGGGAATCCATGTTATATTCATACACAGAAAGTAGACAACCACATCACCCTCCATAGAAACTAGTGCATGCAAATAACTCTTCCATATGGGGGGAAAGGCCGGGGCTACGCGGGAGGAGGGAACCACTAGTGACGGACAGGCCTAGGGGGGTTAGTAGGAATCTCAACATTTTTACCTCGGAAGCTAAATCAGTGCTTTGTATTAAATTTTTTGGCAAACACACCGCGTTGCCATCCTTTCCATTAACACATCACACCATGGAGAAATGCAAATCAAAGCAGCATGCAGGCAAAAAAAAAAAAATAAAAGAAAGTAAAAAAAAAGAGCGGCAAAGTGAGAAAAAAAAATGGCAGCAGGAAGAGTTGGGAACGGCGGGATTGGCAAGAGGAGACACAGCAGGTTACATGGAGTTTGCTTTTGTTTTGCACCACCCTTTGTCCTCGATGCATGACACCAACGTTACAGAAAGCAACCACTATAGAGGTCAGGACTCAATGGCACGGGGGGATGGGATGTCTCCTGCACATGCTTCCACCAGAAGAGAGAAAAGAAAGTGAAAATAAAAGTTCCTTTTTCCACATAAGGCACAGGACAAAGAAACCCCACTCACGGACTCAAGGCGAAAATGAGTTTTTCCTGGCTCTTGCCTGATGCATCTAGAGAATGTGGTGACTCAAGCACATGATCCATGACAGAAAATTCCACTGTTGTACAAAATCAATTGTTAATTCTAACCTTTATTCTTATACAATTCGCAGAAGAGAGTTGAGTATGATTGCTCTGGGGTTTAATGGCAGGAGGGACGGGACTATAATACAACCCAAACGTAGTGGTGAGCTGAGCAGGGACATGGAAATGAAGTCACGGAGATGAATTTCCTATACATGTGTCGAGAAAACTGGAGGAGGAAAAGCTGTCCTAGCCGGAAAACCAAGGGGAGGCAGGAGCTGGTTAAGATGAGGAACAAAACCATTGGTTTGAGGTTAAAAAAACGGGCAGAGTGGTTTGTTTTGCAGCGAGAAAAAAGGGGCGGTGGATGGCGATTGGTGAGAGAGGAGAAGGTTCAGCAGCACTTGCTCTTCCAGCCCGTCACCCCACCGCCACTGCTGATATCTACATTTTCACTGTTGGGCTCTTTTACAGGGGTCTGCAAGGAAAACAAGTGAACACAGTTAGGTGGCTCTGGAGATCCCCCAGGAAAACACCCAGAGCCGGGGGGTGGCATCAGCAGAGGGAAGTGGGATCAGCTGTGCACAAAGAGCTCCTCGGAAACGCAGCGAATCCTCCCCCCACTCCAGCACAAATGTGCAAAACCAACTTAAGGGGTTTTTTTCTTTGTTGTTTGGTTTGTTTTAAATAAATGGGAAACTGGGAAAAAGCCCAGAGTTTGAACTGGGACCACCCCAAAGACAAGTGGAACTGTTTTAGGTCCTGCACGCAGAGCCAACGCTGGGTTTGGTGGAGCAAGGAAATCCCAGCCTGCAAACACCACAAGCTGAACTCAGATGATGGGAACTAGTGACCTCCAAAACCCACAGTTTTTATGGATAAACTGGGCTTGTTCCCAGCCTCTGCTCCCTGCTCGTGGCACAGCAGCTGCCAAGGAAGGGCACACAAGCTCCTCCTTGTCACAGGACGGAACCTGGTGACACCAAAGCCAAAACCCCACTCCAGTGGGTTTGATCCAACACCAACATCTACTTCCAGCTGTCTGGAAAGGAAGCTAAACCCTCACCACACTTCACTCTCCACATTCCCTTTTTAACTCCCTCTGCCACAGCCTTGCAAAAGAACCCCCAGGATAATGACAGAGGCCAAAAATGAAGATTTAAGACCCAAAGGTTGGTATGTTTGCAGCTTGACCTCCTGTTCACCAAAGGCCAGGGGTTTTCACCCCATTTATCACACAAAGCTTGTCAAAAACTGATTAAGAGATGACAGGACTGCAGTGACAACTGGGTGACGTTATCCACATGGGAGAGGGAGGAAAGCAGGGCTGAGCCAGGCTTGGGATGGGGTTCATTTGTGCAGGGACAGGAACAACAAGGGCCAGGGCTGGCCAGCCCACGTGTCTGGAGCTGCAGAGCTCCCATGAGCTGCTCCTAGGCAGGAATGTTCCAGCACAGGGGTTTCTGTGTACACTGAGCCCTTGGCCATGGGAGCACATCCCACAGAAACAGCCCCAGAGCCACGCAGGGATCCAGCCCAGCTCAGTCCTGGAACACTTCAGTGGCACCTGCAGGAAGCTGAGGGATTTCACGTTCCTGACAGAGATCAGGGCCACAGGTACAGCAGCTCTGGGCACACAGGGATCTGCCACAGGCCATGGAGACAACCCAGGGTGGCAGCAGGGCCAGGGCAGTGCCCGTCCCCTGTGCTGGCACTGCTGGGGCACCTCCAGTGCTGGGGGCAGCTCTGGGCCCCTCCTGCCAGGAGAGACCTGGAGGGGCTGGAGCGTGTCCAGGGCAGGGAATGGAGCTGGGAAGGGAATGGAGCCCCAGGAGAGGCTGAGGGAGCTGGGAAGGGAATGGAGCCCCAGCAGAGGCTGAGGGAGCTGGGAAGGGGCTCAGCCTGGAGAAAAGGAGGCTCAGGGGGGACCTTGTGGCTCTGCACAACTCCCTGACAGGAGGGGACAGCCAGGGGGGTCAGGCTCTGCTGCCAGGGAACAGGGACAGGACAAGGGGAAATGGCCTCAGGCTGGGCCAGGGCAGGCTCAGCTTGGACACCAGGAGGAATTTTTTCCTGCAAAGTGTTGTTAAACATTGGAAAAGGCCCAGGGCAGTGGTGGTGGAGTCCCATCCCTGGAGGGATTTAAAAGCCCTGTGGATGTGGCACTTGGAGACATGGATCAGTGGTGGCTCTGGCAGTGCTGGGGGATGATTTGCCTTGGTAAAGCTCAGAGAGCTTTTCCAGCCTCACTGACTCCATGGTTCCACGGCACGCTGCACCTCTGAGGAAGAGGAGCCAACCACCAGATGATGTGGGGCAATGGAACCACCCCCAAGGACATGCCATGGCTGGGAGCACAGCTGGGAGGGGCAGAGATTGTTCCTGCCCCACCCTCCACACCTGAACTGTTCCCAACTGCCCCACAGGAGCTGTCAGTGCATGGACAGACACAGTGGCAGGAAAGGACAATTCCCTCCACACCAGTGGAAATATTTAACTCCAGCACAGGCACAACCCTGAGTGTAAGGGCCAAACAAACAGGAATATCAGTTCCCTGGATCTGATGGATGTTACTCCCTGTAGGCAGGCCCCCTACAACAACAAAACATCAAACAAGCTACAGAAGTTCAGCCCTGCTCCTTCAGGGACTCCTTTGCAGCACAGCAAAGTCAAACTGCAATAACACAGGTGAACATCACAACAGGAGAGCTGGAATTTCAGGATATTTGTTCCAAAGGAATGCTGTGAGCACCTACCTTTCGAAGAATGTCTTCTGCTAATGTGAGGAATGCCTTCTCAATGTTTATATTTGCTTTTGCACTAGTTTCAAAAAACCTAATACCGTGCTCCCTGGCAATCTGCAGCAAACAGAGACAGGGAGGTTAGAGATGCTGGGGATGTTCCAGTGGTGCCATCACCGTTTTGGGATCAGCAGCATTTATAAAGCAGGGAATTCTTGACTAGACATGAACTCAGGGGTGCCCAGGTGTGCCCAGAGGCCACTGGCCCCTAGTCTGTGCCAGCTCTGGGGTGGCAGCAGGGCCAGGGCAGTGCCCGTCCCCTGTGCTGGCACTGCTGGGGCACCTCCAGTGCTGGGGGCAGCTCTGGGCCCCTTCACACTCTGGGAGCTCTTTCCCAGCCTCAGGGATTCTCTAATTCTGTGACTCCCTCAGCCCCAGTGGGCACCAGCAGCACCAGCCAGGTGAGGTAGCTGAGAAGATTCAGAACTTCACAGTTCAGAACATTTAAATCAACTAAATAATCCCCAGGCTGTGTCTGGGCCTAAGAGGACAGACACCACACACTGTGACACTGTGAGGAACTTCAGGGACGTCTGGGAATGCTGAGTTATCAAAGGAAGCAGAAACTGCAGCTGAGCTCACCCCATTCACGGCAGTTTCTGAGCAAACATTCCCAGGACTCACATCCATCAGCTCCTGCATTCAATCCCTGGCACACCCCTCTGGGGCATCCCAACCCCCCGGAGCAGGCAGAAGTCTTGGCAGTATTGGCTGACTTGGATAAAGAAGTTTTTGTGTGATACTCACCTGTTCACCTTTTGCTTTAGGGACAACTCTTTTATCTTCCATGTCACACTTGTTTCCTAACAGCATCCTCTCCACATCCTCGTTGGCGTGCTGGAAGGACACAGGGACAGGGTTACAGGGTCACACATCTCCCCTTCACACCCAAAATATCTGCTCCACTCGGGTGTGGCCAGGCCATTATCTGCACCTGCAATCTGGGGACATTTACAGCTGCCCACAATGGAGCTTCACTCACTGCAGCGGCAGAGGAACAAGCTGTTAATTAACCCCAGCCTCTAACGACTTCTTAGCACTGGTTAAAGGTTTTTCCCTCCTTGCTTTGTCACTGCACAATGTGAGAGATAAACCAGGGGACAAAGAGGGAGTGGGGAGGAAAACAGGGGGCAGGACCCAAAGAGAGAAATGAGGGAGAGAATGGAACCAGAAACACAAGCAGAGAGTGGGCAGGGTCTCCAAAGGAGCAGGGAGGGGAAGGGTCCGTGTTTCCTGCAGGGTGTGGGGCAGGAGGATGCACTGTGAGCCTGGCAGGGATAAGGATGTTATATATATTTTGGAATAATTTGTGCTCATGTGAAATATATGGGGACTATGTTATGTTTGTAAGAAATCTTAAAAGTTTTAAGCACGCCAGGCAAAAACGGAGAGGTTGCTTCACAAAATTGCGAAACCACAGCAGGCAGCAGAGAGAGACATCTAATTAGCAGCTAATAGACCAGCGAGGAATGAGCCTTTTCTCAGGGATGGTTCAACAGTGAGTGCTCGATGAGTGAGTGCCTAATCGAGATGGCCAGAGCCATCAGGAGCTCGCATCTCAATGCCAGGTTCCAGTAACTCATGATTGGCACCCATCACTTCCCAGGCACAGCTTTGTTCAACTCAACCCAGAGAGAAAAAAAAAATAAAAACAACATAAATGTGTGAAACCCTGAAAAGAAGAAAAGAAACCCAGACACAGTTTTGTTCAACTCAACCCAGAGAAAAAAAAAAAACAACATAAATGTGTGAAGCCCTGAAAAGAAGAAAAGAAACCCAGACACAGTTTTGTTCAACTCAACCCAGAGGAAAAAAAAAAAAACCAACAACATAAATATGTGAAGCCCTGAAAAGAAGAAAAGAGACTCTGCCTGGGGCAGGAAAAACAGTATAAAAACTGACTCTACCCACAGCCTAAGTGAACAGAGGGAATTGCAGTCAGTGTTCACCCAGCTCCTATCCCGGGGTCGGGGCTGTCCCTTTGATTGTTAGCTATCGAGACTGTACATCAGTCGTGAAATAAATTCTATTTTTTATTAATTACTAAATTGGCTTGATGGAATTTTTACCTATAACACCAGGTTCCAGAAGTACTGAAGGAGGATGCAGAACTCCAGGAGCTGGAGCAGATCACCTGGGCTGTGGTCACACAGCTCGTGCAGGACAAGCAGGAGATCAGGTCCAGCCAGTCTGGCTTTGTGACAGGTCCTGCTTGACCACCCTGATCTCCTTCTGTGACCTCAAAGGAGGAGGGAAAGGCTGTGGATGCATCTGCCTGGGCTTTGCTGAAGCCTTTGGCACCTTTTCGCATGGCATTCTTGTTATGAATAAAAAGTTATCTATTTTTGTTTAAGGTTGCAGGGTTAAAACCGGTTGGACCGGTTGCTGTTAAGTTAGCTTCATCGTTAAGAGTTCTTCTTTAATTGCCTGTTAATGGTTGGTGATTAGCCATTGTCCCCCTGGTGCTGGGACACTGGGACCCTGCAGTACCAGGAGAATGGGAGTGACATCAGAGCTCGTATGCAGATGAGAAATGCATTGCTCCAAATCTTCCCGTTTTCCAGGAAAACCCCTAAAAACAATGAGCCAACACAGAATTAGGGCACCTAGGTGATGTCTAAGGATGGGCACGAAGTCCAGTACCTGCTTGGATCCTTTTTGCTTCTCACCCTGACCTGAAAGGATGTTCACTAAGGAGGGGACAAGGAGTGTAGGACTGAAAAGCAGGAATCTGCTAATCTCTTGTGAGGACGGAATCCCCAGCTCTGCCTGCAGACCAGCCTGAATCATCATCATCATCATCATCATCATCATCATCATCATCATCATCATCATCATCATCATCATCATCATCATCATCATCATCATCATCATCATCATCATCATCATCATCATCATCATCATCATCATCATCATCATCATCATGCCTCCCTTAGCACACACCTTTCAAACCCAGACACTGAGGAACAGCTGCTGTGAGTAGTAACACACAGTGTAGCTACTCTGCAGCCCCTCCTGGCTGTGCTGCCCCTGTGCCCTCCCCGTGTGCTCTGAGCTGCTCCCAAAGCTGCTCCCAGCGAGCTCCTCACTGCCCAGCCTCCTCCAGCACAAGCACACACTTTGCTCATGCACACAGTGGGTGTTTCAGGACACCACAGCATCCTGTTTAGTGTCCAGCCCCCCTTGTTGAGTTTTGGCTGCTGGGAATTTCAGATTTCTGTGCTGACAGGCTCTGGACCCCAGGAGAACACTGCATGTGAGCTGGAGAAGGCTTCCAGAATTGATTGAGAGCATTGGGATTGTGGGTGTGGAGTTGGTTAGAAGTGGGTGACAGCACAGGGTGGGAAACTCAGAGTTTGGGGTTCTAGAATATAGAAATATATATGGGGCAAGATGGAGGTTTTGGGGCAGAGGCTGGTCCTTCTTCTTCACGGGTTTGGGTGGTATTTTGTAATTGGACAGAAAAGCCCACCCTGCGGAGTTTGAGGGATGAATTATTGGGTTAAAAGTGAAAATAATTTAGGTGTCATTTCCTAATTGGATAATTTAACCTTCAAAAACCTTGCACCAAGAGCCAGCTGGCCATCTTGTGCCTTGCTAGCGCAGAACCCACAGCTGTGAGGCTGTAAGAAACACTCAACACCTGAACGTGACCCATCTTCTTGAGTGCCTTCAACCCTGGACAGCGGCACGAAAAGGAATCCAAAAACCAGCGACCCCCGGCAGAGCCGAGCTCTGGGGACCCCCGGCACTCACCTCGTCGATGTTCCTGAGCCACTTGCTGATGTTCTCGAAGCTCTTGGCGTTGGTGATGTCGTAGACCAGCATGATGCCCATGGCCCCTCGGTAGTAGGAGGTGGTGATGGTGTGGAAGCGCTCCTGGCCCGCCGTGTCCCTGCCGAGACAGCGCAGCGCGTCACGGCCGCGCGCTCGCCTGGCTTTGCCCACAACTGTTCTGGTTTCTTAAATAGATTACCCAGAATTGTTCTAGTTCTAAATAGGTTTGTGTGGTTTTTTTAATTAATTTTAAATTTTTTACATTGAAAAAATGTGGTTTTAGAAGTTTTGTGTACGTGGTTTTAATTAAAATGTATAAAATTGTTTAGGTATTTTAATATATTTTTGTATTTTTATTTAAATTTAATATATTTTTTTCATTTTCATTTATATAGTTGCAATATAATTTTAAAAATTTTTATTTACAGTTTTCATGTATTTTTTAAAATTTTTCATTTACACAGTTGTAATATAATTTTAAAAACTTTTATTTACAGTTTTAACATATTTTTTTCATTTTCATTTATATAGTTGGAATATAATTTTAAAAATTTTTATTTACAGTTTTAATATATTTTTTTAAATTTTCATTTATATAGTTGCAATATAATTTTTTAAATTTTTATTTAGTTTTCATATATTTTTTTAAATTTTCATTTACACAGCTGTAATATAATTTTTAAAATTTTCATTTACAGGTTTCAGGTATTTTTTAAAATTTTCATTTACAGTTTTCATATATTTTTTAAAATTTTCATTTACACAGTTGTAATATAATCTAAAAAATTTTTACTTACAGTTTTAATATCTTTTTTTTAAATTTTCATTTACACAGTTGTAATACAATTTTGAAATTTTTTATTAACATAGTTTTAATAAATTGTTTTAAATTTTAATTCACATATTTTTAATATGTTACATTTTTATTTATATAGTTTAAATATAATTTCACTGCATGCTAATTGATTTTTTTCAGGTCGTTTACATTAATTAATTAATTTTTAAGGTAGTTTTAGGTAGTTTTTGCACTCTGGGAAGTGAGTGCTTTATATGAGTAAAATTTTCTTTTTTTTACAGGTGTGAGTTGATTTTTTAATAAAGACAGATTGTAATGTAAATTAATTTTTATTTTTCTAATTTTTTTAACGAGAACTTATTAGTTTAATTGAAATAAGTTATTTTTAAATAATGTTTTATTTCTATGTAACAGCACGTGCCGCAGACAGCTCTGAGGGAAGCAGGGTGGGCCCACAAGAGCAAGAACCCAACACCCCCTGGGACCCCCACCTAACCCTGAGAGCAATTCTGTTCTCAGGTCAGCCTTCCAAAGCTTCAACTTGCTCTGAGAATTAATTGAGAATTAATTGGAAGTGATGTGATTCAGATTGGAGGCTTGCAGTTTTCAGTGACGCTGTCCGTGTCAGGAGGACACGGAGCTGCTGGAGGAGACCCCGGAGCTGCTCCAGGGCTGGAGCCAGGCTGGCAGAGCTGGGGGGGCTCACCTGGAGAGGAGAAGGATCCAGGGAGAGCTCAGAGCCCCTGGCAGGGCCTGAAGGGGCTCCAGGAGAGCTGCAGAGGGACTGGGGACAAGGATGGAGGGACAGGAGCCAGGGAATGGCTCCCACTGCCAGAGGGCAGGGCTGGATGGGAGATTGGGAATTGGGAATTGTTCCCTGGCAGGGTGGGCAGGCCCTGGCACAGCTGGGGCTGCCCCTGCATCCCTGGCAGTGCCCCACACCAGGTTGGACACTGGGACACCCTGGCACAGTGGCAGTGTCCCTGCCATGGCACTGGATGAACTTTAAGGTCCCTTTCCACCCATTCCATTTCAAGGTGTTCCCAAATTTAAACTAGTCTAAAGCAAGGTGACACACTCCATAACCCCTCCAGAAAGGCCCAGTGTCTCCCTGACCCCCAGCTCCTGGCTCACAGCCCAGCACCCTCAGGCACTGATGTCCAGCTGCTCCTGGAGCTGGTGGCACCAGGACAAGGGCAAAAAGCAGAGGGGACAGCCAGGTCCCGAACCCAGGGATGCCCTGCCAGGCCTGGATCTCTTCCTGCGGCCCCAGGAGGTCACTGAGTCCACCCCCAGCTCCACAAAACACCCACGAAATGTTCCTGAAAATGTCTGCTGTGCTGCTGGAACCTTCCCCAGCCTGCTGTGACTGGCCAAAGGGCTCAGGTACAGCCCAGCTCCCGCTGCCTGGGACTGTTCCCAGTGCCCATGTCCCCAGGAACACCCAGGACACTCAGCTGGAGCCTCACCAGCCCCACACTGGGACATCTCCAGGCATTCCTGGTTGCTCACCCCACTCCCTGCCCTCACAAGGAGCACACTGCTCCCACACTGAACTCCAGGACCTGGCATTTGGCTGCACTCAATTTCACAGGACTTTTTTCCAGTGACATTTCTCCAGCTGGCTGAGAGCAGCTGGAATTTTTTATTAGTTTAAATCAACTCCTTGACTGGATTTAAGCTTTACAGCTTCACCTTTTCTGGCTTATCTTCCACACAAGCCCCAGAGTCTCTCTCCTTGTCCCAGCTGTTAACTCTTCCCTGGCAGGGAGGGCAGGCCCTGGCACAGCTGGGGCTGCCCCTGGATCCCTGGCAGTGCCCAAGGCCAGGCTGGACACTGGGACACCCTGGGACAGTGGCAGTGTCCCTGCCATGGCAGGGGTGGGAATGGGATGGGCTTTAAGGTCCCTTCCCACCCAAACCATTCTGGGATTCCATGAATTAATTCATGGAGGAGTTTAATCCTTTAATTGATGGCTTTGCTAGCACATCCCAGAGAGAGAGGGATCCTTTCCTTCACTCAGGACAATCTCCTGCAAGGCATCTCCACAGATCTCCACTCACACCATCATTATTTTCTCTCTCCCCACGTTCTGTACCCACCTGCCAGCACCTTCTCCCAGGTCACTCCCTCCCACTGGCTCCTACCAAGCAGGACAGTGCTGGAAAAACCTGACCAAGCCCAGCAGATTTTTGGGATCTGTGATTCCTCCCTGCTGCCACAGGCCAGCAGCTGTCACAGGAACAATTCTGAGTGGTTTCACACAACTTGGCTGCTACTCACTGCTTGTCACATCCTACAGCTGGCTAGCCTGGTTAACTCCTCCACTGTTTTCTCTGGCAACTGGAGCTCAGCTAATGGAAGGGAAGAAAGCTGGGGAGGGAAGAAGAGAAAAACCTGAAGTGTTTCCCTTTTTATTTATTTATTTTTTTAAAAAGAAATGCCATAGCTGCCCTTTCCCCTGGTTAATGGATTCTCCATTCATTATTCAGAGATAACTCCTAATGGCTGGAGATTAGAGCTGGCTGAGGCAAACAGGAAATGAGTTATGGCTCTCTGGGTGCTGGATCCACCCTGGGCAAACTGCAGCAGGCACTGGGAGCACACAGGGGATGTTTGCTGCCCTGGCTCCCCAGCCCTCTGTTCAAACCTCTGGGATGTGGCAGCAGGCTCCAAAGCTTTGGGTGTAGGCACAAAGTGGCTCGCTCTCCCAGCTCCCATGAATGTGGGCAAGGATTATTGAAAGGGCCAAGGAGAATGAAACATGGCAGGAAAGGGTGGGAGCTTGGATGTTCAGCTTTGTGAAGACAAAGGAGGCTGTCCTGTGGGACTGGGGAAAGGAGATGCTCTAAGGAAAGTGAAAAATCTATCTGAATTATTCTCATGCCAACATTAAAATATGCATAAGCTGTATCATGTTAGAGGTTTAACCTGGAGAGAAAGGAATTTCTGGGACAGCTTTCCAGCTGACCTGGCAGAGACTAAAGAAACCTTAAAATGTATTATGATTTATTGATGAAAGATTTACATGGCTGCAGCAAGAAGAGATTAGATCCGATGATTTGTGAGCATCCTGCCAGCCCACGTGCCTCAAAATGAAGCTCTTCAACATATTAAACCATGTAATTCTTAGCAAAATAATCCCAAGAATTTTATTGCTGTCCCAGTGTTGTTACATTTGCAGAACTGTGCAGCCCAGTGTTGCACTGGAGGGACTGGGGAACACCAGGCTGAGGATTTCCCCTCCCAAAGGGAAAAGTGTCCCTGGCTCAGCTCTCCTGGCTGCATAAACCTGGCCATGGAGGGACATCCAGGTGGGAAGGGGCACCAGGGGGCTCAGGGCTGGGTTAGACCTGCTCAACACCTTCATGGATGGGCTGGGAGGGCATTGAGGGCACCCTCAGTCAGCCCCTGGATGGGATCTGGGCAGGCTGGATCCATGGAAAGGGTGCTCAGGCCTTGGAAGGAGCTGCCCAGGGTGTGGGCACATCCTGGATGTGGCACTGAGTGCCCTGGGCTGGTGACAAAGTGGGGATTTGGCACAGCCTGGACTCCATGGCCATGGAGGGATTTTCACACCTCAGTAATCCTGGGGTTCTGTGCTCTGTCAGGTACTTCATGACTGGGAAATTTCAGCTTTTCTGAGTAATACTCAGCCAGGAAAAAAATCACAGAATCACTGGGTTGGAAGAGACCTCCAAGCCCTTGAGTCCAACCCAGCCCCAAGAGCTCGGTGTAGAGGGTGATAAGTTCACCCCTGAGTCCCCTTTTCTCCAAGATCCTGAGGACACTCCTTTGGCCATGTAAATGTGCTGCCAGTAGAGATGCACTGAGAGAAAAATGTTATTTTATTGTCCTCCACAAAGCTAGGAGCTACACAGTAAAGCATAAAGCTGCTCCTCAAATTTGGAATCAGTCAGGAAGACTGCAGGAAAACAGGCTGACACACAAATGTCATTAAAGGTAGGAGAGTTGGAGGAGCAGCTAAGTAGGAAAAAAAGAAAAAATTACATTTTTAGCTGCTAGTTACATTCTTTTGAGCCTGTGCTTTGCCTGGATACCAAACCCAGCTCTGCTTTTGGTGCCTCCTGACACCTCAGAGCTGCACCTGAGCAGCCCAGAGCTTTTCCAGCTTCCATTTCCCAGTGCTTAAGGAATTCTGGAACCAGGGATCCCCTCTAGTTTTGAGAGTCCAAACCTGACCAGGCTCTTGTGAAATCCCTTGTGAACCTGTCCATGGACACCTGCAGCTATCCCTACATCCCATGAGGAGTTTCCCAGCAAAACTTTGTTTCCTGGTGTTTTCCACATGCCACTTTCCAGCCTCAGGCCAGAACTGATGTTCTGGTGTTGGAAAAAGGCAGCAAGTTCTATCAGACCCTCCCTACCTGTTCAGGATATCCAGGATTTTCAAGACGTGCTCTGACATCATGAAGAACCCTCATTTTTCCAGTTGTTCTCCCTAAAAAAGTCCCTTTCTCCCCAGGCAGTGCTGATCAAACCCGTGTCCTGTGCCACACTCACTTCCTGCCCACGCCATCAGGAAAACCCCACTTCATTTCTCAGTGGCTCCATTGTGTTAATGAGTTCTGGGAACTTGAGGATGCCAAAAGCCTTTTGGTTTCCATTTCAAAGCAACTCCACCTGATTCCTGAATGTGTGATATCACACCAAATTTTTAGCTCCCTGTCCCTCTGAAGTCTTCAGCAAAGCCAGCAGCATCTTCTCCTGGATCTCTCACTCTGCTCCTTCATTCCTTCTCTGCACCATGACATTGTGAATATTCTTCCAGCCATTCAGCACTGTAAACCCCTCCAGCTCCCAGCCTTTGGAAGTGTTTCCACTCCCCAAATGTGTATTTGGGAGAATTCCCTTCTCCCAGCTGCTGGAGCAGGCCCATCACTAGTGACTGTCCCAGCAGCAGTTCTCCCAAAGAGAAGCTGGACAAGGAGATGCTCAGCTCCTGGATTGCTTCCACCCAGAATCTGACACACACTGGCTCTCCTGAAAGCTCATTTCTTTGGAAGGCCAGTCCAGGGCTGTGTCCCACCCTGCTCCTCACAGGCACATTTCCATTTGGAGCAGCAGGAGAACTCTAACCCAGTCTGCTCCTTCCAGAGCAGCACCCAACCTTAACAGCTACTGAGTATTGAGTTACTTCTCACCCCTCAGGCAGGTTTGAATTCAGCCTGACCTTTGTGTTCCTGCTTTAGTCCTAAATATAATTTCAGAGGTCAGGGCAAGGATGTAAGACTGTCAGAGGGTCCTTTTCCACAGCCAGGAAGAGGTAAGGAGCTGTCCTGCTGTGTGGAGTGGTGTGGTGGCACACCTGAAGGACAGGGCCAGCCAGAGGGACTTGCACAAGCTCCAGAGGTGGCCCATGGGAATCTCCTAAAGTTTAATAGAACCAACTGCAGATCCAGAGAAATGTTCCCCTAAATCCATCCCCTGCTCACTCAGCTGCTGCCTTGCATTGTTCTGGGAATGTTGCAGAGCTCCTGCATGTGTGGAGTGAGTTCAAAGGCAGGAAGCAGTGGGGAAGTAGAGATGCACTGCACAAAACTCCTCCACAAGACACTGAGCCACTGCTGGGCAAACTCCTGCTACAGGAAAAGTTGGAAACACAACACTGAGATTTTATTTTATTTATTTTTTTTTCTGTAGGAGTTTCATTTTCTGCTTTCCAAGTTTCATTTCGAATGTGCAATTTGAACCCAGCAGAAACAAGCAGCACATTCAGGCCACAACTTCCCAATTTTGTGACATTTAAAAGTTGCCACTGTATAAATCTCAGCTCACCCAAGTCCACTTCCCCAAGGCACTAAACCTCACAATCTGTACAGCTTCATTACATCTTGCTCTTTATACCTGCATTAAATATCCTCATTTTTCTAAGTTTAATCATAGAGTTATGGAATGGTTTGGGTTGGAAAGGACCTTAAAGCTCATCCTGTCATGGCAGGGACACTTCCACTGTCCCAGGGTGTCCCAGTGTCCAGCCTGGCCTTGGGCACTGCCAGGGATGCAGGGGCAGCCCCAGCTGTGCCAGGGCCTGCCCACCCTGCCAGGGAACAATTCCCAATTCCCAAGATCCCATCCAAACCTACTGGCAGCTCTAACACTTCCTCAGGGTGCTGCTGACAGGAAGGCTCCAGATGCCTGGTTAGGAAGGATAATCACTCATAATTATCATGGGATGACTGGAAAGATCAGTGTCCCCCCAAACTGGAACCCACCCCCCTGCACCTACAGACACCAAGGTTATAAAGCCATGGAGTTGTTGAGTGGGACACAAGGGACAAATCCCAGCTCAGAGCCCTTGAGTGGAGCTGCAGAATGCAGAGTGAGCAGGAGCCCAGCCAGCCCCACGGGCCAGGAAAAGCCACCAGCTCTCCTGACCTGACCTGGTAAAAAGCCTCTGGTTCAAAGCACAGAAGCTCAAAGGAAGGAGCTGAGGCTTTGCCTCTTGTCAGACATCCCCACAGAGCAGCTGTGTTCCAGCCAGCTCAGAACCTCTCTACAGCTGAGCATGGAAAATTCCAGCCCAGTGCAGCCCTGGATTGCATTTTCTTGCTGACACAAAGCAAGGCTACGAGTCAATTTATAGTCACAGGCTGGAGGCAACTCCTCATTTAAAAATTCCAGTTTTAAACCACTTCCCACTAAATCACAGGCTGTGAGGATGTTCTCCCACCCAACAGGAGGTTTGCCAGCAGCCAGGCCCAGTGGTTACAAGCACTGCTACTGCTCCAGACACAAACATGGAGTGGAGTTACCCCTGTGGAAACACAGAACACAACTGCAAACCTGCATCCCTGAAGGGAATCCAGCAAGAGCAAACCCTCCCCAGGAACACCTGCTGCTGAAGGAAGCTCAGTGTTACTCACCAGATCTGTAGCTTGATCTTCTTTCCTTGCAATTCAACAGTTTTAATCTTGAAGTCTATCCCTAAAATAAAAAAAAACCACATAAATAAGTAATTAGTGTTTCGTTATTTTAAAAAAAAATCAATTTCACATCAACTCTGAATAGCTGAGACTGATCAGCTGCTTTTTTCTTCTTTTATTGAGCTGCCAGGTAAACCAGGGATGTCCAGGGACACAGAAATGGGAAGGGAGATTGGGACATCAGCACAGCCATGGCCTCAGGGGTCTGCTCTGGAACACCCTGAGCAGGAAGGAGCCACAGGGATCATCCACTGCAGGCAACTCTCAGAACTCTGGGCCTGTAAGCCAAAGCTTAGAATTAAACACAGGATTTGATCTGAGACCTTGCAAAAGGCTTCCAAACTTCAGTGCTGAAAGGGAGAACGTAGATTTATAATTCAAAGCAGAGACACACAGTGTCTCAGAAAGTTTAGAGCTTTAGTTTAAGATATAAAACAATAAAGTAGCTACCAAAGCAAATAAGGAGTTCAGAATGCAGTACTGGAAGGTTGTGTGTCATAACATAATTAGCTAAGAAAGCTTACACTGAAGCTTGAGTTCATAAGATGAAATATTTAAAGATTAGGTCAAAATCAGAAATATCCTTATTAGCAGTGTTTTATTAGTCCATAGCTCCTTAAAAAGTCTTGTAACTAAGGGTTTTGAGACCTTCTGAACCCTGCTGTAACAATGCAAGCCAATCTCACCCTTCCTGTCTATGTAAAAAAATAAGAACAATAAAAAACATAATCTAGAAACTCAGAAGTGCTGTCTCTGACTTATTCAAAAGTCCTTCAAAAATCCCCCTCCAGTCCAACTCCTGGCCCTGCCAGGACACCCCAACAATCCCCCCTGTGCCTGAGAGTGTTGTCCAAAGGCTCCTGGAGCTCTGGCAGCCTCACTGCACATTCCTGAGCTTCCACAGGGATGCAGAATGCTTCAAGGCACTCAAAGCTTTAACCAGCAAGAAAAGGAGAATTATCAGAGCTCAGTCTCCTTGTCCAGACCCATCCCTGCCTCAGCCTTGGGTATGGGACAGCCAAAGCCAGGCCTTGGCAGAAGTGCCACCAAGACTCTGAGAGCTCAGCCAAGCACAGACCATTGAGAAAGGTTTTTACTTTCAGTACCAATAAAGAAAATCTCAACTGCCACATCCACACACTGTTAAACCCCTCCAGGGATGGGCACTCCAAACCTCCCTGCCAAGGCCTGAGCACCCTTTCCATGGGGAAATTCCTGCTGGTGTCCACCCTGAGCCTGGCCTGGCCCAGCCTGAGGCCATTTCCCCTTGTCCTGTCCCTGTTCCCTGGCAGCAGAGCCCGACCCCCCCTGGCTGTCCCCTCCTGTCAGGGAGTTGTGCAGAGCCACAAGGTCCCCCCTGAGCCTCCTTTTCTCCAGGCTGAGCCCCTTCCCAGCTCCCTCAGCCTCTCCTGGGGCTCCATTCCCTTCCCAGCTCCCTCAGCCTCTCCAGGTCTCTCCTGGCAGGAGAACCCAGAGCTGTCCCAGGTCCAACCTTCCCTTCCCAAAGCTGCCCACAAGAATTACAGCAGAGCTACACCAGAGCAGCAGGAACACTCCAAACCATCCCCTCCAACTGCTCTGACACTAATTAGATGCCACCATCCTGGCTTTCAAATCCAATCAGAGAACACCACTGATCATTCCTCATGCTTTCCAAAAACCTGCTTATATTTAGACTTTTTAAAAGGCAGCAGCTGCAATCCCAAACTTCCCTCCCAAATCTACAAGGTCACTTTATACCAAGCAAGATTAAACAGAATTTATGAAATGCATTATTACATAAGAAGTTTGCATGGCAGCTCTGCCTTGAACTCCTTTTAGCCAACACCCAGCACACAGAATTTTTTGGGCTGAGAGCTGGACACGACCCAGCCCAGAAATTCCCAGTTCTGAGCTGGGCATGGAAGGACATCCCTGCAGGTGTCACCTGGACGTGGCACTGAGTGCCCTGGGCTGGGGACAAGGTGGGGATCTGTCACAGCTGGCACTTGATGATCCTGGAGAGCTTTTCTGACCTGAGAAATTCTGGGATTGTGGGATTTAAAGGCCTGCAGTGACTTGAGGCCAAGGCTGTGCATTAATCCCAGGATGGGCAGCCTGGGATGTCCCACCCATGTCAGGTCAGTGCTCCTTTGTTCTCCTGTCAGCCCCAGCACTGCTGCATCCCTGACATTAGGTTACATTGATGAATCAGTGTAGGAACTATCACACAAACGTGACTGGAAATATAAACCTGCTCAGTGATTGATTGCCAAGATACAAACCTGCCCCACATCCACCCAGTCCTGTGGGGTTTTTTTCAGCATTTCAGGGAGTTGTTTGATGCCATGTCGTGTCCCCAGCAACACAACCGAACAAATGAACATCAAACATGTAAATGAAATATTTTATATGGTGACAGTTACCTCTGGGCTGTGCCCAGATGCAGCAGAGTGTTTGAGAGCCACTTTTTATGTGTTAAGATAAAGTAAATTATTAACCCAGCCAAGGAAATTAACTCTTCTCTGCACTGTGAGGGATTTAGCCAACTCCAGTATTTGGGGATAAAATAAATCTCTAATCCCATGTTATTCTCAGCTCCCATTCCAATATAATACCAGTTCAGCCTTCAGAGCAGAAAGGTTGTTATAAATAGCAATGTATTTCCCTGGAAACACTTCCACAGGACTTCCAACACACTGGCAAAAGGAGACTCCTGCGTGGCTGTAGTGCCTGTCCAGTCAGGCTGTTGACAATAAACAGCAGAAACACAAAGGCTTCCCAGAAAACAGATATGGGGATGTTTCCAGGAAAATTCACTTCAGGAAAGAGCTGAAGAGTGCAATGGGTAGAAAACCTGACTGGCTGAAGAACAGACATCTCGTCATCACAGGGGGATAATGAAAGAGCTCATGAATTAAAGATGAGCATGAAATTACTCCCTCATTAAGTGTGGGTAAGATATTTATCACCTTCAGCAGGACAAGCTGGAATTCACAGGAAAACCTGGAAGAACATGGCCAGGCTTAGGAAAGAAAACCTTATAAACTGCAGATGTTCCAATTAAGATATGGAAATGTTTGCTACCCTTCAGCACAGCTCACAACAGGCAGATCCTCACGGGTCCCAGCTCACTTCTGCATCTCCTTCCCATCCCACACCTCCACCTGTTGCTGAGAGCAGCCTGGGGGTGTTGGTGGGTGAGAGCTGGACATGAGAGCCCCAAACCCCCCGTGCCCTGGGCTGATCCCCCAGTGTGGGCAGCAGGAAAGGGGGGATTCTGTCCCTGTGCCCAGGTGAGAGCCCACCTGCAGAGCTGCCCCAGCCCTGGGGATTCCAACAGCACGAGGCCCTGGAGCTGCTGGGAGAGCCCAGAGGAGACCCCAGAGCTGCTCCAGGGCTGGAGCCAGGCTGGCAGAGCTGGGGGGGCTCACCTGGAGAGGAGAAGGATCCAGGGAGAGCTCAGAGCCCCTGGTAGGGCCTGGAGGGGCTCCAGGAGAGCTGCAGAGGGACTGGGGACAAGGATGGAGGGACAGGAGCCAGGGAATGGCTCCCAGTGCCAGAGGGCAGGGCTGGATGGGAGATTGGGAATTGGGAATTGTTCCCTGGCAGGGTGGGCAGGCCCTGGCACAGCTGGGGCTGCCCCTGCATCCCTGGCAGTGCCCAAGGCCAGGCTGGACATTGGGGCTGGGAGCACCTGGGACAGTGGCAGTGTCTCTGCCATGGCAGGGGTGGCACTGGGTGGGCTCTGAGTCCCTTTCAGCCCAAACCAGTTTGGGACTCAATGATTCCATGGGCCCAGGTGTGACAAACCTGAACTCAGCCTTAGAAAGGACAGAAGCATTGACAGAGTTTCTGGTTCCTGGCCTGGGGCACCAAGGCTTTAGGGAGCACCAGCAGTGGATGCCATGTCAGTGCAAACACTCACACAAAAAAACCTCAGACAAACAGAGTCTGCTCTGCCAGCCATGGCAACCACGGCCCAGGAGCAGCTCCAGGGGCTGCCAGCTCACACTGAGCACTGAAGTCAGGCCCCTCCATCCCACAGCCACAGGGAATGCTGCCCACAACCCCCCTGTAGCTGTGCAGGCTCAAACCTTGAATGTCCTGGGGGACACACAACTACTGGCTCAAGGGATTTGTGCTTCCAGCTCTCTCAGATATAAGATGTTAATGAAGAGCCAGGAGCTGCATCAGCAGAACAGCTTTAAGTCCATAATCATTTCCATATCACTTTACACCTTCCCAAGCCCCTGCCAAGATCCCCTCCTTGCCACTAAATCACAAAGTGACTGTTCTGGACAAGTGACAGACCCACAGCCACCGGTTTGAGAGGGAGGGAGAAAACATTATTTTCCAGTCCAGTGCAGAGGTACAAATGATGAGCTGGCCCTTTTCACACAGCCCGAGTTTTGTTTGCATTCCATCCAAACAAAGCCCCCATTGAGCACGGGGAGGACGCTGGGCGGGAGGAAGCAGAATGTAGGGCAGGAGGAGGGCACGGCTGGGAGCTGGAGCTTGACAGGCATCCCACAGGGACATCCCACACAGCAGGGACATCCCATTCCATCCCACAGGGACATCCCACACGGCAGGGACATCCCATTCCATCCCACAGGGACATCCCACACGGCAGGGACATCCCATCCTGTAGGGACATCCCACACGGCAGGGACATCCCATCCTGTAGGGACATCCCATTCCATCCCACAGGGACATCCCACACGGCAGGGACATCCGACACAGCAGGGACATCCCACCCTATAGGGACATCCCATTCCATCCCACAGGGACATCCCACCCTGCAGGGACATCCCACCCTGCAGGGACATCCCATTCCATCCCACAGGGCCATCCCACACAGCAGGGACATCCCACCCTGCAGGGACATCCCATTCCATCCCACAGGGACATCCCACCCTACAGGGCCATCCCACATTGCAGGGATATCCCACTCTGCAGGCACATCCCACCCTGCAGAGACATCCCCTTCCATCCCACAGAGACATCCCACCCTGCAGGGACATCCCATCCTGCAGGGACATCCCGCCCTATAGGGACATCCCATTCCATCCTGTAGGGACATCCCATTCCATCCTGTAGGGACATCCCATTCCATCCTGTAGGGACATCCCATTCCATCCTGTAGGGACATCCCATTCCATCCTGTAGGGACATCCCATTCCATCCTGTAGGGACATCCCATTCCATCCTGTAGGGACATCCCATTCCATCCTGTAGGGACATCCCATTCCATCCTGTAGGGACATCCCATTCCATCCTGTAGGGACATCCCATTCCATCCTGTAGGGACATCCCATTCCATCCTGTAGGGACATCCCATTCCATCCTGTAGGGACATCCCATTCCATCCTGTAGGGACATCCCATTCCATCCTGTAGGGACATCCCATTCCATCCTGTAGGGACATCCCATTCCATCCTGTAGGGACATCCCATTCCATCCTGTAGGGACATCCCATTCCATCCTGTAGGGACATCCCATTCCATCCTGTAGGGACATCCCATTCCATCCTGTAGGGACATCCCATTCCATCCTGTAGGGACATCCCATTCCATCCTGTAGGGACATCCCATTCCATCCTGTAGGGACATCCCATTCCATCCTGTAGGGACATCCCATTCCATCCTGTAGGGACATCCCATTCCATCCTGTAGGGACATCCCATTCCATCCTGTAGGGACATCCCATTCCATCCCATAGGGCCATCCCACCCCGCAGGGACATCCCACCCTGCAGGGACATCCCACCCTACAGCCACATCCCGTCCCACCTTGCAGGCACACCCCATCCCATCCTACAGGCACACCTTACACCACCCCAGCTCAGCACACCCCACCCAGCACAGGCCAAGAGCAGTGCAGAACCAGCTGCATTTTGTGTGTAATTCATTAATAATTGCTGTGCACACGCTGCAGCAGCACCACCCCTGGTGTGCTCAGCTCGGGAAGAAAAGCAAATGTGCAAAATTCATCCTCAGGTCCGTCAGGGAACGGAGCTGGGAAGGGAATGGAGCCCCAGGAGAGGCTGAGGGAGCTGGGAAGGGGCTCAGCCTGGAGAAAAGGAGGCTCAGGGGGGACCTTGTGGCTCTGCACAACTCCCTGACAGGAGGGGACAGCCAGGGGGGGTCGGGCTCTGCTCCCAGGGAACAGGGACAGGACAAAGGGAAATGGCCTCAGGCTGGGCCAGGGCAGGCTCAGGGTGGACATCAGCAGGAATTTCTCCATGGAAAAGGCTCTCCATGCCTGGCACAGCTGCCCAGGGCAGGGGTGGACTCCCCATCCCTGGAGGGATTTAAAAGCCCTGTGGATGTGGCACCAGGGGACATGGAGCAGTGCTGGGGATGGTCTGAGAGCCCTTTTCCAGCCTCACTGACTCTAATTCAAATCTTGTGTGTTCCAGCTGCCCAGCTTTGTGCCACAGGCTCTGACAACAGCCAGGATTTTTAAGTGTGACTCAAGGAACAGCTCTCAATACCTGAGCTCCCGTGGCAGAACTCAGGGCACACACCCATCTCCTGAGGAGCAGCAGGAGGTGCCTGGATGGCCGTGCCCAGCTGTGCTCCTCCCAGTGCTGGGTCACCCTGAGCAAGGTGAAGTCCTCAGCCAGAGCCACAGCACCTTCTCCAAGAGCCTCAGCTGACTGTAAAATCATGGAATGCTTTGGGTTGGAACTTTAAAGCCCATTCAGTGCCACCCCCTGCCACAGGCAGGGACACCTTCACTATGCCAGGGTGCTCCAAGCCCCATCCAACCTGGCCTTGGGCACTGCCAGGGATGGGGATGGAGATCATTGTTGGATTATCCAGTCTGTAAACTTGTCAGCTATAAATGAAGTCACTGTAGCACCAAAAGAGAGTTCAGCTTTTGTCTGGGTTTTATGTTTTAATAAGGTGAGGAGTCAAGGCTTTTCCTGCCAGCTGTGTATTTTTGTGTAGTCCATGTGTTCCTCCACAGGTATCCAGAGCTGGAATCCAGCAATGCCAGCATCCCAGGCCTGGGGTTTGCTATTGCCCCTCCAAAATAAACTCTCTTGTCTAAGCTTGTGCTTCCAAAACCTCTCACACCACGTGAAATCATTGTCCCAGCAAAGTCCCAGTGCTGGGGACAACACCTGGAAAAACTGAGACCTTGTTCTGTGCTGAAGGGTGAAGGAGGCAGAAAACAGTTCCCAGAAAACCTCTGCAAAGCAGTGCTGGCACTAAAGATTTATGTTTGGGATGGTGTTCATCCACACTGTGCAGCTCTGAATCCCTCACAGGAGAAATGTTTTGAAAGACTTAAGTAGTAAGTGAGATCATTAAGAGCTTAATTAAAAGCAGAACTCTCAGCTCTTACCTGATGCGCTTGTGCTGGGCTTTCCTTGGAAAGAGAAAGTGGATTTACTGCTGAAGCTTTCTTACGAAATAATTAATAATTATCTTAACTGATAACCAAGGTTAATGGCTGCTGCTCTGAGTAAATGACACACTGAAGCACTAAAGGCTCTTTGCAAGAGCTGCATTTCAAAGAGTTCAGAGATCTGCACTTGACTTCTTTGGAAAGTTTGGTACTGGGAGGGCTTGGAGGACATCAGGAGGAAGTTCTTCCTGGAAAGAGTGGTCAGCCTTGGAAGGGGCTGGAAGGACATCCCTGCAGGTGTCCAAGGAAGGCCTGGATGTGGCACTCAGTGCCCTGGGCTGGGGACAAGGTGGGCATTGGGCTCCATGCTCTTGGGGGTCTTTTCCAAACCCAAGGACTCTGGGACTCTGCACTGAGGTTAATCCATCTCTCTCTAGACTCAGGGACCCCACCATGAAACTGCTGAATTTAGAAAGACCAGACAAAGCTTTCCACCCCCAAGTTAATTTGGCAATTTTAAAAGCTCCCAGGCTTAATAATAGCTACTGTTGTCAGTTCTCTTTATTGCATTTTTGTTACTTAAATGAAGGCATTTTGGGGCTGGTTCCTGGGCCCTGTGTAAACTCCAGGCACACCCGGGGGATCCCAGTTCCACACTGACTTCAGGTATGGCACAGCCTGTGCTCCTGGGATTGCTGTGAGTCCTGGGGTCTGGTTCCTTCACACTTTGTGAATGGGAGAGTTGTTAATTCAGTGCAACAGCAGCAGTTTCCTTCTGCCTGCCCAGGCACTTCCTTCACTCAAGGAAAGTGAGCTCCCAAAAAGTGAGGCAGCAAGGACAAGGTTTACACTTTCCTGTGGCTATTAAAGCCCTTGCTTGAGTTGGGCAGGTGTAGGGACGTGTTCCAGGCCAGGTGTCCCAGGCCTTGAAGCAACCTGGGATAGTGGAAGGTGACCCTGCATGGCAGGGAGCTGAGCTTTAAGGTCCATTCCAACCCAAACCAATCCCTGATGCATTCTGTGATTACACTGCTCAGCCTCAATTCCTGCAGCCCCTCCCAGCTCCTTGGGGTGTCTCCTTTGCCTCATCCATGGGACAAAAGAAAGGAACAGGCCTCCACCAACCAGTGCCACTTGGAAGAATCACAGCTCTCTGAGAAGGGCATTCAGGAAAGAGAACCTGAAGCTGTTCCTGGGCTCATCCTTTGGCAAAGGCTTGAGGGAAAGCCTGAGTTTTATCAGGGAGCCAAACTCAGCTGATGTGGGAGGGAGTGGGAAGCTTTGGGCTGGCTGGGACAAGCCTTGGCACTCATGGCAATTCCTCCTGCAATCAGGCTTTGCCACCTCTGGCAGCCAGCACAGCACCCAACTGCAGAGGGGAGGAACTGCCAGAATGGGGCTCCAAAGGGTGATGGAACCCCCACTGTCCTCCCCCAATCCCAAAACTTCTCTAACAGGAGCACCTCTGACCATCAGAGCTTTGGGAGCTCTTCTTTCTCAAGAGAAAGCTTCAATAAAACAGCATTAGGGGTCACCAGGCAGTCCCAAAATTCACTCCCTGACAATGAAATCATCAGAGCAATGGTGATGAGGAAACCTGAAAGCTTGGGACCATCTGACTTCTTTTACACAGTACCAGGAACTTCCAGATTAAGGAACTGACACTTCAGGCCATGGCTACCCTTCCTAACAAAACATTTATTCATCAGGAGTGAGGGACTGCACTGCATTTGAACTCTTCCTTGTGTTCAGCTCTGATCACATGCAGCATGGTCAGGTACATGGGAAGGGCAGTGGGAAGAGGGAAAGGCAGCTGGATCACCAACAAAAAAAACAAAAAGCAGGGATGGAACCAAAACAAGAAGCCTGTGGATGCTCTGGGTCTGACACAGAGTGCTCCTGGATTAAACCCAGAAGGTAGCATGAATTCTACTCATGCTTTTGCAGGAGGATGCCCCAACTCCACAGCCCTGCACACACCCTGTGCTGGGAGCTCAAACACACTTAATCCCCTGAGTAAACAGCAGAGTAACTCAGTAAAGCCAGCAGCTGCTCCTCCTCCTCCAGGGGAGAGCCCCTGCACACACAGCTCACCTGCTGCTGTGTGTGTGCACAGAATCCCAGCACACACATCCCTGGGGGAGCAGCCACTCCTGCATGGATCCTTCCTACACTTACATGTGGCCAGGAATTCTTCAAGGAAATAGAAAAAATAGCATTCACCAAACCCCAGAATGGTTTGGGTGGAAGGGACAGTAAAGCTCATATTGTCCCACTGTGTGCCGTGGGCAGGGACACCCTCCACTGTCCCAGGTGGAAAAGTTTGTGTTTTATTTCCAGGCATCAAAAGCCCTGTCCAAGCTGGCCTTGGACACTGCCAGGGATCCAGGGGAAACCTGTGCTAGGACCTTCCCAAGGGGAATATTGGATTCCTTCCCAATATCCCTGTCCTTTGCCCACTGGAAGCCACTCCCTGTGTCCTGGCACTATCTGCCTGTCTAACCCAGCCAGCCACAGAGAGCAGAGACCCAAGAGGAATCTCCAAGCCCAGAACACCTGGATCAGAGAAGCCAAGTGCTCTGCTGGCCTGAGACAAGCCCACACAAAGAGCTGCAAGGCAGGTTAGAAATAATGCAGGGCCCCAGCACACATGGGCAGCACAGCTCAGGTCTGCAGGGCCACGCTGCACGTTCCCAGCCCTCCTTAGCACAGGCTGCTCCCACACTACTCAGACCCAGGATAAAAGCTCTCCAAAGCACTCCAAAGCTCGTGGTACAAACTGACAGGGGAGTTCCCTCACAGCCTCCCAAGCTGCAGTGACTCAGGACACCAAGGCAGGATGGGGAGTTCCTGCCTGACTTGTTCAGACACGCAGCCCGTGGCTGGAGGGGGAGCGGAGAGCTCGGCACAGGGAGCAAAGGGGCCCCAGGAAATGAACAGAGGCAGGGAGGGCTCCCAGAGACAGACCCTGGGCTTCCACAGCTGTGGGGAGAGGCAGGAGCAGCCCTGGGAACGACCCAGAGAGTATCAGTCATCACAGTGACACTGGAATGGCCTCCTGGCTGTCTTTGCTCTCCTCTTCCACACCTGCAGTTCCATCATTTCTGACATCCCACGACCAGGAGCGTAACAAAGAACTCAAGGTATGGGTAAACCATGGATGTACGTGTTAGCAAAGCAGAAATTCAGTGAATTTTCAGTGAATTCAGGTGTTTCACCTTCTGTGCAGGAAGTTTTTGCCAGTGCAGAGTGTGCAAACCAGAGCTGCAGCAGGAACTCACTCGTCCTGCTCTGCAAGGTTTCAAGTCGTGACAGCTCAGCACTGACAGAGCACCTGAAGCTGCATCAGAACAAAGTCAGCACATACCTCACATGAATAAAGCAACACACACCTCAGCTGAAACCTTGGGAAATGTGCACTGAGCTCATCTACAGAACAGAATCATGGAATTGGAAAAGATCACCAAGGCAAACCATTCCAGTGGTCTAAGAAAGCTGTACAAGGGGGTAGGAGAAACTCCTCCCTGAAGGTGCAGCTCCTGTCTGGGAGCCTGGTTTGGATCAAGCTGGGCTTGGCAGGACCACAGGAACAGAGTCAAGTGATTTAATTGCTTTAATCCCACCACTCACAACTGATTAATGATCACTGTTAACAGTTTTTCCCATACATCCAGTCCCTGGTGCCAACCCTCCCATCCTCAGACCATCACCCAAAGGCCTCTCCTTCCCCAAAAGCTCTCTCTCCACCCACTCACCAAACCAGCCCCTGCACCTTTTGCTTTTCCCCCTGAACCTGGGGAAGCATTCCCTGCTTTATCCCAAAGTCAGCAGCCTCCATCCATCCACACCATGGCAGTAACAGCTACACAAAACTGTTTTTCTGGGTAACATTCACAGCAGCAGAGAAACTCCCACGGGAATAGCTGGGGATCCACAGGACCTGCAGTTTCCTGAAAATTGGTATTTTGTAGAGCAAGTATAAAGAACAGGAATTACTGTCTGTAAAGGTAAGTTAAATACTCTTATCCAGTGACATTTGCTAGCATGAGCATGTGTATCTTAAAAAAAAATTTATTTAATTCCAGCATCTATTTTTAGGAATGCAGTAGATTCCCAAAATCCCCAAATCCAAAGGAAGCACTTCAGCTTTTAACACAAAATTTGCTAAGTTAGAGATTCTTAAACCCAAGTGTAGTCCCTCTCCAAGAGGCTGCTCAAGCTCTACCAGCCCCTCTTAGTGACCCCCTGGCTCTGTCCTGAACCCCCATTTCCCAATACTTTAAAAACCTGCCCTTCCAGGCTGAGTTTCCCCAATGCCACAGCAATCCAGAGGAATTCCAAAGCTGGTGATGTAAGGCAGGACACGGGACAGGGGGACACAGATCGTCCCCTCCCAATTAATCTATTCTTAACGAAGCAGATGACAGTCCTGTGAGACAGCAGCTCCTGGGCTGACCTACATTCCCCTCCTGGATGCATCTGTGTGCCTCAGTCGTTGTCACACGTCCCTAGCAGGGTACAGGGAGATCTGATTTATGCAAACCAGCCCTAACCAGCCCATCAGGGACTCGCTGAATATTCATTTTTGGTGATAAATCCAGGACTGGATTCTATCCCCCCCAAATCCCAGGCTTAATCCCCCCCCTCAGACAAAGCTGTTGTTATCCAGCCTGACCTGGTGTCTGGGAATGGCCACTTGCTGGGAATTCATCCACATCTCCAGTGCTGGAAGAATTTGGGGATCTTCCCAAAAACATCTCATACTGATTTTACAGCACCAACCAATTCAGAGTGAACAGCATTCCCAACTGCAGGATTCACAGCTCCAGGAGTGAAGGAGACCTTCCTAACTGGAAATTCCTTTCTGAAGTGTTCCAGTTGCCATCAGAGCAGCAAAGGAACTGTGGGCAGGTGAGATCTCTGCCATTGGCCCTTCCAGGGATGCACAGTAAATGTAGAGCACCAAAACTGCCTCACTGCAAGTCCCAACTGAAACCTTCTCCATGGCTGTTTTTGAGATTTGTATTAAAAACACAAATTAACACCTGAGGTAAGTCACTGCAAAAGGCAGTACTGCTTCCAAGAATTCTTTAAGAGCACTTGGCAGCAATGTTAAAAAATATTCAAAATATTATGAAGTGACCAAGGAGACAGAGGTGGTGGGAGCTGTGTGTTCCCCACACAGCACCTCCATGGCACTGGGGACCTTCCACCTCTCCACTGCTCATCACCTAAATTAAAATATTAATCACTTCCAGGAACAATCCTTGGCATCTCCTTTGTTCCACCTTATTCCCTGCAATAGGGAGAAGTCCATTACCTTCCAATTACACATTGGATACTTGCAGATGTAAATCCTTTCATCAGCTGAACATGACTTTTTTCTTCTTAAAAATACAGATTCCATCCACACATTTTAGGTGTGGGAAGCCACTGGGCTGTGAGGAAGCAGAGTATTGAGATCAGGGATTCCCTGGAGCTGCTGCTCCTCAAGCAGCACTGTTCATGTTTGACAGATGGATTACAATGAGAAGTGCTGCTCAAACCCACACCTGGGGTTAAAATCCAAATAATCACGAGGTGGGGAAGGCCCTGGTACCACACAGCAGGCAGGGACCTGCCTGGGAGGGATTTCCAAATGTCTCTTCCTCATTTATGAAGACACAAAGGACCTTCCCAAGAGCTCCACATCAACCTCAAGTTCCAGGTCCCTCACTCTATCTGCTGCAGGTATTTAAACACTGGACACAAACTGCCAGTCGTGAATTTTGTACTAATCTTTGCAGATAAATTTCAACTTTTCTGTAAAGTGAAGGTGACAGCTCTTCCAAGGGAGGAACTAAGGTGTGTGAACTTAGTTAGAAGTGGCTGCCTGGGGGCTGGAGAGAAAGGGGACTCAAGGGACTGAAATTAAATCCCCAAGAGCTCAAACCAACCTGTCTGTACCTTGAGGCACCACATCCTCCTCCAGCTTCACAGGAAGGGACAACAGCACACGTAGCCACACCTGAAAAACTCAGTTACCTGGGTTGGAAAAACACTCCAGGATGTCCAACTGTGCCCAATGTCACCTCGTCACCAGCCCAGGGCACTGAGTGCCACATCCAGGCCTTCCTTGGATACCTCCAGACTCCAAACCTCCCTGGGCAGCCCCTTCCAATGCTAATTTGGGGGATTAACAAACACAGCCTTGGTGATTCCAGCTGGGGTGGAGGCTGAGGCAGCACTAAGTGGTTCTCCCACTCTGGCAAAGACATCAGGGCGCCTGGGCGAGCTCTGGCTGCGCCGGGAACGCTCCGGGGAACGCTGAGCAGCGCCCACAGCCGTGTCCCACAGCACGGGCAGGGCAGTGCCCTGGGCAGGAGCAGAGCCTCAGCCAGTGGGCCGAGGCTTCCTGGCACAGCTTCATCTGGTGGTTTGATTCCTGAGCCAGCACCCTCCGTTATCAGCGCGTGGGCAAAGTTCGGGAGATAACCGGGGTGAGGAGCGTGTCCCACAAAATGGAGCATGTCCCACAAAATGGAGCATGTCCCACAAAATGGAGCATGTCCCATAAGATGGAGCATTTCCTATAATATGGAGCATGTCCCATAAGATGGAGCATTTCCTATAATATGGAGCATTTCCCATAAGATGGAGCACTTCCCAAAACATGGAGCATTTCCCATAACATGGAGCATTTCCTATAACATGGAGCATTTCCCAAAACATGGAGCATTCCCCACAGGATGGAATACTTCCCATAAGATGGAGCATTTCCCACAAGATGGAATATTTCCCATAAGATGGAGCATTTCCCACAAGATGGAACATTTCCTATAACATGGAGCATTTTCCATAAAATGGAGAATTTCCCATAACATGGAGCATTTCCCATAACATGGAGCATTCCCCACAGGATGGAATATTTCCCATAACATGGAGCATTCCCCACAGGATAGAATACTTCCCATAACATGGAGCATTCCCCACAGGATGGAATACTTCCCATAACATGGAGCATTCCCCACAGGATGGAATATTTCCCATAACATGGAGCATTCCCCACAGGATGGAACATTTCCAATAACATGGAGCATTCCCCACAGGATGGAATATTTCCCATAACATGGAGCATTCCCCACAGGATGGAATATTTCCCATAACATGGAGCATTCCCCACAGGATGGAATATTTCCCATAAGATGGAGCATTCCCCACAGGATGGAATATCACTGCAAGTCCCAACTGAAACCTTCTCCATGGCTGTTTTTGAGATTTGTATTAAAAACACAAATTAACACCTGAGGTAAGTCACTGCAAAAGGCAGTACTGCTTCCAAGAATTCTTTAAGAGCACTTGGCAGCAATGTTAAAAAATATTCAAAATATTATGAAGTGACCAAGGAGACAGAGGTGGTGGGAGCTGTGTGTTCCCCACACAGCACCTCCATGGCACTGGGGACCTTCCACCTCTCCACTGCTCATCACCTAAATTAAAATATTAATCACTTCCAGGAACAATCCTTGGCATCTCCTTTGTTCCACCTTATTCCCTGCAATAGGGAGAAGTCCATTACCTTCCTATTACACATTGGATACTTGCAGATGTAAATCCTTTCATCAGCTGAACATGACTTTTTTCTTCTTAAAAATACAGATTCCATCCACACATTTAGGTGTGGGAAGCCACAGGGCTGTGAGGAAGCAGAGTATTGAGATCAGGGATTCCCTGGAGCTGCTGCTCCTCAAGCAGCACTGTTCATGTTTGACAGATGGATTACAATGAGAAGTGCTGCTCAAACCCACACCTGGGGTTAAAATCCAAATAATCACGAGGTGGGGAAGGCCCTGGTACCACACAGCAGGCAGGGACCTGCCTGGGAGGGATTTCTAAATGTCTCTTCCTCATTTATGAAGACACAAAGGACCTTCCCAAGAGCTCCACATCAACCTCAAGTTCCAGGTCCCTCACTCTATCTGCTGCAGGTATTTAAACACTGGACACAAACTGCCAGTCGTGAATTTTGTACTAATCTTTGCAGATAAATTTCAACTTTTCTGTAAAGTGAAGGTGACAGCTCTTCCAAGGGAGGAACTAAGGTGTGTGAACTTAGTTAGAAGTGGCTGCCTGGGGGCTGGAGAGAAAGGGGACTCAAGGGACTGAAATTAAATCCCCAAGAGCTCAAACCAACCTGTCTGTACCTTGAGGCACCACATCCTCCTCCAGCTTCACAGGAAGGGACAACAGCACACGTAGCCACACCTGAAAAACTCAGTTACCTGGGTTGGAAAAACACTCCAGGATGTCCAACTGTGCCCAATGTCACCTCGTCACCAGCCCAGGGCACTGAGTGCCACATCCAGGCCTTCCTTGGATACCTCCGGACTCCAAACCTCCCTGGGCAGCCCCTTCCAATGCTAATTTGGGGGATTAACAAACACAGCCTTGGTGATTCCAGCTGGGGTGGAGGCTGAGGCAGCACTAAGTGGTTCTCCCACTCTGGCAAAGACATCATGGCGCCTGGGCGAGCTCTGGCTGCGCCGGGAACGCTCCGGGGAACGCTGAGCAGCGCCCACAGCCGTGTCCCACAGCACGGGCAGGGCAGTGCCCTGGGCAGGAGCAGAGCCTCAGCCAGTGGGCCGAGGCTTCCTGGCACAGCTTCATCTGGTGGTTTGATTCCTGAGCCAGCACCCTCCGTTATCAGCGCGTGGGCAAAGTTCGGGAGATAACCGGGGTGAGGAGCGTGTCCCACAAAATGGAGCATGTCCCACAAAATGGAGCATGTCCCATAAAATGGAGCATGTCCCATAAGATGGAGCATTTCCTATAATATGGAGCATGTCCCATAAGATGGAGCATTTCCTATAATATGGAGCATTTCCCATAAGATGGAGCACTTCCCAAAACATGGAGCATTTCCCATAACATGGAGCATTTCCTATAACATGGAGCATTTCCCAAAACATGGAGCATTCCCCACAGGATGGAACATTTCCTATAACATGGAGCATTCCCCACAAGATGGAATATTTCCCATAACATGGAGCATTCCCCACAGGATGGAATATTTCCCATAACATGGAGCATTCCCCACAGGATGGAATATTTCCCATAACATGGAGCATTCCCCACAGGATGGAATATTTCCCATAACATGGAGCATTCCCCACAGGATGGAATATTTCCCATAAGATGGAGCATTCCCCACAAGATGGAATATTTCCCATAAGATGGAGCATTTCCCACAAGATGGAACATTTCCTATAACATGGAGCATTTTCCATAAAATGGAGAATTTCCCATAACATGGAGCATTTCCCATAACATGGAGCATTCCCCAGAGGATAGACTACTTCCCATAACATGGAGCATTCCCCAGAGGATAGACTACTTCCCATAACATGGAGCATTCCCCAGAGGATAGACTACTTCCCATAACATGGAGCATTCCCCAGAGGATAGACTACTTCCCATAACATGGAGCATTCCCCAGAGGATAGACTACTTCCCATAACATGGAGCATTCCCCAGAGGATAGACTACTTCCCATAACATGGAGCATTCCCCAGAGGATAGACTACTTCCCATAACATGGAGCATTCCCCAGAGGATAGACTACTTCCCATAACATGGAGCATTCCCCACAGGATGGAATATTTCCCATTACATGGAGCATTTTCCATAAAATGGAGCATTTCCTATAACATGGAGTATTTCCCATAAGATGGAATATTTCCCATAAGATGGAGCATTCCCCACAAGATGGAATATTTCCCATAACATGGAGCATTTCCCACAGGATGGAATATTTCCCATAACATGGAGCATTCCCCACAGGATGGAATATTTCCCATAACATGGAGCATTCCCCACAAGATGGAACATTTTCCATAACACGGAGCACTTCCCAAGCGCTGTGACCTGGACACGAAGGGGAAGCCACTTCCAACAGCTCAGAATCCAACATGTTTAACTTCACTGTGCTCAAGGCACAGCTGCCACAGGTTCTGGGAGCACTGAGTGTACCTGGCATCCCAGCCCTGCAGATGAACACTGGGATCCCAAACAAACAAAGCTTCAGAGAGAATTGCAGAACTGCTGGGGCTGGAGGGACCTCTGGAGATCCTCACCTGGAGCAGGTGGGTTTGAAACATCTCCAGAGATGGAGACTCCACATCCTCCCTGGGCAGCTGTTGCAGGGCTCTGTCACCCTGCATGGACAGAAGTTCTTCCCCATGAGGAGGAGCTCCTTGTGTTCCAGTTTGAGGCAGCTGCACCTTGTCCTGTCACTGTCACCCCTTGTGCACAATCACTGAGGGGCAGTGACTGCTCACAGACAGGGACTGAGGCCATTTCTGAAGCTACAATATGGAACCTCCTCATCCTCCCCTCCCCAGCTCACACACATCAGTGCAACTTTTGTCCAGGGAGGTGTGACTTAGCCACACTCCCCCCAGGGAAGGAGTTTCAGAAGTCACATGAAAGCACAGCTCAAATCTTTGTGTAAAAACAATCTCAGTGCAGCAAGAAGGCTCCAGGTTCCTAATGACACCACCTACACTGTCACTAAGGTCCCTGAGACCACAGCTTCAACACAAGCAGTTATTTCTTCCAGAAAAAAGAAATTTGATCGTTTTGTTATTCCAGCAAGCTAAACCTTACACAAGGCTCCCACAAACAAAACAAAAGAAAATGAACAAAGGAACTATTTTAGTGATGTTTTATGCATACCAAGAGACAAGAGAGACAATAAGGTTTTTATTCATAAGGTACTAAGGGGGAAAAAAAGGAAATGAAGCTCTAGCAAGAAACAGAACTTCCTTCAGAGCTGTTCCCATGCAGCAGTAACGTCTGCTCAGTGTCAGTTAATTCCAGGTTTGAGGGCTGATTTAATTCCCTGCCATTAAATCTTTCATTTTCCAATATACTCAATTAACTCTGGTCCAGGCCTTTACCAGCCCCTATTTTTAGGAAGGGCATCACATGAAGCAGCTGCATCTCCTCATGAATCCCATTGTCAGGAGCCCATCAGGTTCCACACCCAAAATCACAGCAGGGAAAAGTCTGGACTCCAGACAGCCCAGTCTGCAATTGGAATTCTACTCTAAACCACCAAGGACATGAATTAAATATGTTCAAGTTCAATTACAGCCAATTAAATCAGTTTTCATGCATGTCTCACCCTACTTAAGCTATATTTGTTAGCTAGAAAATAACTACAGTACATGAATCTGCTTTCACATAGACTGCTATTTATGAAACACAGAATTTGTCACTACTTGCTGCAATGGTAATTTTGCCCTCAAATTACATAAAAATAAAATTCAAGTTAACACTTATCCTGGCTAATTTATACTCAGCAGATGGACAAGACAGATAATACATAAATGAAGGGAAGTGAATTCATTCAGAAAAGCATCAGCTTTACCAAAGAGGAGCTGCTGTGTTGGGGAGGTCATTAAAGGATTCAGCCACTGCCATGGAATCACTGAATCCCAGAACATTTGGGTTGGGAAGGATCTTCCAGCTCAACTTGTTCCATGGGCAGGGACACTTTCCCCTTTGGACCAGGTCGCTCCAAAAGGACCCGTGTGACAATTCACTGCTGCAAAACCTGTTTGTGTTCTTCCAAACACAAAACAATCCCATTATTTCTGAGTGTCCCAAGCCAAGCTGCCCAGAGCAGAGAGTTCTGTCACTGCTGGCACCAGCGCTGCCACCCCACGTGTGACCTCACATCATTCCTGCTTACAAAGGGCTGGGGACAGGCAGGGTGACATTTCCAACAGGGAATGGCTGATTAGGGACACACCTGTTCCATCCCCAGGTTCCAGTGCTCCTGCAGGATGTTCCAACACTCCAACAGGCGTTCATGAGCAGCTGGGGGTGCTCCCAGTTACTGCACAGCAACTCACACATCAGAAAGGACTTGCATTTATTAACCACTCAGCATCAAGAAAAAACGTGGCAGCAGGTTCTGATTGCTGGTTTACACCAAGTTCTGGGAGTCTGTAAGGCAATTCCTACACATCAGGGTCATGGATGGTGTGACCATGAGAGATCCTCCAGCTCCCAGCTCTTGGAAGAGGTCAAATATTAGAACATCAGCTGTTTCCACCCAAGCTTTAAGTTTTCCAGCAAGCAAGAAGATGAGTGGCAGAGCTCTCCAGTTCATCAGCAGGGAAAAACCTTGAAATAAAGGCCCATTGTTATGATACTGCCCTGAAGCATCACATTTATCAGGAAGTTTTATCACCCTTTTTAGCTGTTATTGATACTGCAACAGTCTGAACTCACAGAAAAAGCCTGAGAAACAGGAATAATGTGCCTTTGAAAATGTGGAAGCAACTGGAAGAATGTCACACGACACACCTAGAATCAGCATTTCTTGCTATCCAGAACACTGGTATCTCCTGAGGCAGCACTGGAGGCTGTGAGACTTGTTTGGGTTTTTCAGTCTGCTGTATTCTGCAAGAAGGTTCACAAAACCCCAGAATGGTTTGGGTGGGAAGGGACATCAAAGCCCATCCAGTGTCACCCCTGCCATGGCAGGGACACTGCCACTGTCCCAGGGTGTCCCAGTGTCCAGCCTGGCCTTGGGCACTGCCAGGGATCCAGGGGCAGCCCCAGCTGTGCCAGAGCCTGCCCACCCTGCCAGGGAACAATTCCCAATTCCCAACACCCCATCCATCCCAACCCAGTGGGATGCATTCCCTGTGTCCTGTCCCTGCTGGCCTTGTCCCCAGTCCCTCTGCAGCTCTCCTGGAGCCCCTTCAGGCCCTGGGTTCTGGGTGTCCCCACTGGTGCTGCCTGAGCCTGGTGCTGAGGACAAACAGAGGTTGACATTGATCATAACAGGGAAAACTTCATCTTGGTGTTGGGGAAAAGTTGTGCTGCAGGTGGTGTGTGACAGGAACAGACATACAGAGGTGCTGGCACTGCTGTCCTTGGGGCCATGAGAGACCCCAGACAGCCCAATTACCACAGCCCTGTGTGAGGTGACAACCACAGAGTCTGTGCTCCACAGGCTGCTGGTCCTGGGTGCCAGGACAGGACCTGAGGAGGGGATCCCATTTCCCAGTGTGTCAGAGCTGCTCTGGATCCCATCAAAAACCCTGCAGTCAGGGGAGACTCCTGCTGGATGAGGTCTTCTTATGATCCTCAGAGCACCTGACAGTGACCACCAGCTTTGAAAGAGCTTCTAACCCCCTGGATGAGGTCTACTTATGATCCTCACCTGACAGTGACCACCAGCTTTGAAAGAGCTTCTAACCCTGCAGGTGGGCGAGAGGCAGAATGAGCAGGCGACACAGGTGGTGTGAGAAGTGTGGGTGTTGTCACCCAGCTGCTGCCAGAGGTGACACAAGGACTGTCAGCGCTGTGGTTTGGCACCCTGGGGCTTGTGGGGCTGCTGCTCCAGCTGCTGCCAGAGCTCTGCTGCAACCTCAGCTCTCTTCCTGTCAATCCTGGTGTTGTTCTCTGACACAGCCCATGGCTGGACTGGAGCTTGGAACAACCTGGGACAGTGGAAGGTGTCCCTGCCCATGGCAGGGGGTGGAATAAAGAACATATTAAAAGTTCATTCCAACCCAATCCATTCTGTCATTCTATGACCCAAACCCAGGCAGCTCCACCTCCTGTTCTCTGGCTGGGTCAAGGTCTCAAGCACACTGGGACACATCCCTGAGGCTGGGGACACATCCCCGAGGCTGGGGACACATCCCTGAGGGACATGGCCACCTCAGCTGAGCAGACACTGCCAGCCTAATGCTGCTGCAGGTTTCTGAGCCCCTCTGAAGGAACACACAGCATTTCTGCTCACTGAAACAGGAATGAAACACATCAGACTTCCAGAGAACTCACATTCCTGGTCCATGCTGTCCTGGACAAATCCACAGGAAGCACAAATCCCAAAGAACTAGACAGGATTTACCTTTGCTTTTGCCAGAGATGTGTGTAGCTATCTAAATAACTTTGTTGTTTACTGGGAAGATCAAAAAGTTCCCTGGAGATGAAAGCCCTTCTGAGCACACTCAAGGAATCAGGAGTGTTGGAGGGCCTCCTTTAACCAGCAATCAGAGAGCTGTGCTGAGGCTCCACATCTGAGCTCCCTCTCAAGTGACAGAGGCACGTGCACAGGGATGGAGGTGACACCTTGGCTTCTAAGGAGCTCCTTCTGCCACAGCAATCCCACTTGGAAAAGGGAGAGGAGAGGATGGGTGAGACACAGCTTGCAGCAAGCCTTGGAAGGTGTGAAATCAATGCTGCTACCTGAGGAACTGGAAATTTCTAGGTACTGCTACCAGCATTCCAATGACCTAAGTTCAGGCATTTATTACAGACCTGCAGTAATGAAAGTACAAAGCACTGCCCTCACTGGATGCCAGGTGTCATCTCCTGCCCTCAGGGAAGTCACCTGCCAGAGGAATTTGGTGGTGAGGAAGAACAGGTACCATGGCCTGGTTGGAAGGGCAGGAGATGACACCTGGCACATGAATATGTCAGACAGCAATAGGTGAGTTCCTACTCCAGGTGCTCCAAGTCAGTAACTGAGCACCTGAAGGGAAATGTAAAACCACCTTTAGTGTAGAAGATTACAATGGTGAGACCCACTTAAGACACAACCATCTCAGGGGCAGAGTAACTTATTTGGGACCAGGTACAGCCTGTTCAGGGAACGTTGTCAGGAAACAGAGGCAAGAGCTTGCTCTCATAAGGTGCAGGTGAGCCATGACAAAGCCCAGCCTTCCAGAACCTTCCACAAATCCAGTGGCTGGTACCATACCCTTAGCCCAGGTCAGCCACCACCTGGACAGGCTGAGATGACACCTGAACCCACCAGAGCACCACCCACCTTTGGAACCACAGCTTTTAAGGGTTCTGAAGCTCAGATCTCAGGCCAGGACAGCTGCCCCAAGCCCCTCCAGTACCAAAGGAACTCCCTGCACACACAGCAGCAGCATGCCAGGCCAGAGCCATGGCTTTGGGAAGAGACCATTTCCAGCACTCCTCCTAATCCAACAACAGCTTCAGTGGATCCAAACATGAAAGCACAGCAGTTTAAGAAGCATCCTTGAGGAAAAAGCTGTACAGGTATGGGTATCACTGTAAAAATTCCATACCCACTGGCTCTCAAGAAAGCAGGTGTCTCACTGGGAGCACCGAGTCAGATTTTGGAAATGCAAGACACAAACGAGCGCTCCTCCAGGTTACAGGCAACAGTCACAATCCCAGTGGGAGAGAAAGCCTGGAGTTGTTTTAGCTACAGAGCAGAAGCAAAACATGCAGAGACTTTAGTTAAACCCACACAAGACTTGTAGTCAAACCCACGCAGAGAGGAAAACCCACACAGCTGAGCTGCACCGAAACGCCAGACGTTCAAGACAACTTGCAAGAGCAGCTCTGGTCTCTTCCTTGTTCTCCAGGGCCAGACAGGGAATTCCCTCAGCATTTTCACAAAGCATTTCTCAAGCACTTTATCCCCCTTGCAAGAGTTAACACAAACCAAGGCTGAAATCCTTCTCTACTTTTTGCTTCATGACTTTTTGACGGCACAACAGGCTGCCACTGCTGGAGAATCCGTGCAACCTGCTCTGCTCCCGTGTCCTGTCTGGGCATTTCCCAAGCCCAGGTGGGATGAATTTTGCTGGCAGAGCAGCCCTCTCCCAGCCACCATCCTTCTCCAGGCTCTCCAGCTCACCAACAAGCAGGGACACGCTGGCTTTCCGTGCTCCAGGGAGGAGGAGCAGGCTGTGGGTACCCAGGGTGGGGAGAACCCACGCCCTTCTCCAGGGCTGCAGGGACAGGGAGCAGGGCCTGCCAAGGCAAAACCCCTCACAGGCAGCACTGCTGGACTACAGGCAACATCATCTGCCTAAAACCTTTCAAGTCAGGGTTGATTCTTCCTATCCCCTGATGAGGTTTTCATCAACAGGCTCTCAATCGATCCCCTAATTAAATATCAGTATTGACTTGAAGAGTGGAAAAGATCAAGTGTTTTCTCAGGATAAAGAGAGTTGTTGAATCACAGGATGGTTTGGGTGGGAAGGGACCTTAAATCTCATCCCATTTCACCTCCTGCTATGTGCAGGAACTCCTTCCACTATCCCAGGGTCCTTGGACAGCTCCAGGGATGCAGGGGCAGCCACAGCTTCTCTGGACAACCTGTGCCAGGGCCTGCCCACCCTCATAGGGAAGAAAATCTTCTGCAAGAGCATAACAGATTTTCTTTCAAAAGACATAAACCAAGGAGTCAAGAGGAAATCACTTCTGTGCACCTCCCAGTTGTGTTTATCACTCAACAAGGCACTAAAAACTAATCACTGGCTACTTAAAACAAAGGCTGTGTTCCTGCTTAGGCATTCATGAACAAGTTTCTAGCAACACCAAGAGACATTTTGTTTGGCCTCTGAAAATTCACAAGCAGCCCACAGATGATACAGCCTGTCACAAGAAGCCTGTGCTCCAAATGTGCACACACATTACCCCAGAAAGTATCAGTGACTTCCTAACTCTTCATCCCTGTCACTGCTGAAGTGACAGCTCAGTCCTTGCTGGAAACATCGCTGGTTTAACTGGAGCAGCCAACCTGGGCACTCTCCTTCCCCCGTGCCTGCAGGGCTCCTGATTGTGCTCAGCACATTTGGAGAGCTGAGTTTCAGCTGCAAATCACCAGCATGTCAGAGCAAGGACAGAGGAGCAGCAGGGCTGCCAGCACTGAGCCCAAGGAAGCAGCTCCGCAGCGTTCTTGTCCTTCCCTGACCGGCTCTGCCCGAGGCACCGACAGCAACAGCAGAGAGCCAGCCCAGTTTGGGGTTTGGTTCATACTGGGGCAGGGAGGAGGGAAAGCCAGGCACTGGAACTGCAGCCAACAGGTCTGTTAATGTGGAACTGCAACCAGAAAGTGAATTTTCATGGGGAACTTCTCAGGCCCAGGGCAGTGCCCGTCCCCTGTGCTGGCACTGCTGGGGCACCTCCAGTGCTGGGGGCAGCTCTGGGCCCCTCCTGCCAGGAGAGACCTGGAGGGGCTGGAGCGTGTCCAGGGCAGGGAACGGAGCTGGGAAGGGAATGGAGCCCCAGGAGAGGCTGAGGGAGCTGGGAAGGGAATGGAGCCCCAGGAGAGGCTGAGGGAGCTGGGAAGGGAATGGAGCCCCAGGAGAGGCTGAGGGAGCTGGGAAGGGAATGGAGCCCCAGGAGAGGCTGAGGGAGCTGGGAAGGGAATGGAGCCCCAGGAGAGGCTGAGGGAGCTGGGAAGGGAATGGAGCCCCAGGAGAGGCTGAGGGAGCTGGGAAGGGAATGGAGCCCCAGGAGAGGCAATGAGGTGGGAGGGTTTTTCCAGCCTCAATGATCCTGGAATTCTGAGTACAAGCACCACCTCCTCTGCTGTTTCCATGTCCCCCTCTGCCCTATCACTCCACCAGCACAGATTTGGAGGGTAATGCAAGGAGCCCCATCAGGGAACTGATCCAGCTCAGCTGAAAAAACAGCCACGTTACACAAAGAAGTTTCCAGCCAGCTCAGTTCCTCAGCTCTTCACCACAGCCATCCCCAGCTTCTCATCAGCTCTGTGAGGCGTGTGCAAAACTGCTGCTCATTATTCACTGCCCTAGATGAGAAAAAAATCCCCAAACACTCACACACAAAAGCCCCAAAAACCCTACTAAAGAAAACCAAAAGCAAACCACCCTTTTTGTGCAGTATCACACGAGCCCAGCTCGCTCTGTAACCCCTCCCCTGGGTGTCCCAGCAGACAAAGGAGAGGACAACCCCCCTCCAGGCCAAACAATGCTTGTCCAACCTCCAGCAGCCCTGAGCCCTGGGGATTCCCGAGCTCCAGTCTGCATCCAGAGCACTGCATCCAATGACCACCTACAGACTCACTTCCATTTTCTACTTTCATTCTGAACCCACCCCATCTTTTCCCCCTCCAAAATTCCCCTTGTGCCAGTTGTGCAGCACAGCCACCTCCAGGTGGAAATGACTTTGGCCTCTCCTGCTGCCTGATGGGTTCAGGTCATGGAAATGACTGAGCAGGAGTTGGGATCAGGGGGCTTTGCTGGGCCAGGGTTTATTGGGATTTTTCCCTGTCTAATTCACCTGCTCCATGCCAGGAGTCAAAAGCAGACTGAGCTCACAGCCTGGGCACAACATGAACACAACTCACAGCTGCTGATGCTCCTGTAGGCAGGACAAAAAAAAAGGGATATAATGATGGAATTATGGAATGGTTTGGCTTGGAAAGGACCTTGAAGCTCATCCCATTTCACCTCCTGCCAGGGGCAGAGATCTTCCACTAGACCATGATGCCCCAAGTCCTGTCCAACCTGGCCTGAACACTGCCAGGGATGGGACAGCCACAACTTCTGGGAACAGGCAAGCCAGTACTTCCAACTCCCTTCTTTATTTGAATCCTGAAACGACTTGTTTTTCAAACTTCATTGCAACCCCTGCACAGCAACAGCATCTTCACCACTCAAACCATCATTTGTTTCCCCAAATCTGGCAAGTTTTCCCCCATTATCTACCTGGGGATCCCTCCTTCTTTCTGACATTAATATATCACAATCCTGAGTGAGCAAATCCTCCCAGGAAGCACAAACAAACTTGGATTTATTACTTGAGGACTAATTTTTAAAAACATTAGTGCTTCAATGTGCCAATAGGAAGCAATTTCAAAGCAAGTGGTTCCAAATCCAACCCCCTTCTAATAAAGGCAAAAGAAATAATGAAAAAATAGTAATTTCATCCAAGCAGTTTTCCTATACTTTTACACTTAAAGTAACAGTTTTTCACACTCCTAGCACAGATTTGGTTGTGCCCAAAATAAACCAAACCTCAAAAATCACAGGGTTTTATCTCTGGTGAGTAAAGCTCAGGAACACAAAATGCAGCTGCACCTCCAGGAGGGATAAAGATCCAAGGAAGTTTTACCTTCCATCAGGAGCACTGGGGGGGAATCTCCCAATACTCACACACCCTTTGTTCTCCTGAGCTCTTACTAGATTTCATGGGAAAGCATTTTTTGTGACTCATCTCCATTTGCATTGGACTTAGTCAGACAACAGTGATTACATGCTCAGGCTCAGTTCTGGCATTCAAATCTTCCAGCAGCCATCCTGGCCAGAAGGGCCTCCCTCCCTACCTGTTCCCAGGTGCCAAAGCTGGACTCCAGGAGCTGCACAAAGTGGGCACAGCTCCTGTGGATCCTTTATGTACTTTTACATTTAAAATAACAGTTTTTCACACTCCTAGCACAGCTTTGGTTGTGTCCAAAATAAAACAAACCTCAAAAATCACTGGCTTTTATCTCTGGTGAGTAAAGCAGCCAGGTGAGTAAAGCTCAGGAACACAAAATGCAGCTGCACCTCCAGGAGGGATAAAGATCCAAGGAAGTTTTACCTTCCATCAGGAGCACTGGGGGGGAATCTCCCAATACTCACACACCCTTTGTTCTCCTGAGCTCTTACTAGATTTCATGGGAAAGCATTTTTTGTGACTCATCTCCATTTGCATTGGACTTAGTCAGACAACAGTGATTACATGCTCAGGCTCAGTTCTGGCATTCAAATCTTCCAGCAGCCATCCTGGCCAGAAGGGCCTCCCTCCCTACCTGTTCCCAGGTGCCAAAGCTGGACTCCAGGAGCTGCACAAAGTGGGCACAGCTCCTGTGGATCCTTTATGCACTCACTTCAAGCCATCAACAACCTGACATGCCAAATACCCACAAAGAGATATTAAAAAAAATAAGATCTCAGGGATATGCTGCCTGGAAGTTATTTATCCTAACATTTTAAACATTCAAAATAAAGACAATCTGCTGGGAGCAGGGGTGGCAGCAGGGAGAGCACTAAAATGGGGAGCACCACCAGTGCCAAAGGGGCAGCTGCACCCACCCACTAACCCAGCCATGAGCACCTTAGAGCATAACTGAGAAGTCACCAGAGCTCTCAAAACCAAATATCATAAAAATTATGAAAAAAAAAATCGCTGAAGAAGAGTTAAAATTTAAAATACTTTGTGATGGACTAAGCCTTCCAAGATTTATTCCTTTTGTACCTGCAAACAGCAGGGCAGGGCTGGAGGCCCAGGCCCTGCCCTCCCCAGGGAGGTTACCATGACTCTGGGATTTCTTGCAGAAATGCCATCTGGAATATTTATAGTGCCTGAGAAGGGGCAATGAAATCACTCATGCTGGCACCTCAGCACATCCAGAAGCTTAACTGCTGCTTTAGCAGGAAATATTAGATTGAAGTGACTCAAAGTCACAGTGAGAGTATGTGGAATTACAGGGACAGTAAGTTATCTCCCAGCAGCCATCATGGAGCAGGATCAGCCAATGTGCAAAGGTGAAATGTGAAGTGATAGAAGTTACTGACATGAAGCAGAAATGCTCTGTTAGGGTGTCTTCCCTCACACAGGCAAACAGGCCTTTGGTGTTAGAGAATTAAAACCTTTTCCTCATGCATCCTCCCAAGACAGAGGCCAGTTTCAATATTCCTTGCAAATGCTCTGTTAGTGTGTCTTCCCTCACAAACAGGCCTTTGGTGTTAGAGAATTAAAACCTTTTCCTCATGCATCCTCCCAAGACAGAGGCCAGTTTCAATATTCCTTGAGATGCTTATTTTCATTACAAACTAAAGACTGAGCCTTCCAGTGCTTGAAGTGAACCTACAGAAGAGCTCAGAGGGGCTGGGGACAAGGGATGGAGGCATGGGACCCAGGGAATGGATCCCACTGCCAGAGGGCAAGGATGGATGGGATTTTGGGAATTGGGAATTGTTCCCTGGCAGGGTGGGGAGAGGCTGGGATGGAATTCCCAGAGAAGCTGTGGCTGCCCCTGGATCCCTGGCAGTGCCCACAGGGCCCAGGGAATGGATCCCACTGCCAGAAGGCAGGGATGGATGGGATTTTGGGAATTGGGAATTGTTCCCTGGCAGGGGGGGGAGGGGCTGGGATGGAATTCCCAGAGCAGCTGTGGCTGCCCCTGGATGCCTGGCAGTGCCAAGTCCAGGTTGGACACTGGGCTTGGAGCAGCCTGGGACAGTGGCAGTGTCCCTGCCATGGCAGGGGTGGCACTGGATGGGCTCTGAGGTCCCTTCCCACCCAAACCATTCCAGGATTCCACGAACCAGTCCCTGCCTACAGTCCCCACCAAACACCCCAGGACATTTTACATGTGTCCCAGGCTGCTGGCTGAGCTCAGAGCAAAGCCAGGGCAGGGATCAGAGCTGCTGGGGTTATTCAAACACAGGAGAGCCTCAGCCAAGGATCCAGTCACCTCCCGTCACCCACTGTGTACACAGGGCTTTGGAAACCACGTTTCCTTGTTGCCACAGGTCAAAGACTCCACGGGAGGCTTTCCCCGAAACTCTGCTCTTCCAGCTGCAAAACCAAGGAGGGCTGAAGCCCCCCCACAGCAGGGACCCCCAAGGAAAGCCCCTTTCCAGGCTCCTGGATTGCCACTGCTGCTGCAGGGCCAACCTGGGCGAGTGTGAGAGCTGCTGTCACCAGGGGGAATGTGAAATGCCATTTTCAGCCAGATTGCTGCACTGCTTGGGAACAATGCAGAGAGAAGTGAGTGGACCTGGGTAACTCAGGTGTTTGGATTCTTCCTTCAGGGATGGGCTGTTTTTCCCAAGGTGCTAACAGAGAGTCTCCCTTTCAAGTGACATTGTCTGCACAGGACACTTCCCTCCAGGTTTCCACATCAGCTCACAGAAGGACTATGGAAACAACACATCTAAGGCATCTTTAGGCAGTTAAACACCACACAGAAAATCAATTTGTACCCCAACACCTGCCAAATTCCACTGTGAAGACACAAACCTGATATAACCAAAGGGTGTACACAGCTAACATCATCAGACATTCAGTTCAGAATTCACAAATGAAACACCTCTGCCTTCAATTTAGGCACTCCAGAAACAAACAGCCACTGGTCCCACTGGTGGGAAACACTTCCAAAATCTGCACGTGCATGCTTCCTACTCAACTTGGTGATAACTCCTCTTGAAGGCCCCAAAACTGCACAATCAGACCAGCAACCAATACTAATTACTAAATTACTAATTATTAAAAACACGAGTTGCTGGAGCAGGAGCCACTGTGTGCCCGCTGACTTTTTAACTATGACGTTGACTATTTTTAACTTTGAGAATTGAAATAAACCTTCCCAACGAACTCCAAAGGCAAGGAATGTCATGTGATCCCAGCAAGGATCTGCCAAGCAGTGCCAAAATACACCCCAGCCACAGCAGCAAACCCATGTGGCCTCCCAGGGCCAGGGTATGCCATGGGAAGGGACAACATTAACTGTCACACAGTGCCCCAAAAATCCAGCAAAATGTCAACTTGAGGCCCTTGAGAGGTTTTAGGAAATAATTTTCTTGACACTTAGTTGTCACAAAGGTATTTTTTTTTTCACTTTAAGTTTCCCAAGCCTTGCATAAGAGAGTGTTTTTGCATGTTGTAGTCTGAGGTGCAATTTGTGGGTGATGTTTCAACACAGATGAGGAAGCACATGGGGGTGAACTTACACCCAGCACTAAGATCTACACTGACACTCCACGTTCTCTGAGCTGCATTTCCAGTGATTTAAGGGATTTGTAGGAAACACAAAAGTCAGATCCAGTTCAAACCCCTCAAAATATTTTTCTTTTTTATCCAGATGTGTGTATCTGCATGTGTTACACCAGTGGGTGCTGCAAGAAAGCTGAGACAGGAATTACCCTTAATTTTCAGAGCCAGTCACCAAGAAGGTGAGAAGCTGCTGACCTGAACTCTTCATCTGCAAAACAAGATGTTCAGGAGAGGGCAAACGAAGAAGCCCTGGGATGGAAAGATTTTGGGTACCAGGCCTGTCCCGTGGCACAGACTGCCCGGAAAAGGCAAAGACACATCCCCCTTTCATGATGTCACAGCAGCTCTACCTCGGTCAGGAGGTGCTCTGCGAGGAAGGGCTGGAGTCAGCTTTGCCGAGGGGGGGGAAGGACAGCTTTGTCGGGTGAGAAAAGAGACCCCACCCACGAGCGCGATGGTTTCTGAGGCACATCCATAGCGGTGCAAACACGGCCGGGGGGATCCCACCGCGCTGCCGCCGCCCGCGGCCACGGGGATTAACGCTGATGGAAGGGGCCAGGTGGGCTCCGGAGGCTGCCACAGGGCGTGGGGGACGAGCTGCCAGCGCAGCCCCCCCGGGGGGGGACAGCGAGGGTCGCTCAGGGTCACCCAGCGCGGAGGGAGGAAGCAAAGCCACCCTGCCCTGCAGCGGGGGAGAGGCGGCGTCGGGCGGCACCGGGGCGGCTCTGCCGGGGGACAGCACCGGGACACAGCAACGGGGCTGGGGGGGTGACACGGGGAGGGCCTGGAGGGACACGGGGTGGTCCAGGTGGGGGATACAGGGACACAGGGGGTCCCTGGGGAAATGAAGGTAATACAGGGGATCCCTGGGGGGTGACACAATAACGGGGCTGGGCTGAACACTGGGGGTCCCCGGGGGGTGACACAAGGACGGAGCTGGGCAATACGGCGGTGGGAACCGAGGGGTCCGCAGCCCCCCCCTTGAGCGGAAAAGCACTGACCAATGGTGGAGATGAAGGTGGTGTTGAAGGCATCGTCGGAGAAGCGGAAGAGGACGCAGGTCTTGCCGACCCCCGAGTCCCCGATCAGCAGCAGCTTGAAGAGCAGGTCGTAGGTTTTCTTCGCCATGGGGGAGGGCGCGGCGGCCGCCGCCGCCCCTCCTCGCCGCCTCCTTCACCGGGCCCGGCCGCTCCCGAGGGCGGCGGCGACGGCGGAGGACGAGGAGGAGGAGGAAGAGGACGAGAGCGAGGAGGAGGAGGAGGGGGCCCACAAAATGGCTTCCTGTGGCGGGGCGGCCTCGCGCGCTCCCCGCGCCCGCGGCTCCTCACGGGGAGGCGGCGGCGCCCGCCCTCATAACCCCGCGGGTCCGCCCGGCTCCGCTCGGCTCGATGGGCCCCGGTTCTCGCCGGCCCTTCCCGGTTCTCCCCCGGGGCTCGCGGCGGCTCCTCAGAGGCGCTGCCGAGGCTGCGCGCGCCGCCTCCCCCGCCTCACGCACGGCGCAGGCCCGGCGGGGGCGCGCGCGCGCGCACGCCGCTGTGACGTCACCGTGGGGGGGCGGTGCGGCTGTTGCGGGTGACGTCACCGCGCGGCCCCGGAGTTCGTTTGTTTTCTGTGCGGTTTTTGCCGGGATCTGGGACGAGCTCCGGCAGCGAGGATCTCGTGGGGTTTAACGGGACCAGGTGCTGGTGCTTGCTGCACTTGGGTCGGGACAGAACCTCGGATCCATCCCGGACTGGGCATGAGCACAGGGACAGCAGCTCGGGGCTGTTGGTGGGTGAGAGGCTGGACGTGCCCTGGCCCTGAAACCTCTCGCATGCTGGGCTGATTCTCCAGCAGGAAAGGGGGATCCTGCTCCTCTGCCCCTGTGCCCAGCTGAGAGCCCACCCGCAGAGCTGCCCCAGCCCTGGGGATTCCAACAGCACGAGGACCTGGAGCTGCTGAGAGAGCCCGGAGGAGACCCCAGAGCTGCTCCAGGGCTGGAGCCAGGCTGGGAGAGCTGGGGGGGCTCACCTGGAGAGGAGAAGGATCCAGGGAGAGCTCAGAGCCCCTGGCAGGGCCTGAAGGGGCTCCAGGAGAGCTGCAGAGGGACTGGGGACAAGGATGGAGGGACAGGAGCCAGGGAATGGCTCCCACTGCCAGAGGGCAGGGCTGGATGGGATTTTTGGACGCAATTCTCGGCCATTGCCCCGCTCAGGTGCGGTCACGCCCCGCGGGCCCGCAGAGCCCCGGCGTGATGACGTCACCAGCGGCCGCGCGAACCCGGGGGCTGTCGGCCCCGCCCTTGCGCCGGCGAAAGCCCCGCCCCCCCGCTGCGCTCTCCGCTCTCCCATTGGCTGCGCTCGGCTCCTCCCCCCGAGGTTGGAGTGACGTCACCGGGAGCAGAGGGCTCCCCCTGGTGGCGCAGGCGTGAGGGGGCAGAGAGCCCTGAGGGGAAAGCGCAGAGTGCCGCCATGGTGCAACGGTGTGGGTGGGAAAGGACAGCAAAACCCATCGTATTGCAGCCCCTGCCATGGCAGGGACGCTATCCCAGGGTGCTCCAAGCCCCAGTGTCCATCCCAGCCTTGGGCACTGCCAGGGATGCAGGGGCAGCCCCAGCAGTGCCAGGGCTGCCCACCCTGCCGGGGAACAATTCCCAATTCCCAATCTCCCATCCAGCCCTGCCCTCTGGCAGTGGGAGCCATTCCCTGGCTCCTGTCCCTCCATCCTTGTCCCCAGTCCCTCTGCAGCTCTCCTGGAGCCCCTCCAGGCCCTGCCAGGGGCTCTGAGCTCTCCCTGGATCCTTCTCCTCTCCAGGTGAGCCCCCCCAGCTCTCCCAGCCTGGCTCCAGCCCTGCAGCAGCTCTGGGGTCTCCTCTGGGCTCTCTCAGCAGCTCCAGGTCCTTGTGCTGTTGGAATCCCCAGGGCTGGGGCAGGTGGGCTCTCACCTGGGCACAGGGACAGAGAAGACGAATCCCCCTTTCCTGCTGCCCACTCTGGGGGTTTCAGCCCAGGACTGGGGGATTTCCAGGTGGCAAGTTGGACATGGGGAATTCCCTCACAGCTCCTGCTCCTCCCACACAGGGAAGAAAACTTTCTTGCAAGAGCCAGGCTGTGGCACCAGCACTGAAGGCACTGGAAACGCTGCAAATGCCCCGTCACAGGTTTTGCACAGACCCAGTTCTCCTCTCACGTTGAATCCTGAGCTGCCCAATGGTGTGATCCAGCACACTGCCAACTGCAATTTGCTGTCATAATTACATATTCTGCTGTCTGTAATTTCCCATTGTTTGCGGGATGAGTTAAGTCATGTGGGGGCAGAGGGGATTGAAGGCTGGAAAAGGCCCTGGGGGTGCTGTGCCAGCAGCTGGACACCAGCCCAGGTGTGCCAGAGGCCACTGGCTCCTGGGTGGTGGCAGCAGGGCCAGGGCAGTGCCCGAAAGTTTCCCTACAGGTCATGTCCCTCCCAGGCCCAGCTCTGACACAGGGCCGGCTGTGTTTGTTGTTTTGGTTTCCCACCCTGCTGGGTGTGCAGGCAGTGGGGCCCTGGCCTCTGTCCCTGTCCCCTGAGCCCCGGCAGCGGCTGCGCTGCGGCGCTGACACAGCACACGCAGGAGCCACGGCACGGGGTTATTTTTAGCTCTTTGCTCCAGCAGTGTAAGGGCGCCGCACAAACATTTCCTCTGTGACTGAGCAGAGGGAAGGGGAGAGCTCCAGTGCCCGTGGGGAGCTCTGTGGCACAGGCACTGCCACTGAGCCAGGCTGGGAACCACGCTCCAGGGGGCTCCAGGCACTCCTGGGAGGTTTGTCAGCTCTGGAGGTTCACACTCTGTTTGCAAGGACCTTTTGTCCTAGCCAGCTTGCTCATGGACTTCATCACTTCAAGGAAGGTTATCTTTGGGATCCCGGTGAGGATGTGGTGCCACACAGAATCTCAGAATCCCTGAGGCTGGAAAAGCCCTCCCAGACCTTCCAATCCAAGCTGTGCCCAATGCCCACCTTGTCACCAGCACAGAGCACTCAGTGCCACATCCAGGCCTTCCTTGGACACCTCCAGGGATGAGCACTCCAAACTTCCTTGGGCAGCCCCTTCCAATGCCTGACCACCCTTTCCAAAAAGAATTTCCTCCTAAGAATCTCACATATGCCTCTGCAAGCAAGACAAAGTGTTCTCTGTCTGCTGTGTAAGTCTGGTCCTTGTGTCAAATTGTTAAATGTTATCCCATGAGGAAAGCCATCCCTCACCCTCTGCAAGCAAGACAAAGTGTTTTCTGTCTGCTGTGTAAGTCTGGCCCTTTTTGTCAAATTGTTAAATGTTATCCCATGAGGAAAGCCATCCCTCAGGAGATGCTTGGCCAAGGACAAAGACAGCTTTGGTCTTGGTGGCTCAGTCAGGGAACCATCTCTGCAGGACTGGGAGATTTGGAGGTGTCCAGGCAGAGGTGGAACAGCTCCCACAGCTCTCTCCCCTGTATCCTTCCCAGGATCTTCTGTCCTGATCCCCAGAGGACACTGATCTGTGATGAGGAAAAATTACCAAATTAGGACTAATGAGGTGTAAAGGGAGAGCCAGCAGGACCTGGCAGCCTCTTCCCGGGTTTTGCAGGGACAGCTGAGCAGCAGGAATTGCAACACCACTGCTGGAGAGCTGTGAATCACCAGCCAGTTGTGCAAGAGGAGCAGAGCAGAGCTGGGCTTGCTGGTTACTCCCTCACAGCCTCACAGAGCAGGGCCCAGCCCATGGTGCTGTGGGGATGGAAGGGCCTTTGTCATCCCAGAGGCACTGGGAACAAGCTGCTCTGTGTTCTCCAGCTCCTCCCCCAGCCAAGGCAGGGCTGGGGGCTCTGCTGCCAGGCATGGGCACAGGCCAGGCCATCTGAGGAGGTTCTGGGACCACCATTCCTTGAAGGATAAGCTCTCACAGGGCACAGACCCTCCCAGCCCCAGGACACCTCCAGCTCCCCCATACTTCAGGAGTGTCTGCAACCCAAACTTGTGTAAGGACAAGAGCCCCAAGGGAGCTGTTAAACAGCCCCAGATGCTCAGGGCAGAGTCTGAGGAACTGAAAAGTTTGAATTTGCTCCACCTGCTGCCATACAATGTTGTCCTCTTAGCAGGGGTGTCCACAGCTTGTTCTGTGCTCCAAGCACCCCAGACACCAGAGCAGGAGCTCTGAACTCCAGACACCCCTCTGGCTTTTTGTTTTTTTATTTATGTCATCATCAGGGCAAGAGAACTCAAATAAATACACAGAATCACAGAATCCTTCAGGTTGGAAAAGACCTCCAGGATCATTGGGGCCAAGCTGTGCCCAGTCCTCACCTTGTCCCCAGCCCAGGGCACTCAGTGCCACATCCAGGTGACACGTCCAGGGATGGGCACTCCAAACCTCCCTGGGCAGCCCCTGCCAAGGCCTGAGCACCCTTTCCATGGGGAAATTCCTCCTGGTGTCCACCCTGAGCCTGCCCTGGCCCAGCCTGAGGCCATTTCCCCTTGTCCTGTCCCTGTTCCCTGGGAGCAGAGCCCGGCCTCCCCTGGCTGTCCCCTCCTGTCAGGGAGTTGTGCAGAGCCACAAGGTCCCCCCTGAGCCTCCTTTTCTCCAGGCTGAGCCCCCTCAGCTCTGATGAATTTTTTGAGATGCCCCAGGAAAGATCAATGTAAGAAATAACCTTTGTCAGAATGTTGAATTGCTCAGCAGAAGAAATGACAGCGCAGCGAGAAGGGTCCCCCACACAGATTTTCTCTTTTGCAAATATGATGCTGGGTCTCACCCAGCCACCCTCCTGCCTGCTGCTGACCCACACAGCCACACCAAGTGCCTCCTGCCAAGGCTGTTTGGGCAGTGGCAGGACAGGCTGGTGTTTGGAGCAGCTCCTAGCACTGCTGGCAGCAGGGTCAGCCTCTCACCACCTTGGATTTCACCTCCTTCCCTCACCCCTCTGTGGACAGAGAGTATGTGAGGGGAACAAGAAAGGCAGCTTCCTGTTCCTGAAACAGGGACTTCCCCTGGTTTCTGTTCCATCCAGCCTGCTGGGAGGAGAAGGACTCAGTCAGCACTTCCAGGTGACAGGGAGGACACAAAGGGCACACAGAGCCCAGTGCCTTTGGCAGCAGCTCTGTGGGCCGGGCACGTCTCTGATTTCTGCACAGTCACCTCAGCTTGGCCAGCATGGGGCACTCAGCTGGGCTCTGCCAGCTCTCCTGGATCATCCAGGAGCTCCCTGCCCAGGGTACCTCCAGGGGCTCCTTCCCAGCTGTAATGCCTGGGGATCTCAGTCTTCCCGTGCCTCTGCCCCTCCAGGACAGCCTTCCCCCTCCAGAGCTTCAGCCCTGGTGTCTTCAGCCAAAAATCCCTGCCCTGTGGCATCACTTGCTTGTGCTGGGTCCTGGTTCCCCCAGTGGGGGAAGAAGCCCAGCATTGCTGTCAGTGCTTTGCAGAGCCAGTCACAGCCTTGTTTCCTGCAGCTGGGAACCAGGGAGTGAAGCAGGGATGGAACAAGGGGCTGAGGAGTGGTGGTGGATGGATGGATGGATGGATGGATGGATGGATGGATGGATGGATGGATGGATCTCCACTGCTGCTGAATGAGGCTTTGACCTCCAGCAAGGGCAGCTCTGCTCCCCTCAGTACCCAGACACACCACATACCTGGAGTCACAGGATCATGGAATCACTGGTGTTGGAAAAGCCCTTGAGACCATCAAATCCAACAGTTCCCACCACTACCCCCTATTCCCACATCCACATGTATCCAGCACAGAGGCAGTGCCACTTTGAGTTCCTTATCCTTTCTGGAGCAGCTCAAGGTACAGAGTGAAAAGCTCCCTGGCAGCTCGTTACTGACAAATCAATAGTTACCTGTGAAGGAAGATGAAGTGTTAGTCCCTGCATCCGTGGAGAACAGGGCCTGCCCCACACACAATGGGATTTGTTGTGCTTGCCAGAAGGTTTGGAGGGATCTTGGGAGCGTGGGAATGCCCTGGTGCCTCAGCTGAGTGCTGCACAGCCAGAGCTCTGCCTTTTTCAATTACATCTTGCCAGCAGATTATTAAATCCTTTAATCTTGGCGCAGCGAAGCTGAGCTGTTGCCTTACAGATGTTGCTCACTCCACATCTGTTGGAAACCACATCCAAGATAAAAGCCTGGAGCCTCCCACACAACTGCCAGCCGTCCCTTTTCCCTCTCTCAGCTCCCGAGTGAGATGATGGCAGAGGTGGGAAGATGGCACAGCCCAGAGCTGTGGCACCTTGGCAAGCAGACACAGAGTTCCCCAGCTCACACAGGAGCTGGGACACAGCTCGGGAGCCACAGGCCAGGGGCACCAGGCACGTGTGGGCTCCCAGCCTGCAGGGCCTGAAGCCAGGCAGGGCTGTGGCTCCTTCCAGCCCCAGGAGTGATGTGGGACAAGATGCTGCTGAGCCATCCAGCCTGCATCCCAGCGGGAATCATCCGCTGGGGCCACATCTTCTCCTCGGGGGCAGCCTGAGGGCCTGCAGGAAAGGCAGCACTTTGCATTCCTTGCGTCCCCCTCGGTGAGGAGACACAGCTCATCCCTCCTGCGGCTGTTTACACATCCGGGGCTCATGTGGAATGGCGTGCCTGTGCACGGGGAGATGTTGGAGCTCTGCTCCCCGAGCTGGCTCCTGTTCCACTGCTGCCGTCTAATTATAGAGGAGTCAGCTGCCAGCAAACTGATCCATCCTAAATCCAGGCTTAGTGTGAGCTGTGCTGCCCCTCCAGCTCCCCCACTTTGGATATGGGGTGAATCTTGCACTGGAGTGATTCTCTTCCTGCCTTTCTGTGTGGCTGTGGGAGCTCCCCTATCCCAGCCCTCCTGCGCTGTGCCTGGGCAGCCCCTGCTCCGTTCGCAGTGTGAAAAACCACAAAACCTCTGATCTCAGCCCAAAAGGGTGGCTGGAGCCTGAGGCCCTGCTGCTTCCCAAGCTCCCCCAGCAGCAATCTGGCACATGGAGATGGGGACGGCAGGAGGGGAGCCAGGAGCATGGGGAGGATGAGGAATGCCACAAACAGCTGAACTGCCGCAGAGGAGGGAAATGGGAAATCAACCCACTGGATCTCCGGGAATGCTGGCAAGCTGGTTTTGAGGGAAAGCACCCAAATGCCTGCTGGACCCTCAGCATCCCTTCCCCCCTGTAGAAGCCAAGAGAGTGAGAGGGTGAAGGGTCATTGGTGGGGAAAATGAGAGGATCCACCCTCTGAGCTGCAGCCCGAGCTGGGAACATCACACTGAGATGTGTCCTTTTCCCACCAGGGAGGGCAGGCTTTTCTCCAGGGCTGCTCCAGCCAACACCACTACCAGTTGGCCAAACACCAAGAAAAATCCTAAGGAATGTCAACCCAACGCTGCCAACACGGAGACTGTTTTCCCTGTTCCAAACTTGTGTACTTCCATCTGTCCCCACAGCAGCATCCATGGAGGGAAGATGTCCTCTCTGGGGACAGGGGTGCCTCCTGTGACCCTGCCAACAGAGGCAGCACTCTGACCAGAGGATGTTCGTGAGCTCCAGCACAATTTCCTGGTGACAGCGAAGGTGAGAAGGTTTTGGCAGACACAGAGTGCTCCTGTTAGGACCTTGGTTTAGACAAAATGAAAGTGCTCCTGGGCAGTGAGCTGGGAATGGCAGCAGGAGCTGGGAAGGAGGGACTGCACCTGGCCCTGAGTGGAGGCTGCAGTGAGAGCAGCTCTGAGACCCCCTCAGAGCGGGGTTTGGGAAGGGGGAGCTGGTCCCCTGTCCCACAGTCCCACACCAGGTGCAGCGCAAGGAGAACAGGGCTGTCCATGGCTCAGGGGGAGCTGCTGCCCCGGGGCACGTGGGGCAGGTCCTGGCGTGTCCCTAGCAGCCTTTCCCCTTTATCAGTGTCCCTTTATTAGCCTTTCCCCTGGAATGCCACAGGGATGCAGTGCTGATGGAGATGGGAGAGGGTCCCCTGGGTGGGAGAACATCACCCTTCCCTCCCACATCTGGGCATCCTTTCCCTCCACATCTGGGCATCCCTTCCCTCCCACATCTGCCTGGCTCTGGCAGCCAGGGAATGCCAAGAGGCCAGGGCAGACTGTGGGAAGGAAGTCCCAAGGTCTTCTGTCACCCTCACTGCAAGCAAAGGGTGTTGAGTGTCCCAGTGACTACAGGGTACATGGGGCTACAGCTCCCCCAGATCCCCCCCAGTCACCCACAAGAGCTGGGAATTGGGATGGCAACAGTACCCAGGGATGGCTGCAGTGTCCCAGAGGTGACTGTGCTGTCCAGGGATACCCTTGGTGGCCCAGGTCTGGCACTAGTGTCCCAAAAGTGGCCATGGTGTCCCAATGTTGGCTGTGGTGGGATTGCTGCAGGGACCCAAAGCCAACCAGATTTCCAGGGGCTGGATACTCTCAGGGGTATGTGGGTTGTCCTGGCAGCAGCCACAATGCCCAAGGGACAGCTGGGGTGTCCCAGGGTGGCTGTAGGATGTGGGAACTCCTGATGGGGAGGAACAGGAAAACCAAGGTCACAGGAACCAGATCCCCCCGCCCTGCTGAAGCACTTTGGGACAGATGCAGGCCCTGAATGTCATCCCACCCTGTGTGGCACCCACACTGTGTCCCCTGCCCCAGCCAGCTGTGTCACCCTGGCTCAGGATCTAGCAACACACCCCTGCAAGTGCTCCGTTCCCATGTGCCACCCCATGCCAACAGCTGCACTGGATGTCACCAGCCGTGCCACCAGGACCCTTCACAGATACCATGTCCCCATACACACCATGTCACCCCATACACACCATATCCCCCCATACACACCATGTCACCCCATACACACCATGTCACCCCATACACACCATGTCACCCCATACACACCATGTCACCCCATACACACCATGTCCCCCCACCCTCCCCACGTCACCCTTCACAGATACCATGTCCCCATACACACCATGTCACCCCATACACACCATATCCCCCCATACACACCATGTCCCCACACACACCATGTCCCCATACACACCATGTCACTCATACACACCATGTCACCCCATACACACCATGTCCCTCATACACACCATGTCACCCCATACACACCATGTCCCCATACACTCCATGTCCCCATACACACCGTGTCCCCATACACACCATGTCCCCATACACACCATATCACCCCATACACACCATGTTCCCATACACTCCATGTCCCCATACACACCGTGTCCCCATACACACCATGTCCCTCATACACACCATGTCCCTCATACACACCATGTCCCTCATACACACCATGTCCCTCATACACACCATGTCCCTCATACACACCATGTCCCTCATACACACCATGTCCCTCATACACACCATGTCCCTCATACACACCATGTCCCTCATACACACCATGTCCCTCATACACACCATGTCCCTCATACACACCATGTCCCTCATACACACCATGTCCCTCATACACACCATGTCCCTCATACACACCATGTCCCTCATACACACCATGTCCCTCATACACACCATGTCCCTCATACACACCATGTCCCTCATACACACCATGTCCCTCATACACACCATGTCCCTCATACACACCATGTCCCTCATACACACCATGTCCCTCATACACACCATGTCCCTCATACACACCATGTCCCTCATACACACCATGTCCCTCATACACACCATGTCCCTCATACACACCATGTCCCTCATACACACCATGTCCCTCATACACACCATGTCCCTCATACACACCATGTCCCTCATACACACCATGTCCCTCATACACACCATGTCCCTCATACACACCATGTCCCTCATACACACCATGTCCCTCATACACACCATGTCCCTCATACACACCATGTCCCTCATACACACCATGTCCCTCATACACACCATGTCCCTCATACACACCATGTCCCTCATACACACCATGTCCCTCATACACACCATGTCCCTCATACACACCATGTCCCTCATACACACCATGTCCCCATACACACCATGTCCCCTTACACTCCATGTCCCTCATACACACCATGTCACCCCATACACACTGTGTCCCCTATATGTACCATACACACACCATACCCCTCCCATACACAGAGGGGGCTTAGGGGGCTTCTGTGGGGTGGTTGCCCCACAGAGTCCCTTCCCAGGCATCCCAGGGCTGGCTGAGGATGGCCACAATGAGGGTTCACTGTCCCCTCAGCCCCACCACCCCAGGAACAGTCCTGAGGGTCAGCCCCGAGGCCAGAGGCCACCACTAGCACACTCTGGTCCTCTGCTGACACCTGTGGGCAAGGGACTGTCCTCGTGTGTCACCCTGCCCTACCTGGCAACCTGCCCCACCTAGCACTGTGTCATTCTGCCCATACATGTCACCTCATCCTCCCTACGTCATTGTGTCCCTACAGGTTACCCCACCTGACATGTCACACTGTCCTTGCCCATCACACTGTCCCTACATGTCCCTGCTGCTGACATGTGCCCTCTGTCTCTTTGCCATGTCTCTTGCCCTGCCTGCACATCCTCCTGTTCCTGTGTGTCACCCACCTGCCTGTCCCCACAGCCTGGTCCTGTGGGGGATTTGGGGCTGGACCAACCACAGCCAGGGTTTGCCAGGGAAGGAGGGCTATGGTGCCCCTGAACTCATCCCTGGTGACACAGGGACAGTGTCACAGGCAGAGCCATGCAGCACCTGGGTCCCTGTCCATGGCACAGGGCCTTGGTGTGGAGCCAGGATGTGGGGCCGCAGTGGGGACAGCAGCATCAGGTCTGTGCTGTGCCATGGGGGCTGTCCCCACCCCATGGCTGTGCCCCTGGCAGGGCCCAGCAGCAGCACCCTGGGGATGGAGCCTTCCCTGGGAAAGGGCAGGCAAGGAAAGATGGCCCAGCAGTGCCCCCTCCACAGCCCCCATTGTCCCCCAGCCCATTCTCTGCCTCCTCCATGTTCCCATCAGTCCCTTCATCCCTCTCCATAACACCCTCCATGCCCTCCATTGTCCCTCCATCCCTCCACCCCTCGACTCCACCCCCCATTTCCCCTTCCATCCCTCCTCCATCCTGCTCTATTGCCCCCTCCATTTGTCACCCTCCTCATCACCTCCATCCATCCATCCCCCTGCATCATCCCTGTCATCCTCCCTCCACCCCCACTCCATCCTCCTTCCATCACTGCTGCATTCCCCCTCCCACCCTGCCTCCCCTGAAGCTTCCATCCCCTCCATCCCCCTCCATCCCCCTTCACCCCTCCCCATCATCCTCTCCATCCTGCACTTGCCCCCTCCATTGTTCCTCCATCCCAATTCCATCTCCCCTCCATCCCTGCTGCATCTCCCTCCCACTTTCCTCCCTCACACCCTCCTTTGTCCCCTGGTCCCCCTCCATGGCTGGGGCTGTGCCTTTGGGGAGGGGACTGTCCCCGCCTGGAAGCTCCTCCTGGAGCAGGAGAACTCAGACAGCGCCAGGCAGGCCTGTGTAAGGCAGCAAATACACTAATTAATTAATTATGGGATAATCTCTGGTTCTGGGGAAGGAACGGGTGGCTGCTCAGACTCGATTAACCACAAGAATGTTTAATCTCCCCCCGCAGCCCCATAAGGCACCGGGATTATTCCCACTGGGATGCACCAGCCATGCCTGGCTGCAAGGGGACACAGAGCCTGGGACAGCCCAGGGACCCCCAAACTCCACAGGGTGACCCTGCCCCAGCCCCATGGGGATGGGATGGGATGGGATGGGATGGGATGGGATGGGATGGGATGGGAGGGTTATCCCTGTGCTGGCTGCCAGGTCTGAGGAAACAGCTCTGTCCCTGTCAGAGTGCTGGGACTGGGCATCCCCTGCTTCTCCTGCCTCTGTCCTGCATCCCAATCACACATCCCTGATCTCCCCTCATGGACCCTGCACCCTGCTTCCCACATCCCAGTCCTGCATCCTGTATCCCACATCCTGCATTTCACAAAAGTACACGGACACAAATCCTTCATCCTGCATTCTGCAACCCACATCCTGTATCCCACATCCCAGACCTGCATCCTTCATCCCCAATCCTTCATCTGGAATCCTATCCCATTCATCCTCAATCTGAAATCCTTCATCCTGCATTCCACTCTTGCATTCCAATGCAGCATCCCAGCCCAGAATCTCAGTCCTGCATTGTATCCCACATCCCAGACCTGCATCCTTCATCCCCAATCCTTCATCTGGAATCCTTCATCCTGCATTCCACTCCTGCATTCCAATGCAGCATCCCAGCCCAGAATCTCAGTCCTGCATTCCAGTGCAGCATCCCAGCACTGGACCCCAGCACTGCATCCTTCATCCCACATCCCAGTCCTGCATGCCAGTGCAGCATCCACTCCTACATTCCAATCCTTTGTCCTACATCCCAGTCCTGTATCCTTCATCCCACATCCCAGTCCTGCATGCCAGTGCAGCGTCCACTCCTACATTCCAATCCTTTGTCCTACATCCCAATCCTGTATCCTTCATCCCACATCCCAGTCCTTCATCCTGCATGCCATTCCTGCATTTGTGATCCCATATCCCAATCCTGCATTCTGTATCCTGCATCCCAGCCCTGCCCGGCACACCCGTCTCCTTCATCCCACATCCCAATCGCGCATTCCAGCGCCGCATCCTCCATCCCACATCCCAACCCCACACGCCGGTTCTGCATTCCAACGCAGCATCCCAGCCCTGCATCCTTCATTCCACACCCCTCATCCCGCATCCCGATCCCGGCAGCGGCACAAAGGCCGCACTACAGCTCCCGGCGTGCCCGGGGCGCGGGGGAGAGCCCTGCGGCGCTCCCGCCAGCGGCTGCGGGAGCGCGCTCGGGGGGCGCGGGCGCGGGCGGGAGCGCGCACCAATCGCGGCGCGGCCGCGCCCCAGCCCCGCTGCGCCGCCGGCCCCGCCCGCCGCCGCCGCCATGGCCGGTAAGCCCCGCAGCGGCTGCGAGGCGCTCCGGGTGGTGGCCCGGTGCCGGCCCATGAGCCGGCGGGAGGAGGCGGCGGGATACGAGCGCGTCCTGGAGCTGGACGTGAAGCTGGGCCAGGTGAGCATCCGCAACCCCCGCGCCGCCCCCGGGGAGCTGCCCAAGACCTTCACCTTCGACGCCGTGTACGACGCCAGCTCCAAGCAGGCCGACCTCTACGATGAGACGGTGCGGCCGCTCATCGACTCGGTGCTGCAGGGCTTCAACGGCACCGTCTTCGCCTATGGCCAGACCGGCACCGGCAAGACCTACACCATGCAGGGCGCCTGGGCGGAGCCCGAGAAGCGCGGCATCATCCCCAGCGCCTTCGAGCACATCTTCACCCACATCTCCCGCTCGCAGAACCAGCAGTACCTGGTGAGGGCCTCGTACCTGGAGATCTACCAGGAGGAGATCAGGGACCTCCTCGCCAAGGACCAGAGCAAGAAGCTGGAGCTGAAGGAGAACCCCGAGACCGGGGTGTACATCAAGGACCTGTCGTCCTTCGTGACCAAGAACGTCAAGGAGATCGAGCACGTGATGAACCTGGGCAGCCAGACGCGCTCCGTGGGCAGCACCAACATGAACGAGCACAGCTCGCGCTCCCACGCCATCTTCCTCATCACCATCGAGTGCAGCGAGACGGGGCCGGACGGCGAGGAGCACATCCGCGTGGGCAAGCTCAACCTCGTGGACCTGGCCGGCAGCGAGCGCCAGAACAAAATGGGGGCCCAGGGAGAGCGCCCCAAGGAAGCCTCCAAGATCAACCTCTCCCTCTCGGCCCTGGGCAACGTCATCTCGGCGCTGGTGGACGGCCGGAGCACGCACATCCCCTACCGGGACTCCAAGCTCACCCGCCTGCTGCAGGACTCCCTCGGGGGCAACGCCAAGACAATCATGGTGGCCACCTTGGGCCCGGCCTCCCACAGCTACGACGAGAGCCTCTCCACCCTCAGGTTCGCCAACAGGGCCAAGAACATCAAGAACAAGCCCCGGGTGAACGAGGACCCCAAGGACACCTTGCTGCGGGAGTTTCAGGAGGAGATCGTCCGGCTGAAAGCCCAGCTGGAGAAACGCGGGATGCTGGGCAAGAAGAGGAGGAGGAGCAGCCGGAGGAAGAAGGCAATGGATGGAGAGGGCACCGTGGACAATGAAGGGGAGGACGAGAATGAGGATGGCCTGGAGAAGACCATGGAGAATTACTTGAAGGAGCAGAAGGAGAGGCTGGAAGAGGAGAAAGCCGCTATCCAGGATGACCACAGCCTGGTGAGTGAGGAGAAGCAGAAGCTGCTCCAGGAGAAGGAGAAGATGATAGAGGACCTGCGGAAGGAGCAGGAGGCCACGGAGCTGCTGGCCATCAAGTACAAGGTTCGTGTTGCCACGCCTGGTGACAAATGGGGCCGGGGTGCCTGCTGTGCCCCCGGCCCCTGGTGTGGAGTGGGAATGGATCCCGAGCAGGGAGCCTGGGGGAGGTGCCCACCACGATGCCCAGCAAGGGGACCTCCCAAGCAGGGTCCCCAAGGGCAGCCCCAGACTCTGGCATGGGGCTGGGTTGGGGTGGCCCTCGGACCTGCGTGGGGACACTGTGGGGACCTGTGTGGGAGCTGCAGGGGGTGGGAGGGAAGGGCCACGGGGGAGAGGGTCGCTGGTGGCACGAGCGTGCTGTGCTCAGCTCTTGTCCCCTTCAGCACAACAAAGCTGTGTGGGAAGGAGGAGTGACGAGAGTGATGCTGCAGATTCGTCCCTGGTGGCCTCGGGAGTGAGCCCAGGGCTGGGGACACGGGCACCTGCCCCCGGTTCTGTCCAGCCCCTGGCTCCCAGTGGGCTCTGTGGGGATGGGCAGGGCCTGGCAGCTGGGCAGGGACCCCCATCCCCCTCCCCACCCCAAATCCTTCCTGGCATCCCAAGCCAGAGCAGGGTGGATGGGGGCACCACTGCTGGCTCAGGGGTGCTCAGGGGTTTGGTGCTTGTTTGAGGGTGAGAGGGGCCACAGCAGCCCCAGCTGTGCCAGGGTCTGGGGCTGCACCTCCCCCTGCCCCAGCCCTGCTCCTGTCCCCACTGAGCTGGGGGGTCCTGACCCCTCCCGTGGTGGCCGTGGGGCCGGGACCACAGTCCCAGCAGTGGGGAGGGAGCACCCTGACCCTGGGCATCGCACTCAGCATGGCCCCTCTGGCACTGCCCCTCTGGCACCACGCTGGCCCCGATGCAGGGACTGGGCTGGAGCCCAGGCAGGCAGGAACTCCTCTGGGGGGGTTCATGCCCGGGGTGCCAGAGCTGGGCAGGGGTCCGGACCCTCTTCCATGGCCAGGGTGGTGTTTGTTGCAGCCCCAGGGACGCGTGGCCGTGCCCAGGGATGTGTGATTGTGCCCAGGGACGGAGAGCGTGGGATCGCACTGGGACGTGCCACTGGGGCAGAGCCGTGGGCTGCTGGCTGGCACAGCGGGTGTCCCGTGATGGCTGTCCCGTGGCAGAGCAGGATGCCTGGCACAGGGGTCTCTGCAGCCATCCCCCCGTCACAGCGGGGTGCAGGTTCTGGGGTGCAGGCTGGGCTGGGCTGGCTGCTGTCCAGTGTCCCTGTCTGGCTCAGCAGGGCTGGCTCAGGGCCACGGTGTGTCCTGGAACTGCTGAGTAACAAGGCAGGGCCGGAGGCAGGGTGACACCATGTCCCTTTTGGTGGCCTTTGGGGCCGCTCCACGCACAGGGACCCTCTGGCTCTGGGGGTACAGCACAGTGACAGCAGAGAGGTGTCACCTCGGCGGGCACAAATCCTCCTGTGCCAGAGGGGCACAGCCTGCTGTGACACTCACCCTGGTGGGTGCTGCCCGTGGGACACTGTGGGTGACACTGGGTGGTCTCAGGGTGCTCATGGGCAGCTTTGCCACACGGTGGGGCCAGGCAAGGAGCCACTGGCTCCATAGTGACCACGGCAAAGGCAGGTGAGGTGACAGAGGGGGACACGAGGTGCCCCCTTACACCCACGGGTGACACACTGCACCCTGTCTTATTGTCACACCCGTGGGTGTGGGCTCTGCCTCTGCCACCCAGCTGGGACATGTGGGACATGGAGCTCAGAGAGGTGGGGTCAGCCTGCCCCTGCAGATGTGCGTTGGGCACCCAGATGTGCTCCTGGGTGCCCAGATGTGTGCCCAGGCAGAGGGGCTGTGCCCCAGGGGAGCTGGCTACGGGGTGTGGGTGCCTCCAAGGGCTGTGCCAGGGGCTGAGGCCGAGGTCAGCGGGAGGGAAAATGCTGGGAGGTTCTTTGGGTGCAGGAAATTGAGTTCCTGGGAGAGGCTTAGTGCTAAAGGAGATTGGGAGCCTCTTCCTTAGAGGGAATAAATGCCCTGGCAGGGAGGAAACAGCAGCACTGAGAAACCTCTTCATCTGGTGGGGATGGTGTGTGCAGGGGGGAGCTCTGTGGGAAGGGATGGCAGTGGGGCCATCATCCCTTGACCCTCCTGGTCCCCTCCCTGCACCCCAGCAGGGTCCCCAGGGGACACTCAGTGTCAAGGAAAGCAGGAGCAACCAAGAACTGTGTTTGGAGGAGAAGGGGTGAGGGGCCCCTGGCACCCCAGTGCCCCCAGCCCTGGCAGGGGATGGCACAAGATGGGGTAGGGGGCTGCCCTTGGGGGTGTCAGCCCCCAGCAGAACACCCAGCCTGGGACACCCATTGGAAGGGAGGAAGGAGGGATCCCCAGGGTCAGGGGGGCTGGCTGGGGCACCCATGGGGGGCTGTGTCCCCACAGCACTGAACGGCTGCGGGGGTCTCACTGGGTGGGAAAGGGAGGAAGGCACAGCTGGGGGGTGTCCCCTGGGTGCTGGGGGCTGCTGGCACAGCTGGGGGGTGTCCCCTGGGTTCCCCCAGAACCCACAATGCACCCCCTGCAGCTGGAAGGGGAAAAATGGGGGGAAAACCATTTAGAGCCTTGCACCAGGCAGGTGTCGTGAGGATGGGGGCCACAGGTTTGCCAGAGCCCCCCACTCTGTGCACAGCACCCCCAGGGAGACCCCTGCCCCAGGGACACGTGACAGCAGCCCCGTGACCACCACGTGCCCTTGCCAGTGCTGGCACCACCCTTGGGGTGGCCTGGTGGCCCCCCTGCCCTCAGGGCTGTGGCCATGGCAGTGGGGAGGGGGCCAGGCCCTGTGAGGAGCAGGACCCCCGGATTTGGGGGGCCAGAGGGACCCCAGGGCAGGTGCCCGGTGGGTGAGGGTGGCCACGTGCTGGTGGCAGAGGGGACATTACAGAGATGGTGGCAGAGCTGTCTCTGTGGCTGGGACATTGGTTTTTGCAGCTGTGTGTGGTGTCCTGGGGACATCTGTGTCCGTCCCTGCTGCTGCCCCTGAGGTGCAGCCGTGGGGGGCACAGGGTGTCCCCTGTCCCCATTTGTCCCTGAGGGACACCCTGACACGGGAGCAGGGCTGCAGGGCATGAATACACACACGTGGTGTGCACAGGGACACACAGAGCGTGCACACACACACACACACACACACACAGAGTGTGCACGCACACACACAGAGCGTGCACACACACAGCGTGCACACACACACAGCGTGCACGCACACACACAGTGTGCACACAGTGCACACACACATACACACACAGTGTGCACACAGACACACACGCACACAGTGTGCACATGGACACAGTGCACACAGATACACACAGTGTGCACACAGATACACAGTGTGCGCACACACACACACACACAGTGTGCACACAGACACACACGCACACAGTGTGCACATGGACACAGTGCACACAGATACACACAGTGTGCACACAGATACACAGAGTGTGCACACACACACAGAGTGTGCACACACACACACACACACAGAGTGTGCACACACACACACACACACAGAGTGTGCACACACACACACACACAGAGTGTGCACATGGACACAGTGCACACAGATACACACAGTGTGCACACAGATACACAGAGTGTGCACACACACACAGAGTGTGCACACACACACACACACACAGAGTGTGCACACACACACACACACACAGAGTGTGCACACACACACACACACACACACACACAGAGTGTGCACACACACACACACACACACACACACAGAGTGTGCACACACACACACACACAGAGTGTGCACATGGACACAGTGCACACAGATACACAGAGTGTGCACACAGATACACAGTGTGCACACACACACAGTGTGCACATGGACACACACAGAGTGCGCACACACACACACACACAGAGCGTGCACACACACACACACACAGAGTGCACACACACACAGTGTTTGCACACAGACACACACACGGTGTGCATAGACACAGTGCACACAAACACACACACACAGAGTGCGCACACACACACACACACACAGTGTGCACAGACACAGGGCACACAAACACACACACACAGAGTGCGCACACACACACACACACACAGTGTGCACAGACACAGGGCACACAAACACACACACACAGAGTGCGCACACACACACACACACACAGTGTGCACAGACACAGGGCACACAAACACACACACACAGAGTGCGCACACACACACACACACACAGTGTGCACAGACACAGGGCACACAAACACACACACACAGAGTGCGCACACACACACACACACACAGTGTGCACAGACACAGGGCACACAAACACACACACACAGAGTGCGCACACACACACACACACACAGTGTGCACACAGATACACAGAGTGTGCACACACACACACACAGAGTGAGCACACACACACACATAGTGTGCACACAGTGTGCACACAGACACACAGAGTGTGCACACACACACAGTGTGCACACAGACACAGTGTGCACACACAGACACACACACATACACACAATGTGCACGTACTCACAGAGTGTGCACACAGACACACACACATAGAGTGTGAACATGCACACACATACTGTGTACACATAGACACACACACAGCGTGCACACACAAACACAAATACACATGGTGTGCAAGTACACACACAGTGCATATACACACAGACACACAGAGTGTGCACACAGACACACACAGAGCACTCACACACAGACACAGCGTGCACATAAACACATACACACACACAGTGTGCACGTAAACACACACGGTGTGCACACACACACACTGTGCATATACACACAGACACACACAGTGCACACACACACAGTGTGCACACACACACTGTGCATATACACACAGACACACACAGTGCACACACACACACAGACACACAGTGTGCACACAGACACACACAGAGCACTCACACACAGACACAGCGTGCACATAAACACATACACACACACAGTGTGCACGTAAACACACACGGTGTGCACACACACACACTGTGCATATACACACAGACACACACAGTGCACACACACACAGACAAACAGTGTGCACACAGACACACACAGAGCACTCACACACAGACACAGCGTGCACACACACATACACACACAATGTGCACACACAGACACACACACAGCGTGCAAGTTCACACACAGTGGGCACATAGACACACACAGAATGTGCACACAGACAGTGTGCACATAAGACACACACAGACATGTACAGAATGTGCACATACACACACAGAATGTGTGCACATGCACATACAGTGTGCACACACACACAGAGTGTGCACAAATACACACACAGTGTGCAAATACAGAGTGCACACACACAGACAGTGTGCACATGCACACACAGTGTGCACACACACACACACGGTGCACTCACACACAGACACAGCATGCACATACACACATACACACACAATGCGCACACACAGACACACACAGCGTGCAAGTTCACACACAGTGGGCACATAGACACACACAGACATGCACAGAATGTGCACATACACACACAATGTGTGCACATAGACACGCAGTGCACACACACACAGAGTGTGCACAAATACACACACAGTGTGCAAATACAGAGTGCACACACACAGACAGTGTGCACATGCACACACAGTGTGCACACACACACACACACACACACACACGGTGTGCACCTACATGTACACAGACCCCCGGTGCTCCCACACGTGCCCATGTGGGTGTGAACATGTTCAGTCTGACACAGGATGTGCTCCCTGTGTGTGTGTACTTTGCATTTCTGTGTGCACAGGGACAGGGATGTGTGCACAGCCCCTGTGTGCGTGTATTTGTGTGTGTTTATGTGTGTTTATGTATGTGTTTGTGTGTGTGTTCGTACATTTCTGCATGCACAGCCCCTGTGTGCGTGTATTTGTGTGTGTTTATGTGTGTTGATGTATGTTTATGTATGTGTTTGTGTGTGTGTTCGTACATTTCTGCATGCACAGCCCCTGTGTGTGTTTATTTGTGTGTTTTTGCATTTCTGTGTGCTCAGACCCTGTGTGTGTGTATTTGTGTGTGTTTGTGTGTGTGCTTGTGCTTTTCTGTGTGCTGGCCTGGTGGGGCGGGGGCTGGCCCACAGCTGCTGCCCACCCCTGCCCACCCCTGCCCATCCCTGCCCATCCCTGCCCATCCCTGCCCATCCCTGCCCATCCCTGCCCATCCCTGCCCATCCCTGCCCATCCCTGCCCATCCCTGCCCATCCCTGCCCATCCCTGCCCATCCCTGCCCATCCCTGCCCATCCCTGCCCATCCCTGCCCATCCCTGCCCATCCCTGCCCATCCCTGCCCATCCCTGCCCATCCCTGCCCATCCCTGCCCATCCCTGCCCATCCCTGCCCATCCCTGCCCATCCCTGCCCATCCCTGCCCATCCCTGCCCATCCCTGCCCATCCCTGCCCATCCCTGCCCATCCCTGCCCATCCCTGCCCATCCCTGCCCATCCCTGCCCATCCCTGCCCATCCCTGCCCATCCCTGCCCATCCCTGCCCATCCCTGCCCATCCCTGCCCATCCCTGCCCATCCCTGCCCATCCCTGCCCATCCCTGCCCATCCCTGCCCATCCCTGCCCATCCCTGCCCATCCCTGCCCATCCCTGCCCATCCCTGCCCATCCCTGCCCATCCCTGCCCATCCCTGCCCATCCCTGCCCATCCCTGCCCATCCCTGCCCATCCCTGCCCATCCCTGCCCATCCCTGCCCATCCCTGCCCATCCCTGCCCATCCCTGCCCATCCCTGCCCATCCCTGCCCATCCCTGCCCATCCCTGCCCATCCCTGCCCATCCCTGTCCATCCCTGTCCACCCCTGCCCACCCCTGCCCGTCCCTGCCTGTCCCTGCCCACCCCTGGAGCCACAGCTGTGCAGAAGGAAGCGGCCCCGGAGCAGCCCAGGCTCGGAGCCAGTGGCCCTGGGGAGGTGACACGTCACCCTGTCACAGGCTGTGCTGTCACCCGCCCCCCCTGTCACAGCCTGTGCTGCTGTGCCCGTGGTGCTGAACCAGCCCCGGGCTGCTGGCTGGCCATGGAGGCATGGAACCGTGGGGAAAGCCCTTCAAGGGTCACTGAGCCCAGCCAGCCCCAGCTCTGCCCAGGCCACACTGTCCCCTGTCCCCAAGTGCCACAGCCACAGGGCTTTGAAACCCTCCAGGGATGGGGAGCCCACCCCAGCCTGGGCAGCTGTGCCAGGCATGGACAGCCCTTTCCAGGTGGGAATTGTCCCCAATATCCACCCTGTGCCAGGCATGGACAGCCCTTTCCAGGTGGGAATTGTTCCCAATATCCACCCTGTGCCAGGCATGGACAGCCCTTTCCAGGTGGGAATTGTCCCCAATGTCCACCCTGTGCCAGGCATGGGCAGCCCTTTCCAGGTGGGAATTGTTCCCAGTGCCCAATCTAATCGTGCACTGCCTCCTCCCTATCAGCAGGGCTCCGAGCAGAGGGGCACTGAATGCTCCCACATCCCTGAGAGCAGGGCTGGGGGCTCAGAACAGAGTTGGGGGGCTCAGAGCTGGGCTCAGGGGCTCAGAGCAGGACTGGGGGCTCAGAGCAGAGCTGGGGGGCTCCGAGCAGGGTTGGGGGCTCAGAGCAGAGCTGGGGGGCTCCGAGCAGGGTTGGGGGCTCAGAGCAGAGCTGGGGGGCTCCGAGCAGGGTTGGGGGCTCAGAGCAGAGCTGGGGGGCTCCGAGCAGGGTTGGGGGCTCAGAGCAGAGCTGGGGGGCTCCGAGCAGGGTTGGGGGCTCAGAGCAGAGCTGGGGGGCTCCGAGCAGGGTTGGGGGCTCAGAGCAGAGCTGGGGGGCTCCGAGCAGGGTTGGGGGCTCAGAGCAGAGCTGGGGGGCTCCGAGCAGGGTTGGGGGCTCAGAGCAGAGCTGGGGGGCTCCGAGCAGGGTTGGGGGCTCAGAGCAGAGCTGGGGGGCTCCGAGCAGGGTTGGGGGCTCAGAGCAGAGCTGGGGGGCTCCGAGCAGGGTTGGGGGCTCAGAGCAGAGCTGGGGGGCTCCGAGCAGGGTTGGGGGCTCAGAGCAGAGCTGGGGGGCTCCGAGCAGGGTTGGGGGCTCAGAGCAGAGCTGGGGGGCTCCGAGCAGGGTTGGGGGCTCAGAGCAGAGCTGGGGGGCTCCGAGCAGGGTTGGGGGCTCAGAGCAGAGCTGGGGGGCTCCGAGCAGGGTTGGGGGCTCAGAGCAGAGCTGGGGGGCTCCGAGCAGGGTTGGGGGCTCAGAGCAGAGCTGGGGGGCTCCGAGCAGGGTTGGGGGCTCAGAGCAGAGCTGGGGGGCTCCGAGCAGGGTTGGGGGCTCAGAGCAGAGCTGGGGGGCTCCGAGCAGGGTTGGGGGCTCAGAGCAGAGCTGGGGGGCTCCGAGCAGGGTTGGGGGCTCAGAGCAGAGCTGGGGGGCTCCGAGCAGGGTTGGGGGCTCAGAGCAGAGCTGGGGGGCTCCGAGCAGGGTTGGGGGCTCAGAGCAGAGCTGGGGGGCTCCGAGCAGGGTTGGGGGCTCAGAGCAGAGCTGGGGGGCTCCGAGCAGGGTTGGGGGCTCAGAGCAGAGCTGGGGGGCTCCGAGCAGGGTTGGGGGCTCAGAGCAGAGCTGGGGGGCTCCGAGCAGGGTTGGGGGCTCAGAGCAGAGCTGGGGGGCTCCGAGCAGGGTTGGGGGCTCAGAGCAGAGCTGGGGGGCTCCGAGCAGGGTTGGGGGCTCAGAGCAGAGCTGGGGGGCTCCGAGCAGGGTTGGGGGCTCAGAGCAGAGCTGGGGGGCTCCGAGCAGGGTTGGGGGCTCAGAGCAGAGCTGGGGGGCTCCGAGCAGGGTTGGGGGCTCAGAGCAGAGCTGGGGGGCTCCGAGCAGGGTTGGGGGCTCAGAGCAGAGCTGGGGGGCTCCGAGCAGGGTTGGGGGCTCAGAGCAGAGCTGGGGGGCTCCGAGCAGGGTTGGGGGCTCAGAGCAGAGCTGGGGGGCTCCGAGCAGGGTTGGGGGCTCAGAGCAGAGCTGGGGGGCTCCGAGCAGGGTTGGGGGCTCAGAGCAGAGCTGGGGGGCTCCGAGCAGGGTTGGGGGCTCAGAGCAGAGCTGGGGGGCTCCGAGCAGGGTTGGGGGCTCAGAGCAGAGCTGGGGGGCTCCGAGCAGGGTTGGGGGCTCAGAGCAGAGCTGGGGGGCTCCGAGCAGGGTTGGGGGCTCAGAGCAGAGCTGGGGGGCTCCGAGCAGGGTTGGGGGCTCAGAGCAGAGCTGGGGGGCTCCGAGCAGGGTTGGGGGCTCAGAGCAGAGCTGGGGGGCTCCGAGCAGGGTTGGGGGCTCAGAGCAGAGCTGGGGGGCTCCGAGCAGGGTTGGGGGCTCAGAGCAGAGCTGGGGGGCTCCGAGCAGGGTTGGGGGCTCAGAGCAGAGCTGGGGGGCTCCGAGCAGGGTTGGGGGCTCAGAGCAGAGCTGGGGGGCTCCGAGCAGGGTTGGGGGCTCAGAGCAGAGCTGGGGGGCTCCGAGCAGGGTTGGGGGCTCAGAGCAGAGCTGGGGGGCTCCGAGCAGGGTTGGGGGCTCAGAGCAGAGCTGGGGGGCTCCGAGCAGGGTTGGGGGCTCAGAGCAGAGCTGGGGGGCTCCGAGCAGGGTTGGGGGCTCAGAGCAGAGCTGGGGGGCTCCGAGCAGGGTTGGGGGCTCAGAGCAGAGCTGGGGGGCTCCGAGCAGGGTTGGGGGCTCAGAGCAGAGCTGGGGGGCTCCGAGCAGGGTTGGGGGCTCAGAGCAGAGCTGGGGGGCTCCGAGCAGGGTTGGGGGCTCAGAGCAGAGCTGGGGGGCTCCGAGCAGGGTTGGGGGCTCAGAGCAGAGCTGGGGGGCTCCGAGCAGGGTTGGGGGCTCAGAGCAGAGCTGGGGGGCTCCGAGCAGGGTTGGGGGCTCAGAGCAGAGCTGGGGGGCTCCGAGCAGGGTTGGGGGCTCAGAGCAGAGCTGGGGGGCTCCGAGCAGGGTTGGGGGCTCAGAGCAGAGCTGGGGGGCTCCGAGCAGGGTTGGGGGCTCAGAGCAGAGCTGGGGGGCTCCGAGCAGGGTTGGGGGCTCAGAGCAGAGCTGGGGGGCTCCGAGCAGGGTTGGGGGCTCAGAGCAGAGCTGGGGGGCTCCGAGCAGGGTTGGGGGCTCAGAGCAGAGCTGGGGGGCTCCGAGCAGGGTTGGGGGCTCAGAGCAGAGCTGGGGGGCTCCGAGCAGGGTTGGGGGCTCAGAGCAGAGCTGGGGGGCTCCGAGCAGGGTTGGGGGCTCAGAGCAGAGCTGGGGGGCTCCGAGCAGGGTTGGGGGCTCAGAGCAGAGCTGGGGGGCTCCGAGCAGGGTTGGGGGCTCAGAGCAGAGCTGGGGGGCTCCGAGCAGGGTTGGGGGCTCAGAGCAGAGCTGGGGGGCTCCGAGCAGGGTTGGGGGCTCAGAGCAGAGCTGGGGGGCTCCGAGCAGGGTTGGGGGCTCAGAGCAGAGCTGGGGGGCTCCGAGCAGGGTTGGGGGCTCAGAGCAGAGCTGGGGGGCTCCGAGCAGGGTTGGGGGCTCAGAGCAGAGCTGGGGGGCTCCGAGCAGGGTTGGGGGCTCAGAGCAGAGCTGGGGGGCTCCGAGCAGGGTTGGGGGCTCAGAGCAGAGCTGGGGGGCTCCGAGCAGGGTTGGGGGCTCAGAGCAGAGCTGGGGGGCTCCGAGCAGAGCTGGGAGGCTCAGAGCAGGGTTGGGGGGCTCAGAGCTGGGCTGGGGGCTCAGAGCAGGACTCAGGGGCTCAGAGCTGGGCTGGGGTGTTAAAGCAGGGTTGGGGGCTCAGAGCAGGGCTGGGGATTCAGAGCAGGGTTGGGGGGCTCAGAGCTGGGCTGGGGGCTCACAGCAGGACTCAGGGGCTCAGAGCAGGACTGGGGGGCTCAGAGCACGGTTTGGGGGCTCAGGGGCTCAGAGTGGGTGCAGAACTGGAGGGATTGACCCCACCCAGAGGCAGGGACAGCTGAGCCCTGCCCTGCTGTCAGTGGTGGCACAAGCCAGGAGCTGTGCACTGCGTGAGCAGCACAGGGGGTGACCAAGAGTTGCCGGGAAAGGGGAAAAACCAGAAAATGTTCCAGCAGAAACCCTGGCTGTGGCTGAACCTGGGGGTTGGCCGGGGGCAGGTGACCCCCGAGGGCACCTGGTGACCTGCTCTGTCCCCACAGCATCCTCAGAGGGACAGCAGCTCTGGGTACTCGGGGTGACCCCACCTCCCTGCAGCTCCGGGCTCCCTGGCAGAGTTTTCCCTCCGGGAGCCTCCCGCAGCTGCTCCACCGCCCCCGGGGGTTTGTTCTCACTTCAAACACTCCTCTCTTTCAGCGTCTGTAGCCCCCCAGCTATTTACAAGCACTGCAGAGTTTGCAGGGTGAAACTGTTTCACTACAAACTGAATTCCATCTCCAGCTTTGCCCCTTCTCTCCTCCAGCGTGGTTCTGACTGGAAGCCACGGCTCACTGGTGCAACTCGTTGCCTCAAAACAGTTTTTGACAGCTGCTCCACTTGCCCCAAAAAACACGGGAGAAAAGATTTCCTCTGGGGTTCACTTGGCATTGTTGAGCTTTCCTTGATTTTCAGGCTGGGCAGCAGGAGAGCAGACATGGCAGGAGAGGAGGGAAGGGTCCTGGAGCCCCAGAGCCCCCAGGTTCCTCTCTGATGCCCGTCCTCTCCTGCCTCTCCCCTCTCCCTTTCTGCATCTGTTGCTTCAACCTCTCCCCTTCCATCACACTGTCATCCTCCGGATGTTTCTTCTCCCTGCCATGTCTCCTTCTCTTCCTGCCTTTCCTCTCCCTTTCTGCCTGTTTTCTGTCTCCTGTCACGTTAACCCCTTCCCCTCCTGCTCCTGCTCCGTCCCTCAGGTATTTGATCATCGAGAACTTCATCCCTCCCGAGGAGAAGAACAAGATCATGAACCGCCTGTACTTCGACGGCGATGAGGAGCAGTGGAAGTTCCAGCCGCTGGTTCCCACGGGAGGGTGCGTCCCCGTGTCCCTGTCCCCAGGGCACAGCCCCTGTCCCTGTCCCTGCCAGCACACACGAGCGGCCCCGGGGCTGGGGGACCCTTGTAGGTGCCCAGGGGTGGGGATCCCCTCCAGGGCCAGCCCCTCCGCGCTGATGCAGCTCCCCGGGGCGCGGCGCCGTCGCTCACGGCCCCGCTCCGTGTGCTCCAGGAGCAGCTCCCAGATGAAGAGGCGCCCGACCTCGGCCGTGGGCTACAAGAGGCCCATCAGCCAGTACGCCAGGGTGGCCATGGCCAGGAGATCCCACCCCCGCTTCCGGGTACGGCACGGGACACCGCTGGGGCTGGGCGTGGGAAGGTGGTGGGTACATGGGGTGGGTGGGTGGATGTGGGTGGGGATGGAGTGGATGGATGATGGATGGACGGATGGATGGAAATGGATGGATGGATCCATGAGTGGATCCATGAATGGATGTGTGAATGGATGTGTATGAATGTGTGGATGGGTGGGTGGACGTGGATGGATGTGGATGGATGTGTGCATCATGGATGGATCCATGGATGGATGCGGATGGATGTGTGCATGGATGGATCCATGGATGGATGTGATGGATGTGTGCATGGGTTGGTGTATGGATGGAGGTGAATGGAGAGCTAGAGATGGATGGATGAAGGTAGATGGTGAGTGGATGGGTGGAGGGATGGATAACACTGGGAGAGAAGATGGAGTAACCAAGCTCACGAGGATCTGGGATGCACCAATTCAAGCTCCCTGGAGCTTTATCCTCCCAGCTCCAGTCTGGAGCTCCTGGCTCTCCTGCTTTGGAGAGGACAGGGCTGCTCAGCCCTGGGGCAGGCTGGGAGAGCCGGAGCAGAGCCTTGAGCCCCAGCCCAGTGCCAGGGCAGCCAGGAGAGGATCCCACTCCCCCGGCAGCGCGGGTCACCAGGGCTGGAGCCGCGTTCTCCCCGCGGTGACTCCCGTGCTGGCTGTCCCCGTGCCCCGGGCAGGCTGAGAACATCATGTTCCTGGAGCTGGACCTGTCCCCCCCGGCCATCTTTGAGTTTGAGCGCAGCAGGGACCCGGCGGAGCAGGACCCGCGGGCGCTGCACCTGGAGAGGCTGATGCACCTGGACAGCCTCCTGGAGCGGCCGGCGGCCTCGCGCGTGCGCAAGTCGCGCTCCTGGTGAGTGACAGCGGCGCGGGGACACGGCCGGGACGTTCTGTGGGGGACGGGGGGGACGGGGACAGGCTGAGCCTGCCATGAGCTGCTGGCTGTGGTCAGATTGAAATGCTGCTGAGGCTGTGCTTGGGAGCAGCATCGTGTGCAGCTCTGTGCAGGAGGGACCTGGAGCTGCTGAGAGAGCCCAGAGGAGACCCCGGAGCTGCTCCAGGGCTGGAGCCAGGCTGGGAGAGCTGGGGGGGCTCACCTGGAGAGGAGAAGGATCCAGGGAGAGCTCAGAGCCCCTGGCAGGGCCTGGAGGGGCTCCAGGAGAGCTGCAGAGGGACTGGGGACAAGGCCTGCAGGGACAGGAGCCAGGGAATGGCTCCCACTGCCAGAGGGCAGGGCTGGATGGGAGATTGGGAATTGGGAATTGTTCCCTGGCAGGGTGGGCAGGCCCTGGCACAGCTGGGGCTGCCCCTGGATCCCTGGCAGTGCCCAAGGCCAGGCTGGACATTGGTGCTGGAACAGCCTGGGACAGTGGCAGTGTCCCTGCCATGGCAGGGGTGGCACTGGCTGAACTGTAAGATCCCCCAACCCAAACCTTTCCATGATATTCCTATTTCCCAGACCCAAGGTGTTCTCCCACCCAGCAAGGGCTGCCCTTTGGTGCTGCCTGCGCAGCAACCAGCCAGGAAAAGGGCTGGATTTTGGGGAGGGCGGGAAGGCACGGCAGGGCAGCAGCCCCAGAGTGTCCGTGTGTCCCCCAGGTGCCAGACGCCGCGGTCGCTGCCGTCCTCCGCCACCCACGTGTCCCTGGCCTCCGGCTCCCCGTGTGCCGCCCCTCTGCCGGCCCAGCAGTGACCGCCCGGACGCCTCGTCCCGGACTGAGCCCCCGAGCGCCGAGGGGGGCCCGGCCCCGCGGCCCCAGCTCGTCCTTGTCCTCAGCTACTTTGTGTGTGTTTGTGCGAGACACGAACGGCCCCGGGCCAGGGCGGCTGCCCCTCCCTCCCTCTCTCCCTCCCTCCCTCTCTCCTCCCCTCCCCTCTCCCCTTTTTCCGCCCCCTCCCCCGATCCGGATCTGTCACTTTATTTATTTAACCTATTTATTTATGGAGCGGAGGCAGGATTTGTGCTCGGACTGATGGACATCCAGGCTGGCACCGTGCTGAGCCCCCCCAAGGTTTGCCCAGCTCCCAGCCCTCCCCGCATCGCCTGGCACAGAGCTGGGCACGGGGACAGCACCGTGGCACAGGGCTGGGCACGGGGACAGCACCGTGGCACAGGGCTGGGCACGGGGACAGCACCGTGGCACAGGGCTGGGCAGAGGGACAGCACCAGGACACTGCTGCATCCCGGCAGGAGGGGCATGGGTCCCTCTCCAGGGGCTTTGGCAGAAGCTGAGGCTGCCTTGGCCCCTGGTGCTGGCTTTGCTGTGCTGGATCCCAGGGAATTTGGAGATTTCTGCACGGATTGGGAGACTTGGTGGTGGCAGTGCCTTGTCAGAGTCCCCAGCGGGACTCCCCAGCCTGCACGGACTCTGGTGGCAGCAGGGACACCTCACCGACTGCGGGCACGGCTGGCACTGCAGGAGCACCAGCTCCACCCACAGGGCTTGCAGAGTCACCAGACCAAGTCACCCAAAGGCCAGGGCTTTGTCCGGCTGTGCCACGCCGTGGGGACACTCTGGGGACAGCCCCACCGAGGCTCGCTCCTGTCGCTGACTTGGGTGTGCAGCTCCTGACACAGCCCGAGGTGGAAAGGTGGAAATCTCCACCGCCTTCCAGCACCTCCGGAGGCACACCCAGCCTGGGAGCAGCGCTGCCTTGAGCTCCGGGCTGCCAGAGGCTCCATCTGCAGCTAAAGGCAACGGGGACATGTGGGACAAGGAGGTGACACCCAGGGTAGCGACGGCATCGCTGTCCCCTGGACAATGGCACATGGAAGTCACCTCTGTCACCTCCTGGATGGGACAAACTCCCTGGTGGGTTGTGGAGGGCTGGCTGTGGAATGGTGATGGGTAAGAGGGAAGCCACGAGGGCTCAGGATGGGATCCTGTCCCAGCAGCTGCAGGGACAGCGCTCGGCGTTCCTGTGGGACACGGCTCTCAGGTGGAGGGAAGCTGGTGAAGACCCTGGCAGTGCCAGGGCAGTGGCACTGGTGTCCCTGGGATGGTGGAGGTGGGGACATCCCTGTGATGGATGAGATCCTTGTGGATGAGGGAGCGACCCCTTGGCTCTCCTGGGTCAGCAAGGGAGGGCAGCTCAGAGAGGATTGCAGGTGAGGAATGTCCCCTGGCAGCAAAGGGAATTCCTTCACAGGGTGGGTGAGGTTGGAAGGGACCCTGGAGCTCTCAGGGATGTGGCCAGGTGGGTTTGGAGTCTCCCAGGGAAGGAGACCCCAGCGCTGTTCTGGGCAGGCTGCTCTTTGCTGTTGGACTGGTCCCTGCTCCCCGTGGTGCTCCTGCACTCAGGGCAGGGCTGAGGGAGGGCGAGGGAGCCAGGCACAGGCCTGGGATGGGGACATCCAGAGGGAAGCAGGAGCTGTGCAGAGCTCAGAGCCAGGCAGGTCCCTCAGCAGCCATGTCCCATCCACACGTGGCTGTGCTGGGCCATCCACTGCCCTTCCCAGCTGTCCTGACACATCCCTGCAGTGCCCAGGGGATCTCCTCCCCTTCCACCTAACACTGCCCTGCCTTGAGCTCTCCATCATTGCCCTCTGCTCCTTTCCCTTCCCTTTCCATCTGTGCCCCAGAACACCCTCTGTCCCTCCAAAACCTTTGTCCCCTTCTCCCCCAGGCTGGCACCTGCCTCGGGGGCACCCTGCCAGGCTGTAGCTCTGAGGACTGAGCTCCTCCCTCTGGCAGCAGCCAGCTCCAGGCTGTGCTCAGCCTGGCAGGAGGGAGCAGGGGACGGGGTTGGAGGAGTGACAGCTGGGTCCCTTCCATGCTGTGGGGTCAGGGCTGGCCACAGGGACCCTCCCAGCCAGGGGTGTCCCAGGGCACCCCCCAGGCCGAGCTGGCCCTGTGAAACCACCCCAGCCCTGGCCAAGGCCAGGCTGGGCACGGCTGGGAGCACCTGGGACAGTGGCAGTGTCCCTGCCCAGGACTGGGGTGGCACTGGATGAGCTTTAAAGTCCCTTCCAGTCCAAACCAGCCTGTGATTCCCTGATTCTGTGGAATACAGTGGTTGGGAGAGCTGGTTTGTTATTTAATTTCCTGGAAAGCATCTGGGAGTCGGGGTCAGGAAGCACAGGCTCAGAATGAGGGGAAGCCTGGGGGGCTGCAGGAGTAGAATTTCCTCCCCTCTTTGTTTTCTGGCAGTCCCAGTTGCCCTTCAGTGGATCAGCAGCTTGTGCAGCCCCAAAGTGATGAACCAGAGACCTTCTCTGGCCTCTGTTCTCACCCAAGGTGTGGGAAACAACTCAGGAGCTGAGGGTGTCCTCATGCCCCGGGCCATGGAGCATCCTGGGAAGGGTGGCTGTCCCCCAGGAAGGGTGGCTGTGACCGGGAAGGGTGGCTGTGGTCACGGAGGGATCCTCTGGAAGCCCTTCCAGCAGAGCTCTGGTCACGGAGGGATCCTCTGGAAGCCTTTCCAGCAGAGCTGTGGTAACAGTGGGATCCTCAGGAAGCCCTTCCAGCAGAGCTGTGGTCATGGTAGGATCCTCTGGAAGCCCTCCCAGCAGAGCTCTGGTGACAATGGGATCCTCAGGAAGCCCTCCCAGCAGAGCTGTGGTCATGGTAGGATCCTCAGGAAGCCCTCCCAGCAGAGCTGTGGTCATGGTAGGATCCTCAGGAAGCCCTTCCAGCAGAGCTGTGGTCATGGTAGGATCCTCAGGAAGCCCTCCCAGCAGAGCACAGGCCGGAGCCGCCAGCGCAGGGGATGGGATGAGGCACTTCCAGCACCCAGGGGCCGCTCCGGAGCCTCCCTCGCCCTCCCTCGCTCCAGCGGCGGCGCTCCCGGAGCCGTCCCAGCGCACACGGCAGGGCGGGGAGCGCTCGGGCTGTCTGTCGGTGCCGTTCGCTGTCCGTGTGTCCCAGCGGGGCTGTTCCTCGGGGCCAGGGGCTGGGCCGGGGCTTCCTTTTGTTGTTGTTGAAGTGTTCTTTTGGGGTTCAGGTTTGGCCGTTTTTCCGCGGGGAGGGGGGTGCGGGTCTGTTCCGGGTTCATGGACAAGGCGAGGGCCTCGATTAGGACCAAATTTTCGTGCCTGTTGCTCTGGTGATTTATTTAGAAATCAAAAGTTTACTGTCTGGTGGCCCATCCTTGTCACTCTATACATAGGACTATACAGGACATATTATAAATATATATATATTATACATAGTGTCTGGAGAGAGGCCGTTCCTGGCGGGATGGACACTCCTCACTGTGCTGTAATGTAGCTTCGACCCCGCGCTGGGAGCGCCCTCCAGGATGGCAAGGACACAATAAAGGAATGAATGAGCATCACTGCCCGGGCTCCGCAGCCTGCTTAGCCCGGCCGGGCTGGGAGCGGCTCTGGAGGAGGGAGGGAGGGAGCGAGGCTTCCTTCCCCCGGGGTTTCTGCGCAGCTTTGTGTTCCAGGAGACACGGAGCGCTGGCACAAGCCAGGCAGCTCCAGCTCGGGGACACCGGGAAGGGCCCCGGCACAGCCTGGGGCATCGCACGGACACAGCTGGGCTGGGGGGTGGGAGAGGGGAGAAAGGGGGAGATGGGAAAGGGGGAGATGGAAAAGGAGAGATGGGAAAAGGAGAGATGGAAAAGGGGGAGATGGAAAAGGGGGAGCTGGAAAAGGAAGAGCCAGCCAGGAGATCCCCAAGGCCCCAGTGGGTGAGGGCAGCTCTTTCACAGGGAGGAGAGAAGAGCCCGGGGGTAAAAGCAGAAATAAGATGAAACAGGGACACCTAGAGCCCACAGGAGAGCAAGGGAGGAGCAGGGACATCCAGGTGCACCCAAGCTGCTCTGGAACAGGAGCTGGTGGGGCCTCACTGCCTCAGGAGCTGCAGTTTGGAGAGGGGAAGGGCCAGGTCATGTCCAAGGGCTGCTGCATTTTCCCCTTGTTGCAAATGGGAAAATCCCCATGGCTCAGGCATTAAAGCAGCTCTGAGAAAACACTGCAAAGGCTGGGCTGGGCTGGGCTGGGCTGGGCTGGGCTGGGCTGGGCTGGAAAGGACCTCAAAGGCCATCCAGTGCCACCCCTGCCCTGGCAGGGACACTGCCACTGTCCCAGGTGCTCCCAGCCCCAGTGTCCAGCCTGGCCTTGGGCACTGCCAGGGATCCAGGGGCAGCCCCAGCTGTGCCAGGGCCTGCCCACCCTGCCAGGGAACAATTCCCAATTCCCAAGATCCCATCCATCCCTGCCCCTGGCAGTTTAATTCCCAGCTCTGAGGTTCTCCACAGCAGAGGGAGTTAAAAGCCCTGTGGATGTGGCACTTGGGGACAAGGGTCACTGGTGGCCTTGGCAGTGCTGGGGCCGTGGTTGGGCTCTGTGGTCTCCCAGGGCTTTTCCAAGCCAAAGGAGTCTGTGATTCCAGGCACGCAGAGATTTGTTCTGTTTCCCATGGAAAAGGTCACTTGGATCAGGTGAGTCACAATAAATGCCACTGAAAAGGGACAAGTATGAAAAGGGAAGATGAAAGGTCCCTCAAAGGCACTGGATGTCCCCAAATCACCTGGTCAGATTTAACACATGCAGAGGGAATTTTGGTGGAGTGGCCTCTGGGCTGCCAGTGAGGGGTCTGAGATCTCACAGAGAAGAGGCTGAGAGTCCAAACAGGACACTTGATAAACAGGATAAACATGAGGAATGTCTTGAAAATGGGGAAAGGGGAACTTGAGGGGTTCTCTGCTCAATTTAACTTCACCCCCTGAAAGGGCTGAATGGATCAACAAAATCCACCTGAAAATCCTGGCAGGGGAACACGTGAAGGTAACAACCAAGGTGGGCTGGTCCAAAGCAAATGCCACCAAATGCCACCACAGCAGCTCCATGCTCGGCTGGAATGCAAGACCCTGCAGGTGTGATGGCACAATGTGGGACAGAATGAGGGATTTTGGTGAAATCTGACACTCCCCCCCCCAGGAGAGGCCTGAGTGGAGCTAACAATGGGATTATTCCAAGAGAAACAGGTCACAGGGAGGCAGAGACAAAGGGGATTTGTTCTCCTTCAGCCCAGCCTTCCTGGGGATTTTCCTGCTGGGGAAAGCCCTGCTTTTCAACCAGGAACGGGAGCATTTGTGATGGTTTTGTCAAAATCAACAGCAATGATGTGAAAACATGAAAGAAACAGGGTGATTTCCACCTGGGAACAATGTGGAAAGCAGAGGTCATGGTCTGCCAATACCAGAAATGCAGCTGCAAAAGGAAGGGACAAGAACTCCTGGTCCTGAAACACAGCAGGGAATCTTTAGATGAGAATTTGGGACACCAAACTCCCCAAGGCTGGCACTGGAGGAGTTCCCCTCTGTAGGACACACAGATTCCAGGGGAGGTTTTAAGGGCAGATGGGACTGATGGCACCAAGGCCATCAAGGGCACAGGATGGTGGGACAAGACCTGGACATCCCTCCCAGTCCTGCTTCCCGTGGGTCTGGGGTTTGAAGTGACAGCCTGTGAGCACAAGGCCCCTGAGGGACAGTGACAGATCAGAGCATGGCCACAGTCAGGAGCAGAGGTCAGGCATGGAAAGCCAAAAAAGGGATTTTCACACCAAGTGGAGGTGCCAAAGCCATTCTGAAGTGCCAGCTCTGGCAAAGTTCACAGCACAGCCCGTGGGGACAGAGGGTGAGCTCGGGCAGGTAAAAATGTTCCAATCACCAACAATCCTCTTTGCTTATTCCCAGCTTTTTTCTGCCTCTGTCAAGGTCAGGATTGAAGCTCTCGAGATGGAATTTCACATTCAGACTCAGGTGTTTATTATTTCCCATCTCTGTTACAAGTTGTGAGTTCTGCAGCACTCTACTAACAAGCTACAAAATGGCCAACCATCTTTCCCTACAGGGTCTTTTAAGGCTAAACTATCCAATTAAGGAATGACACCTAAATTATTTTCACTTTTAACCCAATAACTGATCCCTCAAAGTCCACAGGGCAGACTTTTCTGTCCAACTACAAAATACCACCCAAATCCATGAAGAAGGAAGGTGAGGAAGAAGGAGCAGCCTCCACCCTAAAACCTCCATCTTGCCCCATATATATGACAATATCCTAAAACCCCAAACTCTTAAATGTTCCACCCTGTGTGTAGATATCACACACTTCTAACCAATTCCACACCCACAATCCCAGTGCTATCTATCAATTTTGGAAACCTTTTCCAAGGCCTCAGGTAAAATATGGTATTTTCTTGTGGCTCTGTGCCCTTCAGCACAGAAAGTTCAAAATTCTCAGCATCCAGGGTTCCAACATCTCTTCCCTTGCAAATTCTGCAGGCCTGGTTCCCAGTGGGGCTGTTGGGCTCAGCTGCTGGGCTGGGCTGATGGCCAGGAGGGGTTCCTGGCTCCCTGCTGTCCCTCCCAGCTCCAGGAGCAGCGTGCCTGGATGGCCTCAGCTCCTGCAGCCATCAATATTGATGGCCCAAGCTCATAAAATCTGCAAGGCAAGGAATACCCGGGGGGGTCTGGGCCTGCAGTTCTGCCTGGGCTGGTTGGTGGTGTTTGCTCCTTCCTCAGGGCCACATCAGCTTCTCCCAAACATCTGCTGTGGTTCCAGGGCTGGGGACATTCCCTGGGTGCAGCAGGGAGGGGCATCCCCTCAGATCCCAGAGCTCTTTGTTTCCCTGGAAGAACCTCCCCTTGCAGTCCTACAGAACACCACAGGTTTTATGAGAATGTTGAACAAGTTTATAGGAATATGATTTGAAGGGCTCTGTCCCATCTGCTGACAGTTCAGAAAAAAAAAAAATTGTAGTTTGCCATTGAAATCTAGAAAATTGAGGATAAATTCACTACAATAATTGTTGTTTCTTTCTTAGTACAATTCATGGTACTTTTCCTGCCATGAATTTAAAATTTATACCTTAGGTTGCCCAGAGAAGCTGTGCCTGGAAGTGTCCAAGGCCAGCCTGGATGAAGCTTGGTTTAGGTTGGACATTGTGAAAGGTTCATGCCCAGAGGTGCTGGCACTGCCCAGGCTGCCCAGGGGATGGGCACGGCCCCGAGGCTGCCAGAGCTCCAGGAACATTTGGACAATGCTCTCAGGGATGTGCAGGGTGGGATCCTTGGGGGTCTGGGCAGGGGCTGATCCCTTTAGGTCCCTTCCAGCTCAGGACATTCCATGATTCCTGCTGCTAAAGCAGTGCTAAAGCTTATTAGCATCTTTGCAAAGTGCTCTGGGATTTATTGCTTATACAGAATTCCTGAAGGGCCAAATGTTTCACTCCTGAGTGGTTTTCAAAGCACGAGGGGAGCCACAGCCACCAGGAATGTTCTGTGTGCACTTCCCAAGAGAGAAGCTGTGTGGGAAGCCTTTGGTGCACAGAGGGTTTGGGGATTATTTTGGGGTTTTTTGTTGTTCCCTGACGCTCTCATGACACCCTGTGGGCTTCCCCCTGTACTACAAACAGCCACGAATTCCACTCTTTTCCTCCTCAATGGCTCTTCACTTCTGTCCCTACATTTTTCTCAGTGACTTTTCCTCCAGTCTTTAATGGCTTTCAGCAAAGGGATCTGGTCACTGATGTGGCTGCCCCTGGATCCCTGGCAGTGCCCAAGGCCAGGCTGGACACTGGGGCTGGGAGCACCTGGGACAGTGGTTGCCAAGGCATCACCCAGAGCAGCTGTGGCTGAAGGAAGAACAAACTTACACGGGTGGGGAAAAGAGAGCAGTGTCCCCCCCAGGAACAGCCCCAGCACTGCCCAGGGCGGGTTGAGGCCTCTGAGTGCCCCACACCCAGCAGAGCTTTGAATGCTGAGGACAATAAATTGAATGGAGGCCTCCAGAGTGGGCATCATAGAGACATGGAAAGGCATAGACCCATGGAATGGTCAATGGAAGGGACCTCAGAGCCCAGCCAGTGCCACCCCTGCCATGGCAGGGACACTGCCACGGTCCCAGGGTGTCCCAATGTCCAGCCTGGCCTTGGGCACTGCCAGGGATCCAGGGGCAGCCACAGCTGTGCCAGGGCCTGCCCACCCTGCCAGGGAGGAATTTCCTCCTAATATCTGAATTATTTACAGCCCCTCTGCCTAGGTGTCCACTGGAATGTTTTCTGTTGGGAAGAGCATGTGGTGCTCTGCTGTGAGCTGTTGGGAGAGGGAACTGAGCCAGGACTGATGAACTGAGCTGGGCTGAGCTGAGCTGAGCTGAGCTAGAGTGATGAACTGAGCTGGGTTGAGCTGAGCTGGGCTGGGGGGGAAGAACTGAGCGGGGCTGAGCTGAGCTGGGCTGGGCCAGGAGTGATGAACTGAGCTGAGCTGAGCCAGGAGTGATGAACTGAGCTGGGCTGAGCCAGGAGTGATGAACTGAGCTGGGCTGAGCCAGGAGTGATGAACTGAGCTGGGCTGAGCCAGGAGTGATGAACTGAGCTGGGCTGAGCCAGGAGTGATGAACTGAGCTGGGCTGAGCCAGGAGTGATGAACTGAGCTGGGCTGAGCCAGGAGTGATGAACTGAGCTGGGCTGAGCCAGGAGTGATGAACTGAGCTGGGCTGAGCCAGGAGTGATGAACTGAGCTGGGCTGAGCCAGGAGTGATGAACTGAGCTGGGCTGAGCCAGGAGTGATGAACTGAGCTGGGCTGAGCCAGGAGTGATGAACTGAGCTGGGCTGAGCCAGGAGTGATGAACTGAGCTGGGCTGAGCCAGGAGTGATGAACTGAGCTGGGCTGAGCCAGGAGTGATGAACTGAGCTGGGCTGAGCCAGGAGTGATGAACTGAGCTGGGCTGAGCCAGGAGTGATGAACTGAGCTGGGCTGAGCCAGGAGTGATGAACTGAGCTGGGCTGAGCCAGGAGTGATGAACTGAGCTGGGCTGAGCCAGGAGTGATGAACTGAGCTGGGCTGAGCCAGGAGTGATGAACTGAGCTGGGCTGAGCCAGGAGTGATGAACTGAGCTGGGCTGAGCCAGGAGTGATGAACTGAGCTGGGCTGAGCCAGGAGTGATGAACTGAGCTGGGCTGAGCCAGGAGTGATGAACTGAGCTGGGCTGAGCCAGGAGTGATGAACTGAGCTGGGCTGAGCCAGGAGTGATGAACTGAGCTGGGCTGAGCCAGGAGTGATGAACTGAGCTGGGCTGAGCCAGGAGTGATGAACTGAGCTGGGCTGAGCCAGGAGTGATGAACTGAGCTGGGCTGAGCCAGGAGTGATGAACTGAGCTGGGCTGAGCCAGGAGTGATGAACTGAGCTGGGCTGAGCCAGGAGTGATGAACTGAGCTGGGCTGAGCCAGGAGTGATGAACTGAGCTGGGCTGAGCCAGGAGTGATGAACTGAGCTGGGCTGAGCCAGGAGTGATGAACTGAGCTGGGCTGAGCCAGGAGTGATGAACTGAGCTGGGCTGAGCCAGGAGTGATGAACTGAGCTGGGCTGAGCTGAGCTGAGCTGGGAGTGATGAGCTGAGCTGAGCTGGGGTGGAAGTGATGAACTGAGCTGAGCTGGAAGTGATGAACTGAGCTAGGCTGAGCTGAGCTGAGCTCTGGAGACCCCAGCCCCAAGGGACTGGGCACACTTTGGGAAAGGCCTCCATGGATTTCCTGTTCCCCTGGGCTCCCCATGGAGCCCGGCCTTGAAGCTGCCCCTCCTCCCTCTGTGCAGGGTGGACAGGAACAGTCCAGCTCCAGCAGACAGGTGTGGAATGAGCTACAAGGAATGACCCATCCCAGAGCTGCAGAAGCCCCAGCTGGTGCTCAGTGCATCACTTCCCAGGAGAAGGGAAGTGCAGGCTGCATCCTTTTGTGACCTCACTGTTTGTTACTGTGTCTGACAGCTCTGGGCAGGAGGGAAAGGCCAGACCTGCTCCAGGGGCTGCTGCACTTCCAGCTGGGGTCAGCAGCTCTGGGAATGTCTCACAGGAACGTGGAATGCTGGCACCCACCCCACTGTCAGTGCAGGTCCTGGAGCCATCCCACTCCACACCCTGTGCAGCTCCCTGCTGGGATCACCTTGGGGTGCAGTTAACCCCTTCCTTCCCTGGGATTCCAAGCCCCGGTGCTCCCTCCCTGACCCTTTTCCCATCCCCCTGTGCTCCTCCCTTGAGCCTTTTCCCACCATCTGAGTGTTTGATTGCTCCCATCCCTCTGTGCACTGAGTCATGGTTTCAAACAGACATGGAACCATGTCTGCAGCAGCAGCAGAACCCCAGGGTGGATCCAGAAGGGCAGCTGGAAGGATGGATATGAGGGAAGAATTTGGGATTTCTGTCTTGCCCCAGAGCACCACCCCTCACACTGAGGGGAGTCCTGACACATCTGCTGAGGGGAGGGCACTGTGTCCATCTGCTGATTCCCTTCCCAACGGGAATCAGCAATCCCCCATCCTTAATTAGATCCTTAATCACAGTCAATTCCATGACTTTTGAGGAGATCCTTGACACTGGGAAGAGACAAAACCACCCCCACTGAAGGGAAGATGAATCCCTCAGCAGGGAGCAGATATCCTGGAGTTGTCATTGCTCAGGGAATTAATTTCCCCTTTCTCATTCTCTGCCATTTGTTGTTGTTCCACACTGTTGAATTTATTGTCAATTATTTAAGCATGGCTCATCCCCACTTCACTGACCTGTCACAGGTACATCCTTTGGCACCTTGTGTCCTGGAATTGTGGCTTTCCACGTGTGTCCCTTGCTTCTTCACTCTTCCTGTGCCTCAGGCTGTGCCACCACTCATCCCTTGGGCCAGAATCAGCCAGAGAAACCTGGAACCACAGAAACGATGGGATATGAAACATCTGATTCTGATTTATTCTACATTAAATATCGACTTTAATAACACAGCTGCCAGGGAGCAGGAGGAGATTCTGAGCTGGGTCTGGAACAGGCTGTGCTGGGAGCAGCCTGGGACAGTGAAAATGTCCCTGCCATGGCAGGGGTGGCACTGGCTTTGAGGTTCTTCCCACCCAAACCAGTGTGTGATTCCATGATTTCAACAAAAAAAATCCCTCAATCCTCTCTAAATGAATCATTTTTGTAGCTCCCAGGGTGGCCAAAAGTGCATGGCTGAAGCAGAAATTGCAGCTTGGATGTTTGGGAGCCTTGGCTGCTAAATTACAAATTGCTGCTTTTGATACAGTATAAACAGTGCTGTCAGTTTATGTGTGCAGCATACAGCTTTTATAAACAGGAATGTCATATATAATAATATCCACAGCTTAACAGAGACTGTGAAAGGGTGAAGTGCTTTTTCATGTAACTCAGAAAATGGTGTGAAATAATTAGGGGATTTCCCACATTCAGGGATTGTCTTATCTGAAAGACAACACCGAAAAAAGAAAATTTCATTGATCCTCCTTATCAGGGAGTGAAAATACAACAGGATGGAACCACAAGAAGAAATAAAATGTATTAGTTTAATCTACAAGATGGCAGGAAGACGAGTCAAAGGTTAAAACCAAGCAAAAGAACATCTAAACTCAATGTTTGAATATATAAACTCTTAGGAACATGTATAAACTCTTAGCAAGATGCACTTACCCCCTGTAATGTAACAGTGTATAAAGAACATGATTTTTAGTTAACAGTGTGCTTTTGGCAAATAGCCAAGCACCCCAATGCTGGATTTTATCCCTTATGAACTTTTATAAAAATTTTAAATAGTGAGCTGTGTTTCTCACATGGGGAACTGGGGGAAACTGAGGCAGAGCTGGTGTGAGGGAGAATGGGGACAGGGCAGGGGGACAGTGCTGATTTTGGAGCTCTCTGGACACAGACACAGTTTAGAAATGCTTTAGAAATGAGAAACCGAATTGTTTCGCACAGGGTGCAAGGTGGAGGCTTCCACAAACCCAGCACAGCAAAGAGCAAAAATCGCAACATTCGTACATATTTTCATAAAACCACCCATGCAATGCAGGGCTGCCACCTGCCTAATGCACATTTAGTTAGAAATACTCCCTTCTGTGCCCGCCTGGCTTCCTTTGGGGGGCTCTGGGGAGGTGCCCCCGTTCCATTTTAAACCAAGTTCACCAAGGGTTTTGTGCCAAGCAAGAGGTGTCTGCTGCCCTGGGCTTGTGAATAGTCACATCCACGCTTACATTTACACCGTGTGGCTCCAGCCAGATGACAGGAGACACGGCAGGTGACAACACTCAACAGGAAGACCCCGACTATACACCAAAGGCCCTTTGAGGGAGCTCAGGCTCCCTCCTTTGAGGCCGCTCCAACCACAGCCAAGAGCCCGTTTCACAACCGCCTGCCCATTCTCCATGACGCCCAGGGCGAATTATTCGCTATTTCCGACTCCTGAGGCGTCACCATCGGGGCCGTGGGGCACCGGGCGGTGAGGGCGCAGCTGAGGCTCTGAGGGAGCGCCGCCATCTTTCTCCCTCAGCCACGGCGCCAGCGCACGCAGCGGGCACCTCCGGCGAGCGTGGAAGAGGGAGAAGAGGGAGAGGAGGGAGAGGAGGCTGCCGGTGGCACTTGGTGGCGGCGGGAGAACGGAGCTATTGGCGGTGGCAGCCAGGGGGACACACCGCCGCCACAGCACAGCGGCCCCGCCGCCCTGAGGCGCCCCCGCCGCCATCTTTGCTCCCCCTCAGGCGCCGCCGCCGCCATCTTTGTCTGTCCCTCCGAGAGGCGGGAACGCGGCCGGAGGGGCGTTGTGGGCGTGGCTTTCCCCAGACCCCGCCCCCCTCCTCGCGCCGTGGGCGGGGCCGGCGGGCGGGGTCACATGACCGCGGCCCGTGTGCAGCCGGAGCCAACATGGCGGCGGCGGCGGGCGTAGGGGCCGCCGCGCTCGGCGCTGCTCGCCTTTAGCGGCCTTCAGGGGCCGCCG
>NW_024499662.1:171056-183673 GCF_017590055.1 Onychostruthus taczanowskii
CTCCCGGGGGGGGCGGCGGGACGGGGCCTGCCTGGCCGTGCCGCCGGCAGAGCCGTGGGTGGGGGGGGTTGTTTTGAGCCGGGCTCCGGTTGCTCCGTGCTTCCCCGGGAAGGGATTTCCCCGGGAAGCGGCGTGGGGGAGGGAGCGCCGCTTGGATTTGCTCTGGAGAGCGAGGGTGGAAGTCAGAGCCGCCTGCAAGTGAGCGGCACGGGGGTTTTTCCGTGCGGCTGGACCCGCTCAGGCGCTGAGCTGCCCCGGGTCAGGCAGAGCTGCACGTGCTGAAAGGTGAATTTTTATCTCCCGGCTGCCCAGCGGGACAGGGCTTGTCGCTGTCCCGTCGCCTGGCTGGCAGTCCCTGCGTGGGCCGGGCACGGAGGGTGGAGAAAAGAGAAGTTGGGACGGGAATGACGGAGGAAACTCCACAGGTGCGACCCTGCTGAAACGCTGAGCTCTGAGAGCTCAGCTCGCCCTTCCCAGGTCGGGATAAATCCCCCTCGCGGAGAGGAGGAGGAGCTGGGGTTCTGAGAACCCTCCTGGAAGAGGGATCTGTTCAAACAAGACTTGAAAAGTCTGGCTGGGAAGCAAATGTAAATAGAAACCTGCGGCTGAGACTTGCAAGGGATATTTTAATAAATGAATTCACTTGCACCTCGTGTTTACAGCTTGAAAAGCATCAGAGTAGCTGCTGTGTGCAGGAGAGGCAGTGCCCAGAGATTTTAAAGAAATATCTTGCTGGCTTGCAGGCAGACACTTTGGTGTTGCTCTGCATGTGTTTTTGTGTGTAATTTTAACAGTTTCTCTTGGAAGAGCAGTGGAGGTTTCTTTTTGGAAGAACAGTGGTCTCCAGAGGAGGGTAGAGCTCTTTTCCAGCCCCTCTGCTCTGCTGTCCATCCACTGAGCCCCTCCAGAATCCACTTGAGGGCTAAACTGTGAATTCTGCATGGAACCTTCTCACCCTGCAGGCTGCACATTGCCCAGAGCCAGGGCACAGGCAGCACAAGGAGGGAAGGATGAGCAAATCCCTGTCCTTCTGCTTTTGGGAGGTGACATAAAATTGTCCCCGAGCTCAGGAGTGTCTCCAGGTGTCCCCTCTGTGTGGGGGTTCCCTCCCTGAGCTCTGAGCTGCCTCTGGGGTGACCCTGAGAGTCACTGGGCTGAGGGGCTGGGCCTGGGGCTCTGCTTGTCCCAGGATCAGAGTTCTGCAGCTTGGAAAATCCCTCCCAGTCCAGCTGTGACAGATCCCCACCGTGTCCCCAGCCCAGGGCACTCAGTGCCACATCCAGGTGACACCTGCAGGGATGGGCACTCCAAACCTCCCTGGGCAGCCCCTGCCAAGGCCTGAGCACCCTTTCCATGGGGAAATTCCTCCTGGTGTCCACCCTGAGCCTGCCCTGGCCCAGCCTGAGGCCATTTCCCCTTGTCCTGTCCCTGTTCCCTGGCAGCAGAGCCCGACCCCCCCTGGCTGTCCCCTCCTGTCAGGGAGTTGTGCAGAGCCACAAGGTCCCCCCTGAGCCTCCTTTTCTCCAGGCTGAGCCCCTTCCCAGCTCCCTCAGCCTCTGCTGGGGCTCCATTCCCTTCCCAGCTCCCTCAGCCTCTCCTGGGGCTCCATTCCCTTCCCAGCTCCCTCAGCCTCTCCTGGGGCTCCATTCCCTTCCCAGCTCCCTCAGCCTCTCCTGGGGCTCCATTCCCTTCCCAGCTCCCTCAGCCTCTCCTCACAGCTGACTCTCCAGACAAGCTTGTCCTGGGAATCTTCCCCAGCTCCCTGCAGAGCAGCCTCAGGTCATCCCAGCTGGATTTTCTGTTCCCCTGTGGCTCCTCTCCTGCTCTGTCACCTCTGCTCACAGGTGGCTGAGGCAGCTAAAGCAGCAAAACCATTTTTTTTTTTTTTTGTAATTAAATTCTGGTGCTGATCTGTTCTTGCTCCACTTTATTCCTCCTGGCCAGGAGTTTGGGGTTGGGTCTCCTCCAGTTCTGGGGGGTCATGGCAATGCACTGAGGTAATTTATTCTCGAATTAATTGAATGCATTGGAGCAGCTCAGGGGTGAGACATGGCAGTGAGGCCGTGGGAGGAGGGAATTCCATGGAACTGCAGCTGTGCTGCTTTGTGGGGCTGGTAAGTGAGGCAGCAGAGCAGCAGGAGGTGAGGGAAGGTCCCCAGGAGGGCAGGAAGTCACTGTTGATAAACAGCCTGTTCTCATTTCCTGCCTGGCTCTGCAGCTGCACAGAGCTGGGAGCTGCTGCCCGTGCTGGGACAGGGCCTGGGGTCCCTGCAGCTCCAAAGCCACCTGCAGGAGGGGGAGAAGCTGCTGCTGGAGTTCAGGGGGTGGGCAGCACACGGTTTGTGTTCAGCCTGTGCCACTGCTGGGGCTGTGATCCTGCACCCAGAGCTGTGCCAGGCTGTGTGTGCACAGCCAGGGGGGTGCCAGGGCTGTGCCCAAGCTCAGGGCTCTGCTCTGGCAGCCCAGGGGTATCAGAGAGCTGGCACTGCTGCTGGTCACCCAGAGCTGGCAGGGAGAGGGAGTCTGGGCTAGGACTGGCCTTGGTCTTGGCTGGGATGTGTTGTCCTGCTGCCTCCCACACCCCCAGGGCAGGGGGATTCTGTCCCTGTGCCCAGGTGAGAGCCCACCTGCCCCAGCCCTGGGGATTCCAACAGCACAAGGACCTGGAGCTGCTGAGAGAGCCCAGAGGAGACCCCAGAGCTGCTCCAGGGCTGGAGCCAGGCTGGGAGAGCTGGGGGGGCTCACCTGGAGAGGAGAAGGATCCAGGGAGAGCTCAGAGCCCCTGGCAGGGCCTGGAGGGGCTCCAGGAGAGCTGCAGAGGGACTGGGGACAAGGATGGAGGGACAGGAGCCAGGGAATGGCTCCCACTGCCAGAGGGCAGGGCTGGATGGGAGATTGGGAATTGGGAATTGTTCCCTGGCAGGGTGGGCAGGCCCTGGCACAGCTGGGGCTGCCCCTGGATCCCTGGCAGTGCCCAAGGCCAGGCTGGACACTGGGGCTGGAGCAGCCTGGGACAGTGGCAGTGTCCCTGCCATGGCAGGGGTGGCACTGGGTGACATTTAGTGTCTCTTCCAACCCAAACCATCCTGGCACTCTGAAGCACACGGCTGCAGCAGCTGTCCCTCACAAGAGTCACCTCAACACTTTGTGTCCCTGGGTGGCCCAGCCAAGGAGCATTTCCAGAGCCCACCTCCCCCACAGCCCCAGCCCCTCAGCACTGCAGGGTGCTGCAGCAGGAAAAAACATTTAGCCCCTGCACTCCCATCCTGCTTGTTTTCCTCTCTTCATTCCACGGTGTTTGTGCTCTTGGGCTGAGATTTGGATCATTTGTCCTTGGTGCCCAGCTGGAGCAGGAATTGTTTTGTCTCCCTGCTCTGTGCACAGAGCTCACCATGCCCTGATGTGAAATCCAGACCCACACCAAAGCAGCACAGAATGTGAAAAATAGAAAAACTAAAACCTGAGGCATCCTGGACCCCCTGTGCCAGGGCCTGCCCACCCTCCCAGCCAGCATCCCAATCTCCCATCCCTCCCTGTCTCTCTCCTTGTTTCTTGTCCACCCCTTCAGCCCTGCAAGGCCACACTGAGGTCACCCTGGAGCTTCCCTTCTCCAGGTGAACAATCCCAGCTCTCCCAGCCTTTCCTCCAGCAGAGCTGCTCCATCCCTCTGATCACCTTGGTGCCACCACAGCTTATTCTCCTCCCTGATGGTTCCTCCCTGCTCTGTGCACAGAGCTCACCATCCCCTGATGTGAAATCCAGACCCACACACCAAAGCAGCACAGAATGTGAAAAATAGAAAAACTAAAACCTGAGGCATCCTGGACACCCTGTGCCAGGGCCTGCCCACCCTCCCAGCCAGCATCCCAATCTCCCATCCCTCCCTGCCCTCTGGCAGTGGGCAGCCCTTCCCTGTGTCCTCCTGCTCCATTCCTTGTAAATTGTCTCTCTCCATGTTTCTTGTCCACCCCTTCAGCCCTGCAAGGCCACACTGAGGTCACCCTGGAGCTTCCCTTCTCCAGGTGAACAATCCCAGCTCTCCCAGCCTTTCCTCCAGCAGAGCTGCTCCATCCCTCTGATCACCTTGGTGCCACCACAGCTCATTCTCCTCCCTGATGGTTCCATGGGAAATGTCTGGAGGCTGCTGTGGAGCCCAGCAGGCTCCTCCTGGAGAGCCTGGCAAGGGTTTGTCACTTCTCAGGGAGGTGTTGCACAGGGGGATGCTGGAGAAGCTTCAGGAATAATCCCAGCTGTAGAATGAGCTGATAGCTGGAGCTGGTAAAGGCTTCCTGGGTTTTTTGGTTTTTTGTTTTTTGGTTTGTTTTTTTTTCTGGAGGGGATTGTTTGTTGCTCTGTTGGGCTTTTTGGTGGTGCTCTGTTTTGTGTTTAAGGCCCTGGGGGTTATCACAGCTCCTTCCCTGTTCCCAGGCTGTGGCCAGGGATGAATTTCCAAGGCAGACACAGAGCTGAGGTGAGGGCTGCTCTGTCCCAGCTGTAAAATGCCTTTGCAGAGGTTTCTGAAGGACAGGCACAGGGCAGGTGGTGGCCACAGCTCTGGGACTGAGGCACTGTCTGGTGTCCTCCCAGCACTTGACACAGCTCCTTGTTGCTGCCAGGGGATTACCTTGGCACTGCTTCCAGGGAAACAGGCTCCTGGCTGAGCAGGACTTGGCACAGACCCTGTCACATGTCCATGGAGAAGGGCACTTTGCTTCACTCCTCACTCACACACATCCTCAATCAGCTGCAGCTCTTGGATGTATTTTTCCTGATTTTTTTTTTCAAGTTTTTCCTGGAGGATTTCTGTGCTGGGGCACCTCCAGTGCTGGGGGCAGCTCTGGGCCCCTCCTGCCAGGAGAGACCTGGAGGGGCTGGAGCGTGTCCAGGGCAGGGAACGGAGCTGGGAAGGGAATGGAGCCCCAGGAGAGGCTGAGGGAGCTGGGAAGGGAATGGAGCCCCAGGAGAGGCTGAGGGAGCTGGGAAGGGAATGGAGCCCCAGGAGAGGCTGAGGGAGCTGGGAAGGGAATGGAGCCCCAGGAGAGGCTGAGGGAGCTGGGAAGGGGCTCAGCCTGGAGAAAAGGAGGCTCAGGGGGGACCTTGTGGCTCTGCACAACTCCCTGACAGGAGGGGACAGCCAGGGGGGTCGGGCTCTGCCTGCCAGGGAACAGGGACAGGACAAGGGGAAATGGTCTCAGGCTGGGCCAGGGCAGGCTCAGGTTGGACACCAGGAGGAATTTGCCCATGGAAAGGGTGCTCAGGCCTTGGCAGGGGCTGCCCAGGGAGGTTTGGAGTGCCCATCCCTGCAGGTGTCACCTGGATGTGGCACTGAGTGCCCTGGGCTGGGGACAGGGTGGGCACTGGGCACAGCTGGACTCTGGGAGGGATTTTCCAGTCTCAGGGCTCCTGGCATTCTGTCACTTCCCAGCAAAGCCAGATTGCAGGTGTGAGCTCAGCTTCATCCTCTGCCACCTGCACTTCTGCTCCTGGGAGTTGTAGTGAGCTGAAATCTGCTTTAAGCTCATCCTGTTCATCTCTAACAGACAAATGGAGGCTCAAAAATGGTTCCTGTGTGGACACAGAACTTGTGAAGGATGAGGGGGAAGTGTAATCCCCTCTAATGGCTGGAGCAAACCAGCAGACTACAAAATCCTCCTTGCAGTCACAATAATCCCATTATTGGCCTGCTGTTTGAAGCACTAATTTCCATGTTCCTTTGCTCCTGCTGGGAATTTTAACCTCTTGAAGGGCTCTGAGTTGCTGCAGGTGCCAGCCCTGGAGCTGTGGGTGTGCTGGAGCTCAGTGAAGCCCATTTCTCATCTTTGGGGCTGGCAGGCTAAGGTGGGGCTGCTTTGATTGCAATTACCAGATCAATTAGCAGTACAGCATTTTACCAGCTGCCCCAGGGCCTGGCTGTGGGCTTGGCAGAGCAGCCCACCTTTCCCAGAGTGTCAGAGCAGCTGGAAAAGCCCTGGAATGTTGTTTCCCCGTGCAGAGCAGGGTGGGTGGGTGTGTGAGGACCTGGGGGAACAGGGAGAGGTGGCTGTGCCAGGAGGGGAATCCCCAGGTGTGTCCCCAGTGCCTCTCCCAGCAGCATCCCAGGTGGAAATGTGGGCAGCTCTTCACCACTGCCATGCTCCAGGAGGGAAATTCAGAGCTGGTGAAGGATCCCAAAGATTCTCTGTGTTTGATAGAGTCCCAGAACAGTGTGGGCTGGAAAGGACATTAAATCTGATCTCATGCCAGGGGCAGGGACACCTTCCCCTGTCCCAGGTGCTCCTTGGGCACTGCCAGGGATCCAGGGGCAGCCCCAGCTGCTCTGGGAATTCCAGCCCAGCCCTTCCCCACCTTCACAGGGAACAATTTCCTTGTTTAGAGCCATAAGTGTGCTGTAGGTGTGGATTTTGCCACAGAGCTCAGCCACACTTTTGCTTGAGCTTGTGAGAAGTGCTACTCACTTTTAAAAAAAATAAAAGGTTTATTAAAACCTTATAAATACAAAAATACAACAGCAGACTGAATAGAGAAAATAAGCACCTGGAGCAGAGGATTTTTCCATGTGCTCACCCACACAATGAGGTTTTTAACCCTTTTAACCATTTAGCCCCTCCCAAAGTTCTGTCCATTGACTCCTTCACTGTCCAGTGGTGGAGTTCACCTCCTTAAATCCTGATTGGAGGTCAGGTGCTGCCATAGTGACAACCCCACCCTCCCAAATGTCCCAAACCCAGGCCAACCCCTGATAAGAACACAGGGGGGTAAAACACAGCTATAAATCTGTAAAACTTCTCCTAACATGCATCCATGATATTTGCATTTTAATGGTGAGAGTCAGCATGGCATCACTCATCTCTCAGTGTCTGGTTTGTGGGATTTGGCAGGGGGGGTAAATATAACTATAAATCTATAAAACTTCTACTAATATACATACATGATATTTGCTTTTTAATGGTGAGAGTCAGCATGGCATCACTCATCTCTCAGTGTCTGGTTTTGTGATTTCCTCTGCCATATCTGACTGGCAGGGCCAAAATCCAAGTCCTTTTCCCTTATTGCCTTTCACCTGAGCTCTGTCCCCTCTGCCTTGGAATGGTTTTGGGCTCTGTTCCTTATTCCTTTCTCCTGAGCTCTGTCCACTGTGCCATGGAATGGGTTTGAGCTCTGTCCCCTCTGCCATGGAATGGTTTTGAGCTCTGTCCATTCTGCCATGGAATGTTTTTGAGCTCTGTCCCCTCTGCCTTGGAATGGTTTTGGGCTCTGTCCTCTCTGCCATGGAATGGTTTTGGGCTGTGTCCCCTCTGCCATGGAATGGTTTTGGGCTCTGTCCCCTCTGCCATGGAATGGTTTTGGGCTCTGTCCCCTCTGCCATGGAATGGTTTTGGGCTCCCTTTGGAGGCTGTTTGGGTTCAGGGAGGGACAGGCTTTCTTCTTCGTCCTGCTCTCATGTGCTTGCATCTGATTCTTCATCAGAAACAGAAGAATCATTGGGTTTTTTTCTGTCTCTGCTAGTCCTGGGGTTGTTTATTCCCATGGCATGTTTATGAAAATAGGGAAATTCAAGTTGTGCAGCCCCCAGAGTGGCCCAGGCTGGGATGATATTGTGAAAATTCAAGTTGTGCAGCCCCCAGAGTGGCCCAGGCTGGGATGATATTGTGAAAATTCAGATTGTGCAGCCCCCAGAGTGGCCCAGGCTGGGATGATATTGTGAAAATTCAAATTGTGCAGCCCCCAGAGTGGCCCAGGCTGGGATGATATTGTGGAAATTCAGATTGTGCAGACCCCTTTGTGGCCTGGTCCTCACCTGCAGCTGCTCCCAGCAGTGTCAGACACACCAGAATGCTTGAGATATAGATTTGCTTTTTCTATGATTTTCAGTTTTTCTGCTTCTCTGGGTCTGTTTGGAGGAGCAGGAACAGAGGGCAAAGAGTGTTGGAGTCCTGGATGCTGAGAATTTTAAACTTTCTGTGCTGAAGGGCACAGACCCACAAAAAAATGCTGTATTTTACCTGAAGGTGTAGAAAAAGCTTCCAAAATTAATTAACACTAAAATTGAGTGTATAATTTGATTAAAAGCGTATAATATCACTAAGTAAAAACTTTATAGTAATATATAAAACAAAATAAAAATTTTAAAACAAAAACTAATCCTTCTTCACCTTCTTCATAAGTTTAAATAATATTTTATAATTAGACAAAAAAAAACCCACGTTACAAACTTTAAGTGATTAATTATTAAGTTGAAAGTAAAAATAATTTAAATATAAGTTCTTAATTAAATAATTTAACCTTAAAATCCCTATAACAAAAAATAGTGAACCATTTTATTTAACCATTGGTGCAGTCAGCATCCCTGGGGGTGTTTAACAAAGCCTGGATGTGGCACTGGGGGCCAGGGTTTAGTTCAGGTGTTGGGGATGGGTTGGAGTCAATGGTCTTTGAGATCTCTTCCAACCCAGTGATTCTGTGAATAACTTATGAATCAAATACTATAAAACTCACAACTTATAATATAAATATAAAATAATCAACATCTAAACCTAAGTGGTGTCTGTAAAAGATCTCTGCTGTCACCAGTGCTGAGATGTTCTCAGAGGTGTGAGCCAAACCCCTTCCCTTCTTCCCTTCTTCCCTTCTTCCCTTCTTCCCTTCTTCCCTTCTTCCCTTCTTCCCTTCTTCCCTTCTTCCCTTCCCTTCCCCTCCCTTCCCTTCCCCTCCCTTCCCTTCCCTTCCCTTCCCTTCCTTTTCTGCTTTAAATATTACTATTTGCTTTAATGTGGCACTGGGGGCCAGGGTTTAGTTCAGGTGTTGGGGATGGGTTGGAGTCAATGGTCTTTGAGATCTCTTCCAACCCAGTGATTCTGTGAATAACTTATGAATCAAATACTATAAAACTCACAACTTATAATATAAATATAAAATAATCAACATCTAAACCTAAACACGAAGTACCATCTCTAACACTTCAATCCCAACCTTAAAAAAAATGTCAGGGATTCTGCAAGGAGGAATTCCAGTTAAAGGCTTTGTGTTGTGGACCAGCACTTCAGTAACAAACTGGTTTTATTTCCAGGGCACTTCCCTTAAATGTGCTTCAAATGTCATTTTTTGTGACACTTCAGGTCCTGTCCATCTCTGAGCTGCTGTTTCCTCGAGCTCTGTGTTTTGCAGCCTTCAAAGGAAGGGATGAGGGATGAGAGGGGAAGGAATGGGGGAAGAGCAGAACCTTCCAGAAGAGCTCAGCTTGGCTCCTGTGTCCTCCATGGGCACCTGAGCGTGGGAATCTGGTGGCTCCAGGTGTTTGGGGTCACCTTTTTTACCTGCAGAGGTGGCTCTCAGTGGCTGGGACAAGTGGCACTGGCTGATCCCAGAGGGCTTTTCCAGCCTCAGTGATCCCAGGATTGTGCCCACGAGGGTGTGGAGCTGCTTGGCAAACTCCTTCATGAAGCTTTTCTTAATTAAAAGAGGAGGTGATGCTGGTTTGGGCTGGGATTAGGTCCCTGATCCTGCTTCCCACTCTGCCTGGGGGAAGGAAGGAGCTGTGCCAGGGCTGTGGGAGCCCCCCCAGCCCCACCAGGACACCCTGGACACCCCCCAGGAGCTCGGGGGACATGCAGGCATTTGGGACAAACCGTGTTCCTCCCATTCAGAAAACATGTACGTGTTGAAGTCCATTTTATTTTCCCTGGTGCGATCTCCACAAATAACCCGGAATCAATGAGTCGTTTGGGTAGAAAATTAATTTGTGATTATCAGGTCTAATCATTAATCCAGCACTGCCAAGTCCACTGCTAAGCTGTGTCCCCTAAAAACCACATCTGTGTGTCTTTTTGATGCTTTCAGGAATGGTGACTCCACCACTTCCCTGGGCATCCTGTTCCAGTGCTCAGCAGTTGTTTCTCTGGGAAATTTTTTCCTGCTGTTCAATCTTTTGAGCAGCTAGATGTCATTTCCTCTTGTCCTCTAGCTGGGAGAAGAGACCAAGCCCCACCTTTTGACAGGCTTCTTTGCAGGTTGTAAAGAGTAATAGTAATAATAATAATAATAATAATAATAATGATGCCCTCCTTTCCTCCAGGCTAAACAAGCCCAGCTCCTCCTTGTGCTCCTGGTCCTCTCCCAGCTCTGTGCTTTTCTCCTCTAGAAAAACTCCTGGCAGGGAGTTCAGCCTGGTTGGGTTTGTGCCAAATTGTGCCAAACCTTTGCCAGGTGCCAGTGAAGGTTTGGCCTTCCTCAGGAAGTTACTGTGATGTAAATTCGAGCCTCAGTCGTTTGGCACCATTATTCCAGCATGGATCCCCTGACAGAGTCACTCAGTAGACATGAATTAAAGATTTTTCACCTTAAATCCAGTGGTGGTGAGCAAAACACAAGCACCAGTCATGAGGAATTAAGTGGAGTGTGGAAAATTGTAATTTTAAAATTTCCATTTAAAATGGGAAATTTTAATACAGAGATTTTTTTTTTTTTTTACAAGGGGCAGTCAGAGAAAGACAAAAAAAGGTAAACAAAGTGACTCAGAGCTGACTTTTAGTTGTTTATAGATATAATTTGTATAATTATAATATATATATAATATAATATGAAACCAAACTTGTAGTTAGTTCATGTGAACTTTTGCACATGCTCCTGTGGAGGTTTTTTTGGGGATAATTTGAGCAGGTCAGCGTGCTTCACATCAAGGAAAAAAAACTAGTTAGTTCGTGTGAACTTTTCCACATGCTCCTGTGGAGGTTTTTTTTGGGGATAATTTGAGCAGGTCAGCGTGCTTCACATCAAGGAAAAAAAATTAAAAAACCAAAAGAACAAAGCAAACTAAGCAGGTTTGATTAAGCACAACTTGTTGCCAGAGGAGGCTGAGAGCCTAGCAAAATTAAACCAGAAATTAGAAATATGTACAAGGAACAGAAGTAGCAGTGTAACAGCAAATATGGGCTCAGTCAATGAGCAGTAACAAAATACAGCACTTCCAGAACTGCCAAAATCCTTGTCAGACCTGACTTGAGGAAATTCAGTGGCAGCAGCAGAGGTGGCTTTGCCATGGCACAAATCCTGGGGGCTGCTCCTGGTGCCCTGCTGTGCCCCCTGCCCGGGCAGGAGGGCTGGCCATGGCTTCTTTTGGGGCTTCTTTTGGGGCTTCTTTTGGGGCTTCTTTTGGGGGCTTCCTTGTGGGAATGCTGTGCAGTTCTGGGACTCTGCCCTTTCTGCTCTGGCTTCTTTTGGGGTCTTCTTAGTGGGGCTTCCTTGTGGACCTTCTTTTGGGGTCTTCCTTGTGGGGCTGCTTTGGGACTCTGACCTCATCCCTGTTTGCTCTGGCTTCTTTTGGGGTCTTCTTAGTGGGGCTTCCTTGTGGACCTTCTTTTGGGGTCTTCCTTGTGGGGCTTCCTTTTGGGGCAGCTGTGCAGCTTTGGGATTGTGACCTCTGCCCTATCTGCTCTGGCTTCTTTTGGGGTCTTCCTTGTTGGGCTGCTGTGCAGCTCTGGGACTCTGGCCTCATCCCTGTCTGCTCTGGCTTCTTTTGGGGTCTTCCTTGTGGATCTTCCTTATGGGACTTCTTTGTGGGACTGCTGTGCAGCTTTGGGATTGTGACCTCTGCCCTATCTGCTCTGGCTTCTTTTGGGGTCTTCTTTGGGGGTCTTCCTTATGGGACTTTGTTGTGGGGCAGCTGTGCAGCTTTGGGATTATGACCTCTGCCCTATCTGCTCTGGCTTCTTTTGGGGTCTTCTTTGGGGGTCTTCCTTATGGGACTTTGTTGTGGGGCAGCTGTGCAGCTTTGGGATTATGACCTCTGCCCTATCTGCTCTGGCTTCTTTTGGGGTCTTCTTTGGGGGTCTTCCTTATGGGACTTTGTTGTGGGGCAGCTGTGCAGCTTTGGGATTATGACCTCTGCCCTATCTGCTCTGGCTTCTTTTGGGGTCTTCTTTGGGGGTCTTCCTTATGGGACTTTGTTGTGGGGCAGCTGTGCAGCTTTGGGATTATGACCTCTGCCCTATCTGCTCTGGCTTCTTTTGGGGTCTTCTTTGGGGGTCTTCCTTATGGGACTTTGTTGTGGGGCAGCTGTGCAGCTTTGGGATTATGACCTCTGCCCTATCTGCTCTGGCTTCTTTTGGGGTCTTCTTTGGGGGTCTTCCTTATGGGACTTTGTTGTGGGGCAGCTGTGCAGCTTTGGGATTATGACCTCTGCCCTATCTGCTCTGGCTTCTTTTGGGGTCTTCTTTGGGGGTCTTCCTTATGGGACTTTGTTGTGGGGCAGCTGTGCAGCTTTGGGATTATGACCTCTGCCCTATCTGCTCTGGCTTCTTTTGGGGTCTTCTTTGGGGGTCTTCCTTATGGGACTTCCTTGTTGGGCTGCTGTGTAGCTCTGGGACTCTGGCCTCATCCCTGTCTGCTCTGGCTTCTTTTGGGGTCTTCTTTGGGGGTCTTCCTTTTGGGACTTCCTTGTTGGGCTGCTGTGTAGCTCTGGGACTCTGGCCTCATCCCTGTCTGCTCTGGCTTCTTTTGGGGTCTTCTTTGGGGGTCTTCCTTTTGGGACTTCCTTGTTGGGCTGCTGTGTAGCTCTGGGACTCTGGCCTCATCCCTGTCTGCTCTGGCTTCTTTTGGGGTCTTCTTTGGGGGTCTTCCTT
>NW_024499662.1:184181-271468 GCF_017590055.1 Onychostruthus taczanowskii
GCTCTGGGACTTTGACCTGCTTGCTCGGGCTCCTTTTGGGGCTTCCTTGTGGGATTTCCTTGTGGGGCTTCCTTGTGGGATTTCCTTGTGGGGCTGCTGTGCAGCTCTGGGACTCTTGGCTATCAGCAATGAGGAGAGAGATGGAGGTTCAGTGTTTGGTGTGATGGTCACAGAATCCTCATTTTTTGTGGAGTACAAGTGCTCATGTGCTTGTTCTAGGAAGAGCAGTAATGTTTTACTGCAGTGGTTGGGTTAAAGGTCACGTAAACAAACTCAGACATTTTAAACATCTCTTGCTTGCAGAGTTTGATGTCATTTTCTGTTTGTGGTAAACCCCTCTGATTGAACCTTCTTGCAGTCTTGGTTTAACCCTCAGAGGTCTGCTTGCTCTTGCCAGGGCATCCTGTTATCAAATCTCTTCTGCTCACCATGGCCAAGGTCCATCACCTGTCCTGTGTGTCCCAATATCACATCTGTCCCAACATCCCAACACCTGTCCTGTGTGTCCCAAAATCCCAATATCCCAACACCTGTCCTGTGTGTCCCAATATCCCAATGTCCCAACATCTGTCCTATGTGTCCCAATATCCTAACACCTGTCCTGTGTGTCCCAACATCCCAACATCTGTCCTGTGTATCCCAAAATCCCAATGTCCCAACATCTGTCCTATGTGTCCCAATATCCTAACACCTGTCCTGTGTGTCCCAACATCTGTCCTGTGTGTCCCAATATCCCGACACCTGTCCTGTGTATCCCAAAATCCCAATATCCCAACATCTGTCCTGTGTGTCCCAGTATCCCAACATCTGTCTTGTGTGCCCCAACATCCCAGCATCTGCCCTCTGCCCTGTCTGCTCTCCAGCTGCATCCCTAGGAACTGGCCACCTGGGAAATGGTGACCTTGGGACAGTGGTGACAATGGAAAGTGGTGACATTGGGACAGTGGTGACAATGGGAAATGGTGGCATTGGGACAGTGGTGACAATGGGAAATGGTGGCATTGGGACAATGGGAAATGGTGACCTTGGGAGAGTGGTGACAGTGGGAAATGGTGACATTGGGGCAATGGTGACAATAGGAAATGGTGGCATTGGGACAGTGGTGACAATGGGAAATGGTGGCATTGGGACAATGGGAAATGGTGACCTTGGGAGAGTGGTGACAGTGGGAAATGGTGACATTGGGGCAATGGTGACAATAGGAAATGGTGGCATTGGGACAATGGGAAATGGTGACCTTGGGAGAGTGGCGATGGTGGCAATGGTGAATGGTGACATTGTGGTGGCATTGGGAAGTGGTGGCATTGGGACATTGGGAAGTGGTGGCATTGGGACAATGGGAAATGGTGACCTTGGGACAGTGGTGACAATGGGAAATGGTGGCATTGGGACAGTGGTGACAATGGGAAATGGTGACATTGGGACAATGGTGGCATTGGGAAGTGATGACATTGGGACAATGGGAAATGGTGACATTGGGACAGTGGTGACAATGGGAAATGGTGGCATTTGGACAGTGGTGACAGTGGGAAGTGGTGGCATTGGGACAATGGTGAATGGTGACATTGGGACAGTGGTGACAGTGGGAAGTGGTGGCATTGGGACAATGGTAAATGGTGACATTGGGATGATGGTGACAATGAGAAATGGTGACATTGTGACAGTGGGAAATGCTGATATTGGGATGATGGTGGCAATGGGAAATGGTGACCTTGGGACAGTGGGAAATGCTGATATTGGGACGATGGTGGCAATGGTGAATGGTGACATTGGGATGATGGTGACAATGCTGTGTGTCCCAACATCCCAACATCTGTCCTGTGTATCCCAAAATCCCAATGTCCCAACATCTGTCCTATGTGTCCCAATATCCTAACACCTGTCCTGTGTGTCCCAACATCCCAACATCTGTCCTGTGTATCCCAAAATCCCAATGTCCCAACATCTGTCCTATGTGTCCCAATATCCTAACACCTGTCCTGTGTGTCCCAACATCCCAACATCTGTCCTGTGTATCCCAAAATCCCAATGTCCCAACATCTGTCCTATGTGTCCCAATATCCTAACACCTGTCCTGTGTGTCCCAACATCCCAACATCTGTCCTGTGTATCCCAAAATCCCAATGTCCCAACATCTGTCCTATGTGTCCCAATATCCTAACACCTGTCCTGTGTGTCCCAACATCCCAACATCTGTCCTGTGTATCCCAAAATCCCAATGTCCCAACATCTGTCCTATGTGTCCCAATATCCTAACACCTGTCCTGTGTGTCCCAACATCCCAACATCTGTCCTGTGTATCCCAAAATCCCAATGTCCCAACATCTGTCCTATGTGTCCCAATATCCTAACACCTGTCCTGTGTGTCCCAACATCCCAACATCTGTCCTGTGTATCCCAAAATCCCAATGTCCCAACATCTGTCCTATGTGTCCCAATATCCTAACACCTGTCCTGTGTGTCCCAACATCCCAACATCTGTCCTGTGTATCCCAAAATCCCAATGTCCCAACATCTGTCCTATGTGTCCCAATATCCTAACACCTGTCCTGTGTGTCCCAACATCCCAACATCTGTCCTGTGTATCCCAAAATCCCAATGTCCCAACATCTGTCCTATGTGTCCCAATATCCTAACACCTGTCCTGTGTGTCCCAACATCCCAACATCTGTCCTGTGTATCCCAAAATCCCAATGTCCCAACATCTGTCCTATGTGTCCCAATATCCTAACACCTGTCCTGTGTGTCCCAACATCCCAACATCTGTCCTGTGTATCCCAAAATCCCAATGTCCCAACATCTGTCCTATGTGTCCCAATATCCTAACACCTGTCCTGTGTGTCCCAACATCCCAACATCTGTCCTGTGTATCCCAAAATCCCAATGTCCCAACATCTGTCCTATGTGTCCCAATATCCTAACACCTGTCCTGTGTGTCCCAACATCCCAACATCTGTCCTGTGTATCCCAAAATCCCAATGTCCCAACAACTGTCCTATGTGTCCCAATATCCTAACACCTGTCCTGTGTGTCCCAACATCCCAACATCTGTCCTGTGTATCCCAACATCCCAGCATCTGCCCTCTGCCCTGTCTGCTCTCCAGCTGCATCCCTAGGAACTGGCCACCTGGGAAATGGTGACCTTGGGACAGTGGTGACAATGGAAAGTGGTGACATTGGGACAGTGGTGACAATGGGAAATGGTGGCATTGGGACAATGGTGAATGGTGACATTGGGAGAGTGGTGACAATGGGAAATGGTGACATTGGGACAATGGTGGCATTGGGAAGTGGTGGCATTGGGACATTGGGAAGTGGTGGCATTGGGACAATGGGAAATGGTGACCTTGGGACAGTGGTGACAATGGGAAATGGTGGCATTGGGACAGTGGTGACAGTGGGAAGTGGTGGCATTGGGACAATGGTGAATGGTGACATTGGGAGAGTGGTGACAATGGGAAATGGTGACATTGGGACAATGGTGACAATGGGAAATGGTGACATTGGGACAATGGTGGTATTGGGAAGTGATGACATTGGGACAATGGGAAATGGTGGCATTGGGGCAGTGGTGACAATGGGAAATGGTGATATTGGGATGATGGTGGCATTGGGACAGTGGTGAGAGTGGGAGGTGGTGGCATTGGGACAATGGTGACAATAGGAAATGGTGGCATTGGGACAATGGTGACAATAGGAAATGGTGACATTGGGACAGTGGGAAATGGTGACCTTGGGACAGTGGTGACAGTGGGAAGTGGTGGCATTGGGACAATGGTGAATGGTGACATTGGGAGAGTGGTGACAATGGGAAATGGTGGCGTTGGGACAATGGTGACAATAGGAAATGGTGGCATTGGGACAATGGTGAATGGTGACATTGGGATGATGGTGACAATGAGAAATGGTGACATTGTGACAGTGGGAAATGCTGATATTGGGACGATGGTGGCAATGGTGAATGGTGACATTGGGATGATGGTGACAATGAGAAATGGTGACATTGGGACAATTGGAAATGCTGATATTGGGACGATGGTGGCAATGGGAAATGGTGACCCGGTGACAATGGGAAGTGGTGACATTGGGACAGTGGGAAATGCTGATATTGGGACGATGGTGACAGTGGGAAATGGTGACAGTGGTGACACTGGGACCAGCTCCGTGGCTAAAGGCAGGTGCTGCTGCAGGTGTGAGCCAGGGTTGAGGGCCAGAGCTGGCAGCTCAGTGTGCAGAGCAGTGCTGCAGCTCTGCTTTGTTCTCGTGTGAATCCTGAACCCCTGGGAGCCTGGGTGCACAGCCAGGAGTGCTGCACCAGGTGTCTTAGGAATAATAATTACAATTGGTAATTATCTCTTGCTGATAATTCACTTTTAGATCCCCTGTGCAAACCCTCAGGGATGACACAGAGGGTTTTTTTGGGAAAGGCTACCCTGTTAATCCCCCCAACAGACACGAGCCCCTCTCCCACCTCATCCCCACGTTGTTCCTGGTGTTGTACTCCCACCTTGGAGGTGCTGTTCCAGTTTATCTGCTGGGCTGAATTTTTGGATGGCAATTCAGGGATGTAAGCTCCCAGGCCAGAAGCTTTGAGTGGTTTTGTAGGGGGTTTTCCCCACAAAAATCCAGCCTAGCCAGCAAACCTCTCCTGGCCTTTGGGGCTGGTGTAATCCCGTTGGGATTCTTTCAAACTGAGGAGCTGGGCTGGATTCCTGTGGGTCTCTTCCAGCTCAGGATATCCTGTGATTCTCTGGAACTGTTTATTCTCCACTTAGAGCTGGCCTTGTCCAGTAGCTGGGTGGGAGGTTTGGAAGCTGCTGGGAGCTCAGGGCACTTTCAGAATGGTCGTGGTGTCTTTTGGTTGGACAAGTTTTCCACTGATCCCGAAATTTTCTGTTTGAAGAAGCACTTTGGTGTCCTTGTGGACAGATAGTTGAAATGAAAAATCAGAAATACAGATGGTTTAGAGGGAAGGGCTGCATGGGATATTGGGAATTAGGAATTGCTCCCTGGGAGGGTGCCCAGAGCAGCTGTGGCTGCCCCTGGATCCCTGGTAGTGCCCAAGGCCAGGCTGGACACTGGGACAGTGGCAGTGTCCCTGCCATGGCAGGGGTGGCACTGCATGAGCTTTAGGGTCCCTTCCACCCATTCTGGGATCCCAGTGTTGGTGCTGCCCTTGCTGAGGGGTGGATCCAGCCCCAGCCCCGTGTCCCTGTCCTGCCCCACCTTTCCAGGGTGGATTTCAGCAGGAACAAGGCAGGAGTGCCCCTGGAGCTGCTGTGCCAGCAGAGCCTGGAGTCCTCCCCTGGCCTGCTGCTCTCCCAGTTGGGCAGGGATGTCCCCAAGGAAGGAGGTGGCTCTGGGATCTCCCAGTTGGGCAGGGATGTCCCCAAGGAAGGAGGTGGCTCTGGGATCTCCCAGCTGAGCAGGGATGTCCCCAAGGAATGAGGTGGCTCTGGGATCTCCCAGTTTGGCAGTGATGTCCCCGAGGAGGGAGGTGGCTCTGGGATCTCCCAGCTGAGCAGGTGCCTTCCCTGTCCTTGTTCCCAGGGAATGAGGTGGCTCTGGGATATCCCAGTTTGGCAGGGATGTCCCCAAGGAGCGAGGTGGCTCTGGGATCTCCCAGTTGGGCAGGGATGGGCCCAGGGAGGGAGGTGGCTCTGGGATCTCCCAGCTGAGCAGGGATGTCCCCAAGGAGGGAGGTGGCTCTGGGATCTCCCTCCCCTGCTGCTGCTCCAGCCCCTTCCAAGCCATATGACAGCTCAGTGTGAAATGTGGCCTTTAATGGCACCTGGCATGTGGTGACACAGGATTGTGCATTCCTCCCTGACCTCCTTTCTGCCTAAATCCTGGCCAGCATTTGGCTAATGGGATGAGTGGGGCAGATCCTGCAATCTGGGTCAAGTCCTTCATCCCCCCGGGGCTCCTGCTGTGTTTTCTCGGGTGACTGAGCAGGAATTTCACATCCACTGGGACTTTTTAGAGCTGAGCCACTTCTGTGCCAGGCTGTCATTGCAGGTGTGATTCCTGCTGGCAGGAAATGGGCAGCTGCTGCTGGTGGCTGCAGCTGGAATTCCCTCCTGGAAAGGGATGGCTGGATGTGGGGCTGAGGTGGAACCAGATGATCAGGTTTTGCTGCCTGGCTCTGCATGTCTGTGGGCTGCTCAGCTGCTGTGCATTCGTGGATTTAGGAAGTTGAAGTTCTATTTCCAGGAAGGAACCCTGGTGTAAGTGCTGATTGTGTTTATAACATCAGTTTAAATCCAGTTTTAAATCCCTCTTTGCATAAGGGAGTAACCAATAGGAGGAATTCCAAAGTGCATTTTTGCCAAAGCTTTCATGGTCTGAGGTGCTCCTTCACATCCAGCTGTGGAGGATGTCTGGATTAAACCTTGATGGGCTGGTAAAAACACCCCCAAACAACCCCAGCCTCTTCAAACACAGGTTTAAATTGTGAGCACTGCCATGATCCACTGTCAGGTTCATGTGGGCAGCACTTGCATCACTCAGAGCTCTCCCAAATGCAGCAGGAGTGTGGCCAGCTCTTCCTGCTGGCAGGGGCAGAGCCAGAGCTGCCTGTCCTGCCCAGCAAGGGGGGCTGGGCTGGGTGGGAATCCCACACTGAGGAGGGGTCTCAGCTCCCTGGGACAGTGGCAGTGTCCCTGCCATGGCAGGGGTGGCACTGGATGGGCTCTGAGGTCCCTTCTCACCCAGCCCATTCTGGGATTCCAGTGTTGGTGCTGCCCTTGCTGAGTGGTGGCCCCAGCCCCGTGTCCCTGTCCTGCCCCACCCTTCCTGAATGAGTTCTTGCCCTGGTGTCACGTCCCTGTGGTGTCCTGTCTGTCCCTGTGGTGTCCTGCCTGTCCCCAAGGTGTCCTGTCTGTCCCCAAGGTGTCCTGCCTGTCATTGTAGTGTCCTGCCTGTCCCCCTGGTGCCCTGCCTGTCCTGTGGTGTCCTGCCTGTCCCCTTGGGTGTTCTGTGTGTCCCCCTGGTGTCCTGCCTGTCCCCGTGGCACCCTGCCTGTCCCCTTGGGTGTCCTGTGTGTCCCCATGGTGTCCTGCCTGTCCCTGTGGTGTCCTGCCTGTCCCCATGGTGTTCTGTCTGTCCCCCTTTTGTCCTGCGTGTCCCCCTGGTGCCCTGCCTGTCCTGTGGTGTCCTGCCTGTCCCCCTGGTGCCCTGCCTGTCCCCTTGGTGTCCTGTCTGTCCCCGTGATATCCTGCCTGTCATTGTAGTGCCCTGCCTGTCCTGTGGTGTCCTGCCTGTACCTGTGGTGTCCTGTGTGTCCCCCTGGTGTCCTTCCTGTCCCCGTGGCACCCTGCCTGTCCCTGTGGTGTCCTGCCCGTCCCCTTGGGTGTCCTGTCTGTCATTGTAGTGTCCTGCCTGTCCCCATGGTGTTCTGTCTGTCATTGTAGTGTCCTGTCTGTCCCTGTGGTATCTTGCCTGTCATTGTAGTGCCCTGCCTGTCCCCCTGGTGCCCTGCCTGTCCCCGTGGTGTCCTGAGCCTGCTCTGCAGCTCTTGCCCAGCCGTGAGCCTCGGTGCCTGTGAGTGGGGGTGGATTCATTCCCTCTGGCCAGTGCCAAGGATTCCCTGGTGTAACCTTTCATCCCTCTTAGCCCAGCAGTCAGCACTGAAACTTGGCCTTGGTTCAGCTCTTGCTGAATTTCCTGAAGACCCAGTATTGAAGGTGGAAGGAGGGAGCTCCTTCCCTTCCCTGGACATGCTTCAGCCCCTTCCCAGCATTGTTACCTTCCCTGGGGCTCCAGCCCCTTCCCCAGCCCCATCCTGATCCCTGGGGCTCCATCCCCTTCCCTGGGGCTCCAGCCCCTTCCCCAGCCCCATCCTGATCCCTGGGGCTCCATCCCCATCCCTGGGGCTCCAGCCCCTTCCCCAGCTCCATCCTGATCCCTGGAGCTCCATCCGCTTCCCCAGCTCCATCCCCATCCCTGGGGCTCCAGCCCCTTCCCTGGGGCTCCATCCCCATCCCTGGGGCTCCATCCCCTTCCCTGGGGCTCCAGCCCCTTCCCTGGGGCTCCATCCCCATCCCTGGGGCTCCAGCCCCTTCCCTGGGGCTCCATCCCCTTCCCTGATGGTACCCTGCCTGTCCCCGTGGTGTCCTGTGTGTCCCCATGGTGTCCTGTCTGTCCCCTTGGGTGTCCTGCTTGTCCCCGTGGTGTCCTGTGAGTGGGGGTGGATTCATTCCCTCTGGCCAGTGCCAAGGATTCCCTGGTGTAACCTTTCATCCCTCTTAGCCCAGCAGTCAGCACTGAAACTTGGCCTTGGTTCAGCTCTTGCTGAATTTCCTGAAGACCCAGTATTGAAGGTGGAAGGAGGGAGCTCCTTCCCTTCCCTGGACATGCTTCAGCCCCTTCCCAGCATTGTTACCTTCCCTGGGGCTCCAGCCCCTTCCCCAGCCCCATCCTGATCCCTGGGGCTCCATCCCCTTCCCTGGGGCTCCAGCCCCTTCCCCAGCCCCTTCCCCAGCCCCTTCCCCAGCCCCATCCTGATCCCTGGGGCTCCATCCCCATCCCTGGGGCTCCAGCCCCTTCCCCAGCTCCATCCTGATCCCTGGAGCTCCATCCGCTTCCCCAGCTCCATCCCCATCCCTGGGGCTCCAGCCCCTTCCCTGGGGCTCCATCCCCTTCCCTGGGGCTCCAGCCCCTTCCCTGGGGCTCCATCCCCATCCCTGGGGCTCCATCCCCTTCCCTGGGGCTCCATCCCCTTCCCTGGGGCTCCAGCCCCTTCCCTGGGGCTCCATCCCCATCCCTGGGGCTCCAGCCCCTTCCCCAGCCCCATCCCGATCCCTGGGACTCCATTCTCTTCCCCAGCTCCCTTCCCTTCCCTGGGGTTCCATTCCCATCTCTGGGGCTCCTTGCCCTTCCCTGGGTCTCCATTCCCTTCCCAGCTCCCTCAGCCTCTCCTGGGGCTCCATTCCCTTCCCAGCTCCCTCAGCCTCTCCTGGGGCTCCATTCCCTTCCCAGCTCCGTTCCCTGCCCTGGACACGCTCCAGCCCCTCCAGGTCTCTCCTGGCAGGAGGGGCCCAGAGCTGCCCCCAGCACTGGAGGTGCCCCAGCAGTGCCAGCACAGGGGACGGGCACTGCCCTGGCACCCCAGAGCTGGCACAGCCCAGGGGCCAGTGGCCAATTCCCAGTGCCCTTTGCTGAGCAGTGGCACTGGCTGGGCTTTGGGACAGAGCCTGGCACCTCTGGCAGCTCTGTTGCTCTGGAGCAGGAGTGTTTGGGCAGCTGGCAGTGTCTGTGTGACACTGAGCTGCCACCAGCACGTCACACAGCAGTGGTGGCACCAGCTCTGTGTAAATCCTGTGTCCAGTGGGACTTGGCTGTCATGAATGCTCCCCCTGATGCCTTCAGTTTTAGCTTTCATATTTTCCAGATTCTGTACTGCATTGGAACATAACTCTGAACTTCATCTACAGGTGTCCCTGCCATGGCAGGGGTGGAATGGGATGAGCTTTAGACTCCCAAAACATGCCAAGATTAATGTTTTTTTGTTGACATTGAGCTTGGCTCTGTTGGCCAGAGCTGAGTTTCCTCTCAGACTCTGTCCTGTGGCACAGTAGGATTATATTTATTTACACACAGTGACTAAAAATGACTCAGGTGAAAGATCTGATATGGGATTAAAAGGGCAGAGGAGAGGGGAGAAGCTACTTAAGGTGTATCTGCTTTGTTGAGAGTCTCTTTAATCCTCATTCCTGGTTCCTCTGGACCAGCCTGTCTGGCAGCAGGAGCTGCAGCTGGAGGTGTGAACTGCTTTGCTTATCTCAGGAGGCTGAGAGCTCGTGTGAAACATTTCCTGAAGAGCACAGAGAGGCTGTTATCAGGGCAGTGCACACTCAGCTGGGGCTGGGACCTGCTCTGGCTGTCCCCAGGGCTGGGCTTGCCCAGCACAAGGAGCTTTGATCCTGGGCTAGCAGAGCCCCAGCGAGCCAGGACAGCAGCTGGGGTAGCCATGGAGGGTGGGAAAGGCTTCCAGCATCAGGGAGTGCAGCCTAGTGCTGGGGTCTGTGCCTTGTGCTCTGAGATTCCTGTGCTTTGGGGGTTCAGGGAACCATCTCAGTGCTTTGGGGGTTCAGGGAACCATCTGTGTGCTTTGGAGGTTCTGGGAGCCACCTGTGTGGTTTGGGGGTTCTGGGAGTCATCTGTGTGTGTGCTTTGGGGGGTCTGGGAACCATCTGTCTGTGTGGTTTGGGGGTCTGGGAACATCTGTGTTCTTTTGAGGGTTCTGAGAACCATCTGTGTGCTTTGGGGGTTCTGGGAGCCATTTCTCTGTGTGCTTTGGGGTTCTGGGAACCATCTGACTTTTGGAAACACATCCTGAGTCCATCATGGGGGACACTCAGGGCAAGAGAGACCTGGAGGGGCTGGAGTGTGTCCAGGGCAGGGAACAGAGCTGGGAAGGGAATGGAGCCCCAGGAGAGGCTGAGGGAGCTGGGAAGGGAATGGAGCCCCAGCAGAGGCTGAGGGAGCTGGGAAGGGAATGGAGCCCCAGGAGAGGCTGAGGGAGCTGGGAAGGGAATGGAGCCCCAGGAGAGGCTGAGGGAGCTGGGAAGGGAATGGAGCCCCAGGAGAGGCTGAGGGAGCTGGGAAGGGAATGGAGCCCCAGGAGAGGCTGAGGGAGCTGGGAAGGGAATGGAGCCCCAGGAGAGGCTGAGGGAGCTGGGAAGGGAATGGAGCCCCAGGAGAGGCTGAGGGAGCTGGGAAGGGAATGGAGCCCCAGGAGAGGCTGAGGGAGCTGGGAAGGGAATGGAGCCCCAGGAGAGGCTGAGGGAGCTGGGAAGGGAATGGAGCCCCAGGAGAGGCTGAGGGAGCTGGGAAGGGAATGGAGCCCCAGGAGAGGCTGAGGGAGCTGGGAAGGGAATGGAGCCCCAGGAGAGGCTGAGGGAGCTGGGAAGGGAATGGAGCCCCAGGAGAGGCTGAGGGAGCTGGGAAGGGAATGGAGCCCCAGGAGAGGCTGAGGGAGCTGGGAAGGGAATGGAGCCCCAGGAGAGGCTGAGGGAGCTGGGAAGGGAATGGAGCCCCAGGAGAGGCTGAGGGAGCTGGGAAGGGAATGGAGCCCCAGGAGAGGCTGAGGGAGCTGGGAAGGGAATGGAGCCCCAGGAGAGGCTGAGGGAGCTGGGAAGGGAATGGAGCCCCAGGAGAGGCTGAGGGAGCTGGGAAGGGAATGGAGCCCCAGGAGAGGCTGAGGGAGCTGGGAAGGGAATGGAGCCCCAGGAGAGGCTGAGGGAGCTGGGAAGGGAATGGAGCCCCAGGAGAGGCTGAGGGAGCTGGGAAGGGAATGGAGCCCCAGGAGAGGCTGAGGGAGCTGGGAAGGGGCTCAGCCTGGAGAAAAGGAGGCTCAGGGGGGACCTTGTGGCTCTGCACAACTCCCTGACAGGAGGGGACAGCCAGGGGGGGTTGGGCTCTGCTGCCAGGGAACAGGGACAGGACAAGGGGAAATGGCCTCAGGCTGGGCCAGGGCAGGCTCAGGTTGGACGCCAGGAGGAATTTCCCCATGGAAAGGGTGCTCAGGCCTTGGCAGGGGCTGCCCAGGGAGGTCTGGAGTGCCCATCCCTGGTGGGATTTTAAAGCCCTGTGGATGTGGCTCCTGGGTGGCTTTGGCAGTGTTGGAGAATGAGTTGGACTTGGTGATCTCCAAGGGGTTTTCCAGTCTCAAGGATTCTGTGGTTCTAGGAATCTCCTGGAGAGCAGGGACACCTGGCAGAGCTGGTTGATGTTCCCTGTGTCCTTCCCAGAGCAGCCCTGCAGGGTTTGCAGCAGCCAGGCGGGGGTGGCAGGAGGCCAGACCTGTGCAGCCTCACCCTGCTGAGCTCAGGCCCAGCACAGAGCCCTGTGGACATGGAAGGGTTACCTGGGAGAGGTGCAGGGACACAAGTGGAGCAGCTTTTCTCCCCTCTGCCCTGGCCGAGGTTCTCTGGTGGAACACAGCCTTCACTGGGGACAAATTAATCAATGATGCTGCTGCTGCTCCAGGCTGAGCATGTTAGGAGCACATCCAGGGAGGGAAAATTGGGATAACTCAGTGCCCAGGAGGAAAATGCCCAGTCAGAGTTTGGTGTGGTGGAAATGGCCCTGAGCTCCCTGTGGATGGACTCTCAGCTTCACTCCTCTCCTGATTTCACCACCTGCAGTGAAAAGGTGAACCCACAGATGGAAATGGAGACATCCTTAATTTCTGGCCTTCCCTGGGCTGCCAGCTTTGGGTGCAGCTCCAGGCTGGTGGCACAGGGTGAGCTGTGTCCTGGGCAGAGCTGTGAGAACCAAAACCTGCTCTGGCCTGGCTGAGATCACTCTGCAAACACCCCAGCTCTGGATCCTTTGCTCTGGAGTTTCTGTAGAGGTGGGATGAGCCCCTGAGGCTGTGGCAGTGCAGACAAATCCCTCTTCCATCTTACAGAGCAGCTCTGGCTGCTCCTGCATCCCTGGAAGTGCCCAAGGCCAGGCTGGACAGGGCTTGGAGTCACCTGGTGTGCTGGAAGGTGTCCCTGCCATGGCAGGGGGTGGCACTGGATGGGCTTTAGGGCCCCTTCCCACCCAAACCGTCCCATGGTTCTGTGAAAGTCAGGCTTTAACATCACTTAAGAAGAGATTTTCCAGGATGGGGCCATCAGCTGGAGCATCCAGAGCTGCAGATGGAGCTGCATGCAGGGATTTGTTGTGGGAGCAGGGAGGTGCTGCAGCTCAGCAGGGCCTGGCAGAGCCTTTCCAGGAGAGCTGGGCTGGGATAACCTGGGGATCCATCCCTGAGGGAATGAGGGCACTGGGATAACCTGGGGATCCCTGAGGGAATGAGGGGACTGGGATAACCTGGGGATCCCTGAGGGGACTGGGGTAACCTGGGGATCCATCCCTGAGGGGACTGGGGTAACCTGGGGATCCATCCCTGAGGGGACTGGGGTAACCTGGGGATCCCTGAGGGGACTGGGATATCCTGGGGATCCCTGAGGGAATGAGGGGATTGGGATAACCTGGGAATCCCTGAGGGGACTGGGGTAACCTGGGGATCCATCCCTGAGGGGACTGGGGTAACCTGGGGATCCCTGAGGGAATGAGGGGACTGGGATAATCTGGGGATCCCTGAGGGGACTGGGGTAACTTGGGGATCCCTGAGGGGATGAGGGGACTGGGATATCCTGGGGATCCCTGATGGGACTGGGATATCCTGGGGATCCCTGAGGGAATGAGGGGATTGGGATAACCTGGGAATCCCTGAGGGGACTGGGATATCCTGGGGATCCCTGAGGGAATGAGGGGATTGGGATAACCTGGGGATCCCTGAGGGGACTGGGGTAACCTGGGGATCCCTGAGGGAATGAGGGAACTGGGATAACCTGGGGATCCATCCCTGAGGGGACTGGGATATCCTGGGGATCCCTGAGGGAATGAGGGGCAGGGTCCTGGAGTTCTGCTCAAGAGAGGAGCGGGAGCTGCTCCTCTCCTGCAGAGTCACCCAGGGCTTCGTGCTGAGCACTGCGGGCTGAGCCTAAGTCAGGCCTGGCCTTTGATGTGCTGGGCTCGGGTCAGAAGCTGATGATTAAGACGGAAACCAGGCATTTCCTGCCCATCCCCCTCCCCAGCACCAACACGGCCTGAAATATCCCAGTGACGTGTGGTGAGTGGCATCTGCTGCTGCAGCCTGCAGCAGCTCCCTGCAGCTGCACTCCTGCCTGCCGGACCCTCAGGAGCAGCTCAGGGACCCCAGGGGCTGGGGCAGGGCTGGCACTCCAACAAAAAACCCGTGGTTGTGCGCCAGACTTGGGAACTCGGTGTGTGCAGGGGGTTTCAAACAGCCCCTGGCTGGGTGGAGCTCTGGGTGCTGGGAATTGCAGATTTCTGTGCTGACAGGCTCTGGCCTCCAGGACAGCACTGCATGTGAGCTGAGGCTGTGGAGAAGGCTTCCAAAATTGACTGACAGCACTGGGATTGTGGGTGTGGAGTTGGTTAGAAGTGGGTGATAGCACAGGGTGGAAAATTTAGAGTTTGGGGTTTTAGAATAGTCATATATATGGGGCAAGATGAATGTGTTAGGGTAGAGACTGATCCTTCTTCTTCATTTTCTTCTCCTTTTTCACCTTCTTCTTCTCCTTCTCCTTTACCTCCTTCTTCTCCTCCCTCACCTTCTTCTTCACCTTGTTTTTCTCCTTCTTCTCCCTCGCCTTCTTCTCCTTCTTTTCCTTCCTCATCTTCTTCTTCTCCTTCTTCACCTTCTTCTCCATGGGTTTGGGTGGTATTTTGTAACTGGAAAAGAAAAGCCCACCCTGCAGACCTTGAGGGATTAGTTACTGGGTTAAAAGTGACAGTCATTTAAGTGCAATTTCTTAATTAGATAATTTAGCCTTAAAAGACCTTGCACTAAGAGGTAGTTGGCCATTTTGTGCCTTGTTAATGAAAGACTGCAGAACTCACTGCTGTGAGACTGTAACATAGGTAAGAAATAATAAACACCTAAATCTGAACACAAACTATAATCTCAAGTACCTTCAATCCTCAGCAGAGGTAGGAAAAAACCCCAAAACCCAACATTTGTTGGTGCCCTGTGTGAGGACACCTGTAGAGTTGGGGACCTCCCTGAAGAAACAGAAACAAATACAGCTGTGAACTGAAAGGAATTCCCCAGCAGTGTCAAACTCCATTTCCTTCAGCTTCTCAGCCCCACTGCTGAAAGGGTGGCAGCAGAAGGATTTGGGTTTTTGGAAGTGTGGCTGAGGAACTGGGCAGTTCCTGCCTGGGGAGCTAAAGGAGCATTGCATTCTGCAGGGAGTGCTGTCTGAGGGCAACACTGGAAATAAAATGGGAATTTGCACTGAGAAAAGTCCTTTAGCCAACCTCTGGAACCTCTCTGCTCCTTCAGGGGAGGTGTGGAGGGACTGTGGTTCTCCCTGGGTTGTGTCCTTGGAGAAGTGCAGGCCATTAAATGGAGGTTTTGGTGCAGGTGAATATAAATTCAGAATGCAAAGGAATAACTGCCATTGAATGGAGGTTTTGGTGCAGCTGGATGGAAATTCAGAATGGAAAGGAGTTACTGCCATTAAATGGAGGTTTTGGTGGAGTTTAATGGAAATTCAGAATGCAAAGGAATAACTGCCATTGAATGGAGGTTTTGGTGGAGTTTAATGGAAATTCAGAATGCAAAGGAATAACTGCCATTGAATGGAGGTTTTGGTGGAGTTTAATGGAAATTCAGAATGCAAAGGAATAACTGCCATTAAATGGAGGTTTTGGTGCAGCTGGATGGAAATTCAGAATGCAAAGGAATAACTGCCATTGAATGGAGGTTTTGGTGGAGTTGAATGGAAATTCAGAATGCAAAGGAATAACTGCCATTGAATGGAGGTTTTGGTGCAGCTGGATGGAAATTCAGAATGCAAAGGAATAACTGCCATTGAATGGAGGTTTTGGTGCAGGTGAATGGAAATTCAGAATGCAAAGGAATAACTGCCATTGAATGGAGGGTTTGGTGCAGGTGAATATAAATTCAGAATGCAAAGGAATAACTGCCATTGAATGGAGGTTTTGGTGCAGGTGAATGTAAATTCAGAATGCAAAGGAATAACTGCCATTGAATGGAGGTTTTGGTGCAGGTGAATATAAATTCAGAGTGCAAAGGAATAACTGCCATTGAATTGAGGTTTTGGTGCAGCTGGATGGAAATTCAGAATGCAAAGGAATAACTGCCATTGAATGGAGGTTTTGGTGCAGCTGGATATAAATTCAGAATGGAAAGGAATAACTGCCATTAAATGGAGGTTTTGGTGCAGCTGGATGGAAATTCAGAATGCAAAGGAATAACTGCCATTAAATGGAGGTTTTGGTGCAGTAACCTGTAAGTAATTCTGAATGTAAATTCAGAATGCAAAGGAATAACTTCCTCTCAATCTGCTCTTTCTTGCCAGGTCCTGGAGAAATATCCCAACACACCCATGAGCCATAAAGAGATCCTTCAAGTTATCCAGAAAGAAGGACTTAAGGAAATCAGGTGAGTTGAGTAAAGCAGGAAAAGCCTCTGCTGCTCTGCTTCCAGCTTGGTGTAGTTTGCTGTTAACCCCCAGCTCCTGAGGAGTTTGGGGACTGAAATATTTCAGGTTTGGAGTCTGGGTCCTGTTTTAAACAGCTCCCAAGTGCTTTTCCCCACTGAACTGGGTAAGGTCATCCCTGATTCCCAAGTGTGCAGGATTTGGCTGTAGCTCCTTTATAGGAAATTAAAAAAAAAAAAAGACTTGGCTGCAGGTCCTTTATAGGATAAAAGGATAAAAGAAAAAGGACTTGGCTGCAGCTCCTTTGTAGGATAACCCAGCCCTGGTCAGGGGCTTCAGGAACTGTAGGAAACATAAGAATTTTTAATTCCTGCTTTAAAAAAGAAGTGAATGCACAGTTTGATGTAAGAGCAGCTTCAGTTAAAGATTCTCATATGGAAAACTGGATTTCTGGTGCTGTTCTGCCTTGTGTTGCCTGCATGGGGGTGTGATTGTTCCTTAGAGACATTCCTGAGCAGCCTGGTGGGATGCTGGAGCAGAGCCAGCTCCATGAAACCCATCTGCTCTGGGCATGGAGCAGCTCCAGAGCTGCTCAGCTGGATTCCAGAGTCCTGGAATCCCGGTGGGAATCAGCTCTCCCAGGGATCAGTGAGGAGCAGTAATCCATGGGAAGTGCAGAGTATTTCTTCAGTTTTCTGAGAGCAAAGAAAAAGAGAGGGGAGTGAGGAGGATGGGCTGGGCCTGCTTGTCTATTTTGGAATTAAGCAGCCATCCTAAATTTGGCTTAATTGTGTTTTGCACTCCCCTTTGCCAGCTGGATGCAGCAGTGCTTCTGCTTTGCAGGAATAGTCAGGGGCCACGTGCAGGAGTTGTGCTGTCCCCCTGGGCTGTTAGCTCTGGGAAATGTGGGGTTTATCCATCCCAGGGGGCTCAGGCAGCTCCTGGGGAGTGACCAAAGGGAGGGAGGGACAGCCAGGCTTTGGGGACAGCTGCAGTTCTGTGCTAGGCAGTGTTAAACTAGACAGTGTTAAACTAGACAGTGTTAAACTGGCAGAGCACAAGGGCAGCCAACACCCATCACTGACCCTGATGAACCTTTTTTACCAAAATCCCGTGTTTTTGGGGCAGAACCCCGAGCAGGAGCCCAGGTGGGACCCAGGAGATCCAGTCTGTGCCTGCTCAGGGCAGATTTTGGACAAAGAGCCAAAAAAAGCAGCACAGAAATGCAGCTGTGCCTTTCACCCTTGTCAGCTCCTCCTTTCAGAGCTGCTCTGGGGCTGAGCTCAGCTCTGGGGTTTGTTTTCCTCTCTGAAGGAGCTGCCTTGAGCAGCAGGATCTGCAGTCCCAAAGGTGTTGGTGGGAGCAGCCAGGTGGGAAACTCCAATTTCAGCTCTTCCCCTTGGCCACACTGGGGTGCTGGGCAGGGAGCTTGGCTTTTCAGTATTACTTTGTAATATATCAAATACATATTTGATATATATTTTTAAAAATATAAATTATAGAAATATATATTTGTTATTATATAAATATAAATATAAATATGGGTAAAATTATACTTGTAGGAATATAATTAATAGAAATATTATATAAATATAGAATTTATATTTAGGAATTTACAAATATATGTTAATATACAAACATATAAATAGATAGATATCTATTATACAGATTTAATGTGTCATCATATAAAATTATATAACTATAAATAATTTATATAAATATAAATTATATTTATAGATATAAACACATATACATATATATATAAATTATATTTATTATATATATTTGAAATACAAAAATATCTATTTAGATATCTATTTGGATTAGATATCTATTTAGATATACATTATTCTCTTGTAATAAAGCTTTCTTTAAGTTAAAAGCTGAAGGCTTGTCACATTTGAAGCAGTTAAATTGCAGTCAGGGCCAGGATTTGTGCTGGGTTTTGTTTGTGGTCAGGCACAGCCTGTGACAAAATGGGCTTGGCACAAAGCAGCTTTTGGAAATCCCAAGTACAGCAAGCTCAGGACAGCTTTGGAAGGGCCAAGGGGCTTTCCCAGAGCCTGGGGAGGGGGCACAGGGGATGGGGAGCCCAGCTGGGCTTGCCACTGATCAAATCATTCTGTTGAATCTCATTTAAAAAAAAAAATCTTAAACCAATTTCTGACAGTTTTCAGAGAGCTGTAAAATGACCTGGTCTCTACCACAGCCTAGAGTGAGCCAGGAAATGATAACTCAGTGATACTGTGAATATCATGGGTGTTCAAGAGGGGAGTCTGCCCTGGCTTTTACTGCTGCCACCCAAGTATCTGACAAAGCACAGGGTTTAAAATCACTGGTTAAATGTGAAAATGCACAGTGTTTAAAATCACTGATTAAATGTGTAAATGCAGTGTTTAAAATCACTGGTTAAATGTGTAAATGCAGTGTTTAAATGCACTGTGTAAATGCACAGGGTTTAAATGCACTGGTTAAATGTGTAAATGCAGTGTTTAAAATCACTGGTTAAATGTGTAAATGCAGTGTTTAAAATCACTGATTAAATGTGAAAATGCACAGTGTTTAAATGCACTGTGTAAATGTGTAAATGTGAAAATGCACAGTGTTTAAAATCACTGATTAAATGTGTAAATGCAGTGTTTAAAAGCACTGATTAAATGTGTAAATGCACAGGGTTTAAATGCACTGTGTAAATGTGTAAATGCACAGTGTTTAAATGCACTGTGTAAATGTGTAAATGCACAGGGTTTAAATGCACTGTGTAAATGTGTAAATGCACAGTGTTTAAATGCACTGTGTAAATGCTGTCTTCAGCTGTAGAAGTGAAAATTCATTTTTCTAGCTGGTAGCACTGTTTCAGAGACAAAGATAGCTGGTGTTATGATTTTCTTGTTCTTCACACTAACTGCACTAAAACACCAAAGTAAATGAAGGGTGTTTCTCTCTCTGTTCCCCAGGGCAGTGCCTCCCCCTGGGATGATCCCTGGGGGGAGCTCAGGGGTCCTGGAAGCACCAGTGGGATGGAGGGTTTGGAATTGCAGTGGGATGTGGAAGGAAATCATGGATTGGGGGGTTTCTGTCATGTGCAGGACAGTTTGGGGGGTTTTGGACAACAGCAGGGCTTTGCTAGGATTGTTTTGTGCAGTGCAGAGCCCAGGGGGATGCTGGCTGACCTCAGCTGTAATTAGGATTTTTCCCTGGTACTCAAGGGATTTTGTAAAGGTGAGCCCAGGGCTTGGAGGAGTTGAGTCTGCATTCCTCAGACATCCAAAATTCCCTTTTTTTGTGTGATCTGTCCCCCCCTTTTCCCAGCTTGCCTGCTGGGACAGGCTGCCCTGCTCCCTGGAGAGCCTGCAGGCAGGTGCTTGCATCCTTTCCATGGAATCCTTCCCATGGAATCCATGGAAAAACGTCTTTGGATGGGCTCCAGGACCTGCCCCACATCCCAGACCTGTGCCCTGGGGGAGCCTGGGCACGGTGGGCACTGCCAGGGGAGGGACAGGACAGCAGGGAACCACTTCTGTCCGATGAGGGGTCGCTTCTAAAATCAAAAATTCCAATTTGTCATTGCATTTCCTTGGTCTCCCTGGGAGTGTTAAGGTCAGTGTAAGAGCATCTAATGGAAATGAGCTTTTTGGAGGATATCTCTGCTGGCTTTTCCTCTCAGCAGCCAATAATACTCCATTTTTCTCTTGGATTTTATGTAGAGCACCACCCTGGGAAGCTCTGGCCAAACACAGGAGCTGCTTTTGCCCAAAAAAATGGTTAACCAAGGAAATAAATAATCTAAGCCCTGACTCCCATCTCTGAAATGAGATGAAATGAACCCCCCACTGTGCCAGGGTGTCCCAGTGTCCATCCCAGCCTTGGGCACTGCCAGGGATGCAGGGGCAGCCCCAGCTGTGCCAGGGCCTGCCCACCCTGCCAGGGAACAATTCCCAATTCCCAATCTCCCATCTGGCAGTGGAAGCCATTCCCTGGCTCCTGGGATGTTTCATTGAATTTTTTCTGACCCAGAGTTGGGGCAGCTGAGAGGTGCTTTAAAAACTTTTATTTTATTTTTAGTCTCATGTGAAGGCAATGCAGATGTTATAATTCACACCATCAAAATCAGAAGTCAGCTATTTCCTAATTACAATACACTGGAGGCATTTCTTTTTTACAAAACCATCCTTTAAAATTTATTTCTATTTCCATTTTTCTCTCATATCCATCCTGTATCCTATGCAATATCTATCCTATCCAACAGCATTTCTAAATCAGCATTTATATTTCAAAATTTACGTACAAATACTCACTGTATGAACCTTTTATCATGTTTTAAACATTTTCTACAAATCCTCCCCTGGCACATGCTGAGATCTTGTCCCAGAGGTTGGATATTGCTCACATTGAGTGTCTGGGGTGGGACAGGGACACCCAGACATTCCTCCCTGAGGAATCACCAGCCTGGGTTCCCTCAGATCCTCCTGAGTGAGGTTTTTGGAATGTGAAATGGCCATGAAAACCCTCTTGGGGTTTTGCTGTGCAGGATTTCCTGCCCACAGCTGGCCTTCTGTTCCTCTTTCGCAGCCAGGGGAAAGGGTTGGAATTGTTGGGAGCATTTTCCTTGTGGGGTGGTTCAGTGTTTGTCTGAGTTCCTCAGGGTTGGGGCTGCAGCAGGGAGGGCTCCAGGGAGTCCCTGCAGCTCCCAGTGGGGTTTGGCTTTCCCTGGAGCTGCTGAGAGAGCCCAGAGGAGCCCCTGGAGCCAGGCTGGCAGAGCTGGGGGGGCTCACCTGGAGAGGAGAAGGATCCAGGGAGAGCTCAGAGCCCCTGGCAGGGCCTGGAGGGGCTCCAGGAGAGCTGCAGAGGGACTGGGGGCCAGGCTGATTTCTGAACCACTCAGTGTCTGAGTTGGTAGAATCCATAATTAATAAATGCAGGGCAGAATGTTGAAATTACATTTGAAATGTAATAGTTCAATAAGAACATTGCCACAGAAAGGTTGGGTTGCTGCCACTGTCAGGGAGGATTAAATACAATTATTGTGTGTAGGGGAAACCCATCAGGTGACTCTGTGCATTTCCCTCTTCCAAAGTTGTGAAATCAATAACTGACAGAATATTCCCCTTCTCTCACCCCAGCCCAGGCTGGTTGTAGCAGTTTTTGCTGTTTCCCCAAGGTAAAATTGCAGAGAAGTTTTCAGTGTTGCAAGGAGAAGTGTGGGCTGGAACTCTCTGAAGGTGAGAAACCTCAGAGCTTGGCTCTCCCTCCTGGAAAACACCAGAGCTGAGGCCCCCAAAAATCCCTCAGTTTGGGGTTTCTCTTCAGTACAAGCTGGTGGTTCTGTACCACAAATACAGAGAGGATCCCAAAACCACTTCAATTTTAACTGCAGCCCCCAAAAGCCTCAGAGGGAGCAGCTTCTCTTTGGATCCTGCCCTGGGATCAGGAGCTGCTGGTTCCCATTCCCTGGGGATGGGCAGGACCTGTGCTGCCAAGATCCCCCTCGGGGTGCTGCTGGTGCAGAGTGAGGCACTGAGGTGTCCTGGGGGCACTCCAGGAACCCCCAAATCCTGATGTGCAGGCAAAAATCCCCCTTGAGGTGCTGCTGGTGCAGAGTGAGGCACTGAGGTACCCTGGGGGCACTCCAGGAACCCCAAAATCCTGGTGTGCAGGCAAAAATCCCCTTGGGGTGCTGCTGGTGCATAGTGAGGCACTGAGGTGTCCTGGGGGCACTCAGCAGCTCCAGGAACCCCAAAATCCTGGTGTGCCAGCCAAGATCCCCCTCAGAGTGCTGCTGGTGCAGAGTGAGGCACTAAGGTGTCCTGGGGGCACTCCAGGAACCCCCAAATCCTGATGTGCAGGCAAAAATCCCCCTTGAGGTGCTGCTGGTGCAGAGTGAGGCACTGAGGCACCCTGGGGGCACTCCAGGAACCCCAAAATCCTGGTGTGCCAGCCAAGATCCCCCTCAGAGTGCTGCTGGTGCAGAGTGAGGCACTAAGGTGTCCTGGGGGTACTCCAGGAACCCCAAAATCCTGGTGTGCAGGCAAAAATCCCCCTTGGGGTGCTGCTGGTGCAGAGTGAGGCACTGAGGTGTCCTGGGGGCACTGCAGGAACCCCAAAATCCTGGTGTGGCAGCAGAGATCCCCCTCGGGGTGCTGCTGGTGCAGAGTGAGGCCTTGAGGTGTCCTTGGGGAACTCCAGGAACCCCAAAATGCTGGTGTGCAGGCAAAAATCCCCCTTGGGGTGCTGCTGGTGCAGAGTGAGGCACTGAGGTGCCCTGGGGTGTGGGGAACACTCCAGATGGGCTCTGGTTTCCATTCTTGGGGAGCCCATGGCTCACCCCTGGGGTAAGGAAGCTCCTGCTGCATGGCACTGGGATTTTGGGGTGCAGTGCTGAGCTGGGAGCGGTGCAGAGGGGGAGGAGGAGTGAGTAAGTTCCAACTCCACGGTGTCCCCACACGGGACACGTCCCCAGGGCCCAGCTGGCTTCCATGAAGCTCGTTCCCAGGCGGAGGTGGCAGTGCTGGCTCCACACTGGAGCTGTTCTGGAGGCACCTGGCAGGTGAATCCTCCTTCCCTGGGATCCCAGAGCCCTGGGATGTGCTTCTGGGGGCAGGGGGGAGGGGGTGTGTGCATTGATGACTGCGTTGTTTTGCTGAAGTTGTTAAAGGGGTGTTTCTCTCCTTTTTTTGGGCTGCACTCCACCTGCAGAAGGTAAGACCAGACCCAGCACTGCTCGTGTCCAGCTCCTCTCCTAACACCCTCCCTGCCATTCCCTAACTCAGAGCTTGCTCCTGCCCTGCTCCTGGGAGTAACCCCGGAGTAACGCTGCGCTCCTTGTGCCTCCAGCTGGGAACCACGGGGCTTGGGAGCTCCTTGCTGCCTGTGTCCCTGTCCCTGTCCCTGCTGCCTGGGTGGGGCTGGGTTTGCATGTGGGGTTTGGGGGTGCTGCATGTTGGGAAATGTAACCTGGCACAGGAGCTGCTTCCCTAACCCTGCCCGTGTGCTGCTCCTGGCATTGCCAGCCCTGGCACTGGGGGTGGCTGCACCCTCAGCAGAGAGCTCCTGGCTCACAGGAGGGGGGAACAGGGGATGCTCCAAAGGAAAATGTGGAATTTGTCCCCTGAGTGCCTGTGGCAGCTGGATCCGGGCAGTGAGGTGGGAAATGGTTCCTGGGGATGGCTTTGTCTGGAGCTTCCCTTGATGCCTTGGGACAGAGGCTGGACAGAGCTAAAGAATAAAGCAGGGATTTATGGAAAGGATCTCCTCCATGGATCCACCTTGGGCAGCACAAGAGCCCAGCCAGGGCTGCACCCAAGATGAACCCAAATGGTTCCAAAATACACGATGGCCACGGGGTCTGTCACTGGGATCAGCTCTGCTCCATTTGCACCTTGGAGTTAATTATCCAATTATAGCTTTAGGTTATGAAGTCCCATCCTTCCTGTTTTTCACTCTTCTGTTTGTGCTCTTGGGGCTGAGATTTGGATCATTTGTCCTTGGTGCCCAGCTGGAGCAGGAATTGTTTTGTCTCCCTGCTCTGTGCACAGAGCTCACCATGCCCTGATGTGAAGCCCAGACCCACACACTAGAGCAGCACAGAATGTGAAAAATAGAAAAGCTGAACCTGAGGCACTGGTGAACCTTCCCTGGGGCTGAGTGGCCTCACTGGGGACAAGCCAGGGCATTCCCAAGGGCTTTTCCCTGCCCAGCAGCTCCCTGTGCCCGTGGGATCCCAGGAGCCCTGCTGGGGGCATCACTCCTGGACCTGCTGGGCAGGGAAAATGGAACAAAACCACCTTGGGAGGGAGAAATTCCTGTGGGATGAGCTAGGAGAGGCTGGCAAGTCCAAATCCATCCTGAGGGGATCCAGGAGGGAAGGGTTTGATCCCACTTTGGTTTGAGAATGGGAGAAGTCACGTTCGGTACCTGAGGCCTTGGAGCAGGAGTGGTGGGAAGAGGAATTCCAGAGGGATTGCAGTGGGGAAGGGAATTCTAGAGGGATTGCAGTGGGGAAGGGATTCCAGAGGGATTGCAGTGGGGAAGGGATTCCAGAGGGATTGCAGTGGGGAAGGGAATTCCAGAGGGATTGCAGTGGGGAAGGGAATTCTAGAGGGATTGCAGTGGGGAAGGAATTCCAGGGGGATTGCAGTGGGGAAGGGAATTCCAGAGGGATTGCAGTGGGGCAGGAATTCCAGGGGGATTGCAGGGGATTGCAGTGGGAAAGGAATTCCAGGGGGATTCCAGAGGGACTAGAGTGCAGGAAGGAATTCCAGAGGGACTGGAATGCAGGAAGGGATTCCAGAGGGATTGCAGTGGGAGAAAGGATACTCCACAGGAGAAGGGATGATGCAAAGGGGAAGAGATGTTCCAGATGGATTCCACAGTGGGGAAGGGATGCTCCAGAAGGGAAGGGATGCTCCAGGGGGATTGCAGTGAGAAAAAGGATGATCCAGAGGGGAAGGGGCTGGAAGGGATGATCCAGAGGGATTGCAGTGGGGAAGGAATTCCAGAGGGATTGCAGTGGGGAAGGGAATTCCAGAGGGATTGCAGTGGGGAAGGGATTCCAGAGGGATTGCAGTGGGGAAGGAATTCCAGGGGTATTCCAGAGGGACTGGAGTGCAGGAAGGGATTCCAGAGGGATTGCAGTGGGAGAAAGGATACTCCACAGGAGAAGGGATGATGCAGAGGGGAAGAGATGTTCCAGATGGATTCCACAGTGGGGAAGGGATGCTCCAGAAGGGAAGGGATGCTCCAGGGGGATTGCAGTGAGAAAAAGGATGATCCAGAGGGGAAGGGGCTGGAAGGGATGATCCAGAGGGATTGCAGTGCAGGAAGGGACGATCCAGAGGGATTCCACAGTGGGCAGGGATCCTGCACCCCCTTCCTCCCCTTCCCCAGCAGCTCTCAGGGCAGACTCCTCACCATAACCTTCATTTTCCACTCAAACCCCTCCTCCCTGCTCAGTGTGAAAGAAGCTTTGAATTTAGTGTGGAGTTTAAAATGTCCTGCAGTTTGGGAATTCTGGGAGGGAAACAACGGTTTGTGTGGGTCAGGCTGAGGTGTTGGGTAGTTCAGGGACATCCTCAGCAGGGCAGAGCTCAGAACAAAAATTCCTTGTGCCTTGGGTTGGCCACAGAGCTGCACTTTACCTGCAAACACCTCCAAACTCTGGTTTAGCCCTTCCAGTGGCCACAGGAAATAAAAAATGTGCCTGTGCTGCCAGCACAGGGTCTGTCACCTGCTGGAGATCCCTTAGGAGCATTTGCCAGCTCACTGGGGAAAGTGTGGCTATGGGAAATGGTCATTTTCAAAATAGAATAAATATTTGTAAGCCACCAAAACGCCTTGTTGAGGCAAAAAATGTAAGAAAACACAATTTACGTGGAATGCACAGCTTTGTAAATTCCAGAAATCTCTCCAGTTGGTTATTTTTAGCTGGATTAGAGGGAAGCCTTTACTAATCCACCACTTTCTGTGGCAGGCAGCACCAGCTTCATCCAAACCCTGCCCAGCCTGGCCTTGGGCACTGCCAGGGATGCAGGGGCAGCCCCAGCTGTGCCAGGGCCTGCCCACCCTGCCAGGGAACAATTCCCAATTCCCAATCTCCCATCCAGCCCTGCCCTATGGCACTGGGAGCCATTCCCTGGCTCCTGTCCCTCCATCCTTGTCCCCAGTCCCTCTGCAGCTCTCCTGGAGCCCCCCCAGGCTCTGAGCTCTCCCTGGATCCTTCTCCTCTCCAGGCTGAGCCATTTTTTGGTTCCAGCTTAAAGCACTGGATTGATCCCAGCTTAACCCTGCTGGCCTTTGCCAAGGGAGGGGTGGATTTGTCCCTCCCTGGATTTTCTCAGGCTCCAGTCCCCTGGGAATGAGGGTCACACCTCAGCTGTGGGGAACCGAAGTGGTCTAAAACTTCCAAGAGCCAGTAAATTGGGAATTTCCCACTTCTCCCACTGGAGATCCCAGACATGAAAGCTGGGCTGGGGCTGGGCTGAGCTCCTGGAGAAGGAAAAGCCAGGAATCTTCAGAGTGTGCTGGGAAAGCCAGGGAACCTGAGCCTGGGCAAGGCTGGCCAGGCTCTGCTGGGTGTCCTGAGCTCTGGCAGGTGGGAATTTTGGTGGGAATTTTTGCGGATAATTTTGTGAGAATTTTGTGGAATTTTTGTGGGAATTCTGTGGGAATTTGGTGCTTGCAGCCCAGCTGGTTTGGGTGCACAGAGCCCAGGACTGCCCAGTGCCTGTCCCAGTCCTGACCTTCCCGGGGCTCTGGGCTGGGATGGGAGCATGAGAACAGCAGGGTTAGCTGCATTTTCCCCTGATCCCCGTCACCTGTCTGTCCCTGGCTGTGGGGAGTGCTTAAAGGTGATCATCCCACTCCCAAAACTGGGCTTTGCTGTCCACCAGCAGGGAATTCCCACCTGGAATAAAGCTGGGATAGCGCAGGCTGTGTGTGCACAGCCCTGGAAAGCCCAATCCCGAGGAATATTTGCATGGAAAAGCACCTGAGGGTGCTGAATATCCCAAATGTGTGGGATAACCATCCCCCTTTGTGTCCAGAGCAGTGTCCTTGGCAGCATGGACTGCAGCAGGAATCCTCTGCTCAAGGTTTGGCCAAAAACGACCTTTGGGAGCCTTGGATGAGGCAGCAGTTGTTTAGTGGAGGTGGAGGATGTCCCTGTCAGGTGCATTTTGTCAGGAATTGATCCAGGTTTATCAGGGAAATGCTCCTGTGGGCAGGGCAGTGCCCTGGAGGGGCAGCTCCATGCCATGGGGTGGCTGAGCCCTGTGGGAAGGGCTCGTGGTACTGGGCAGGGCAAATCCCAATGTCCTGGTGGTGCTTGGGGTCCATTCCCAGGGCACAGGTGAGATTTGGGGTGGAACCAGCCCAGGCAGGTCCAGGGGAATCTCTTCCTGCTGTTGATTCCTGGCATTTGGAGTCATGCAATGATGGAATGGTTTGGGAAGGGACCTCAAGGCCCATCTCATCCCATCCCTGGGGCACTCCAGCCCAACCCTAATCCCAACCCTGGTGCCATTCCTGCCTCTGACTGAGAGGGCTGAGCTCCTGCACCTCCAGCAAGAGCCAGAGCTGAGCTCAGAGCCCAGCTGATCCATCACCATGATCCCAAGCTGGAGAACATCACTGATCCATCACCATGATCCCAAGCTGGAGAACATCACTGATCCATCACCATGATCCCGACCTGGAGAACATCACTGATCCATCACCATGATCCCAGTTTGGAGAACATCACTGATCCATCACCATGATCCCAAGCTGGAGAACATCACTGATCCATCACCATGATCCCAAGCTGGAGAACATCACTGATCCACCTCCAGCAAGAGCCAGAGCTGAGCTCAGAGCCTCACTGATCCATCACCATGATCCCAAGCTGGAGAACATCACTGATCCATCACCATGATCCCAAGCTGGAGAACATCACTGATCCATCACCATGATTCCAGTTTGGAGAACATCACTGATCCATCACCATGATCCCAAGCTGGAGAACCTTCCAGGGCAGAAGCTTTAGAAATAACTGAGGGACTTGAGGGAGTTTCCTGTGAGGGCCTAGGGGGAGCAGAGTAATCTCAGATCTTGGTCTGGTCCTGCTGAGCTCCAGGGGCACTGGGATAGTCCCAGACCCCATTTTGGGACCTCCCCCAGGACTGGCACGTTGGCAGTGCTGGAGCTGAGGCTGGCTCTGCGGGTGGGTTTGGGAGGGATTGAGGGGGAGCAGGGGGTGCTGGTGGAGCTGGAGCAGGCAGAAACTCATCTTTTACACCATCTGCTTCTCCAAGGGCTGCTTTGAGGTAGAACTGTGGGAATTGCCACGTTCCCAGGAAGTGGAGGAGATGGCCTTCACTGGTAAAATCAGGGGAAAGGGCAATAAAATAAAAAAAAAAATCAGGAGAAAGGGCAATCAAATAAAAAAAAATCATGAGAAAGGGCAATCAAATTTTGGAAATTCCCAGGGACCAGGGAGGTGGTGCAGTCACCATCCCTGGGTGTGTTTAACAAAGCCTGGATGTGGCACTGGGGGCCAGGGTTGAGTTGAGCTGTTGGGGCTGGGTTGGACTCGATGGTCCTGGAGGTCTCTTCCAAACCAATGATTCTGAGAATTCTGGGAATTTTGGGAGTTCCCAGGGACCGGGGAGGTGGTGGAGCCACCATCCCTGGATGTATTTAGGAGAAGACTGGATGTGACACTGGGTGCCAGGTGTGAGTTGAGCTGTTGGGGCTGGGTTGGACTTGATGACCTTGGAGGTCTCTTCCAACCAGACCGTGGCCAGGTCCTGCTCAGGTCCTGCTGAGCTCCAGGGGCACTGGGATAGTCCCAGACCTTGGCCAGGTCCTGCTGAGCTCCAGAGGTTCTTCAGCAGTCCCAGACCTTGGTCTGGTCCTGCTGAGCTCCATGGGCTCTCTCCTGAGGATGGATCCCATTTTGGGACCTCCCCCAGGACTGGCACGTTGGCAGTGCTGGAGCTGAGGCTGGCTCTGCGGGTGGGTTTGGGAGGGATTGAGGGGGAGCAGGGGGTGCTGGTGGAGCTGGAGCAGGCAGAAACTCATCTTTTACACCATCTACTTCTCCAAGGGCTGCTTTGAGGTAGAACTGTGGGAATTGCCACGTTCCAAGGAAGTGGAGGAGATGGCCTTCACTGGTAAAATCAGGGGAAAGGGCAATAAAATAAAAAAAAAATCAGGAGAAAGGGCAATCAAATAAAAAAAAATCATGAGAAAGGGCAATCAAATTTTGGAAATTCCCAGGGACCAGGGAGGTGGTGCAGTCACCATCCCTGGGTGTGTTTAACAAAGCCTGGATGTGGCACTGGGGGCCAGGGTTGAGTTGAGCTGTTGGGGCTGGGTTGGACTCGATGGTCCTGGAGGTCTCTTCCAAACCAATGATTCTGAGAATTCTGGGAATTTTGGGAGTTCCCAGGGACCGGGGAGGTGGTGGAGCCACCATCCCTGGATGTATTTAGGAGAAGACTGGATGTGGCACTGGGGGCCAGGGTTGAGTTGAGCTCTTGCGCCTGGGTTGGACTTGATGACCTTGGAGGTCTCTTCCAACCTGGGGATTCTGTGAATTCTGTGATTCTGTGACAGTGAACAGAATCTGGTTCCTAGGGCTGGTTTTAGGCAGCTGCTGCACTCCAGGTAAGCAGAGGCAGCCCAGGTGCAGAACACAGGGAGAGGGAGAACAGAATCAAGGAATGTTGTGGGATTCTGGGCACAGAGGCAGCAAAGACCCAGCAAGGGCTGCAGTCCTCCCATTATCCCACCCCATCCCAGAAGAACATGTTCCACCTCCAAGAATAAACCATTTCCCAGCCTCTGATGGTGAGCAGAGCCTGCCAGGGCTGAGGGCAGCCCCAGCTGTGAGCCAAGGAGAACACCCCGAGCTCTTTCCCTCAGGCTCAGGCAGGTCCAGCACGGCCCCAACAGCTTTGGGTTCATCTGAGTTCTGGGGGAGCATCTGGCCTTGGTTTTGTGTCCTGGGGCTGGTTTGGTGGCGTTCTGATTTTGGGGATCCTGTGTCCAGTTTGGGGTCCCTGTGTCCAGTTTGAGGTTTCTCTGTCCATTTTGGGATTCCTGTGTCCAGTTTGGGGTTCTGTGTCCAGTTTGGAGGTTCCTGTGTCCAGTTTCAGGTTCATGTGTCCAGTTTGGGGGTCTGTGTCCAGTTTGGAGGTTCCTGTGTCCATTTTGGGGTTCTGTGTCCAGTTTGGGGTCCCTGTGTCCAGTTTGGTGTTCCTTGGTCCAATCTGAGATTCCTGTGTCCAGTTTGGGATTCCTGTGTCCTGTTTGGGGTCCCTCTGTCCCTCCCTAGGGACACAGCTCACCTGCTGGGCCTGCCTGGGCTTGCTCCTGTCTGCAGCAGCATGGGTTAAAAGCCAACCAAAAACCCTCCAGCACTGGTGGGAAGATGGATCTGGCTCCACTCTCCTGGCTGGGATTGGGGAGCTCCCCCTTCCCAGGGGGAACTGCACACTTGATTCCCATTTAGTGCCCCACAACCCTTGTTCCAGCAGAACTCGGGTTCTTTTTTGGGGAAAAAACCTTCAACAGAAGTTTGAATCCATCTGGAGCCCATCCTCAGCTCATCCCAAAGCTGCTCTGATCCTCACCCAGAGCTGAGGCTGCTTTGAGGTTTGTCAGAGGAACCTTGCAGAGCCTGACCCTGGAGGGTTTTGGTTTGCTTTTTGCCAGGATTGCAGCATCCATGCACTGCTTCCCCTATTGCTGATTGTGCCAGCTTCAGTTTGCATTCCCTTGGGAATAGGGGCAGGATCTGGGCTCCTGCCCGGGGGCTGTGGGGCTGCCTGGGGGCTGTGGGGCTGCCTGGGGCCTGTGGGGTCAGATATGGGCTGTGGGGTCAGATCTGGGCTGTGGGGCTGGGTCTGGGCTGTGGGGTCGGATCTGGACCCCATGCCCATGCTCTGTGGGGTTGCCCGTGCTCTGTGGGGCTGGATCTGGGCTGTGGGGCTGGATCTGGGCTGTGGGGCTGGATCTGGGCTGTGGGGCTGGATCTGGGCTGTGGGGCTGGATCTGGGCTGTGGGGCTGGATCTGGGCTGTGGGGCTGGATCTGGGCTGTGGGGCTGGATCTGGGCTGTGGGGCTGGATCTGGGCTGTGGGGCTGGATCTGGGCTGTGGGGCTGGATCTGGGCTGTGGGGCTGGATCTGGGCTGTGGGGCTGGATCTGGGCTGTGGGGCTGGATCTGGGCTGTGGGGCTGGATCTGGGCTGTGGGGCTGGATCTGGGCTGTGGGGCTGGATCTGGGCTGTGGGGCTGGATCTGGGCTGTGGGGCTGGATCTGGGCTGTGGGGCTGGATCTGGGCTGTGGGGCTGGATCTGGGCTGTGGGGCTGGATCTGGGCTGTGGGGCTGGATCTGGGCTGTGGGGCTGGATCTGGGCTGTGGGGCTGGATCTGGGCTGTGGGGCTGGATCTGGGCTGTGGGGCTGGATCTGGGCTGTGGGGCTGGATCTGGGCTGTGGGGCTGGATCTGGGCTGTGGGGCTGGATCTGGGCTGTGGGGCTGGATCTGGGCTGTGGGGCTGGATCTGGGCTGTGGGGCTGGATCTGGGCTGTGGGGCTGGATCTGGGCTGTGGGGCTGGATCTGGGCTGTGGGGCTGGATCTGGGCTGTGGGGCTGGATCTGGGCTGTGGGGCTGGATCTGGGCTGTGGGGCTGGATCTGGGCTGTGGGGCTGGATCTGGGCTGTGGGGCTGGATCTGGGCTGTGGGGCTGGATCTGGGCTGTGGGGCTGGATCTGGGCTGTGGGGCTGGATCTGGGCTGTGGGGCTGGATCTGGGCTGTGGGGCTGGATCTGGGCTGTGGGGCTGGATCTGGGCTGTGGGGCTGGATCTGGGCTGTGGGGCTGGATCTGGGCTGTGGGGCTGGATCTGGGCTGTGGGGCTGGATCTGGGCTGTGGGGTTGGATCCAGGCCCCCTGCCTGTGCTCTGTGGGGGTGGATCTGGGCTCCCTGCTCTGCGGGGCTGGATTTGGGCTGTGGGGGTGGATCTGGGCTCCCTGCCTGTGCTCTGTGGGGCTGGATTTGGGCTGTGGGGCTGGGTCTGGGCTGTGGGGTCAGATCTGGGCTGTGGGGCTGGATCAGGGCTGTGGGGTTGGATCAGGGCCCCCTGCCTGTGCTCTGTGGGGCTGGATCTGGGCTGTGGGCTTGGATCAGGGCCCCCTGGTCTGTGGGGCTGGATTTGGGCTGCGGGGCTGGATCTGGGCTGTGGGGTTGGATCAGGGCCCCCTGCCTGTGCTCTGTGGGGCTGGATTTGGGCTATGGGGCTGGATCTGGGCTCCCTGCTCTGTGGGGCTGGATCTGGGCTCCCCGCACTGCGGGGCTGCCCGGGGGCTGGGGGTCCCACGGGGACACTGACGGGGTCTCTTGCAGCGGGACGTCCCCCCTGGCCTGCCTGAATGCCATGCTGCACACCAACTCCCGGGGGGAGGAGGGCATCTTCTACAAGGTCCCGGGCAGGATGGGCGTCTACACCCTCAAGGTGAGTGCCAGCCCTGGGACACGGCTTCAAAAAGGGGTGGTTGGGGTCCCCAGGGCTGGAAAACCCCGGTGGGATCTGTTGGATGAAGGGTTTTGATTCAGAGGTGGGGTAAATGAAAAATGAAATGAAATGAAATGAAGTGAAATAAAAATGAAATGAAACAAAAATGAAATGAAATAAAATAAAATAGTAAATGAAAATAAAATAAAAATGAAATAAAATAAATTAGTGAATTAAATGAAAATAAAATAAAATGGTAAATGAAAATAAAATAAAATAAAATAGTAAATGAAAATGAAATTAAATAAAATTTAAAAAATAGTAAATGAAATAAAATAAAATAGTAAATGAAAATGAAATAAAATAAATGAAATGAAATGAATAACATAAATGAAAATTTAATAATTAAATATATGAAATAAAAGAAATTAAAATTAAATATATGAAATAAAAGAAATGAAAATGAAATGAAGTGAAATATATTAAATAAAAGAAATTAAAATAAAAGTTTTTAAAACACCTCTCAGTTACCCCATCTCTAAACCATAAAAACCCTTAATCCAACAGGATCGAATCCAAGCTGTGCCCGATCCCCACCTCATCCCCAGCCCTTCCCTGGGCACCCTCAGGGACGGGCACTCCAAACCCCCCTGGGCAGCCCCTGCCAAGGCCTGACCCCCTTTCCACGGGGAAATTCCTGCTGGTGTCCAGCTTCTCCAGGATGATCCAGAGGGGACCTGTTCCTCCCTGGCAGCAGGAACAGCCCCTCCCTCCTCAGCTCTGGGGGTGCAGCTCTTCACCCACAGTGCAGTTTGCTGGTGGGAATTGCTGTCCCCGAAGTGAAGGAGTAATTAAAATGTTAATGAAACGATGAAACTCCAGCCCTAAGGGGGTAACTTCACTGCTCTCAGCTTGTGTCTAGAGATGGGAAATCACCTTGTCCTCAGTGTCAGTCAGAGAGAATAATGGGGAATTGTCTTTTAAAAAGCTGTCTTTTAAATACTAGAAGGAAGCTGGCTCACACCAGCTCACACCATTCCTGATTTGGGTGGATTTGTCTCTGGAGCCCAGCCAGTGCCACCCCTGCCATGACAGGGACACTGCCACTGTCCCAGGGTGTCCCAGTGTCCAGCCTGGCCTTGGGCACTGCCAGGGATCCAGGGACAGCCCCAGCTGTGCCAGGGCCTGCCCACCCTGCCAGGGAACAATTCCCAATTCCCAACATCCCATCCATCCCTTCCTCTGGCAGTGGGATCCATTTATTCCCACCCCTCCATGAGCTGCTGATCAGGGATGGGGGAATCTGGGGGCATCCCATCCATCCCTTCCTCTGGCAAGTGGGAGCCATTTATTCCCACCCCTCCATGAGCTGCTGATCAGGGATGGGGAATGTGGGGAAGGCACTTTGGGAGGTGACAGAGTTCCAGGGATGGGGAATCTGAGGAAGGGCACTTTGGGAGGTGACAGAGTTTCGGGGATGGGGAATCTGGGGAAGGACACTTTGGGAGGTGACAGAGTTTCAGGGATGTGACAGAGTTTCAGGAATGGGGAATCTGAGGAAGGGCACTTTGGGAGGTGACAGAGTTTCGGGGATGGGGAATCTGGAGAAGGGCACTTTGGGAGGTGACAGAGTTTTAGGGATGGGGAATGTGGGGAAGGGCACTTTGGGAGGTGACAGAGTTTTGGGAATGGGGGCAGAGTTCAGGACGTGTCCCCTGGCATTAAAAGGGCCAGACTTGCTGAACAAACCCCTGTGGTTGTGGGGTTGTGCCCCGGGGCTGTCCCTGGCCCTGGGGTGACCCTGCTGTGGCTCTGTCCTGTCCCCTGGCAGAAGGACATCCCGGATGGGCTGAAGGAGCTGTCGGAGGGCTCGGAGGAGAGCAGCGATGGCCACTCCGACTCGCAGAGCTCGGAGCACAGCAGCTCCAGCAGCGACGGCTGCGCCGCCAAGGACAGGAGGAAGAGCAGGTGGAAAAGGAAAGGTGAGTTCCTGTCTGGGGAGAGGAGGTTTCACCTGGGTCCTGGCTGGGAGCAGAGCACATCTCTGGCCTCTGAATGATCCCAGCTCAGCTGCTGCTGCTGCAGGTGGGCAGGGAAGGGGACAGTGTACCTGAGTGTCTTGGTTGGAAAAGACAGGAAGGCAGGAGCCTCCCCTGAAATGGAAAATGTAAACTCCCTTCCTTACTGTGTTTCTGCTGAGCTTCTGGAGGTTCATATGTGTAGCACTGGCTTGCCCTGTACTTTCTCAAACCATTACCTCCTCCTTCATTCCCTACAGAAAGAAACATCTGGCAAAATAATGGCTTCTCCGTTAGTTCAGTCAAACCCTCTTTCCCCTCAGCCCACACTCCCAAGGGCTCTACACACACGTTTAAACATCTGTGTGACTGCATGAGTAGGGTTGAATATATTGCCTAAGTGTGTAGCCACTACCACAAGCATGTGGTTTAATACAGTCAGGAGTTCTTGATGACCTGAAGATGTGAGGCAGGTACTCAGGAAATCTGTTGACAAAAGGTCCTTGAACTACACATTCAGAAACTTAAGCACTGTCTACCATCATAAATTTATAAATTATTAGAAATTTGAAATTAAGGGCTTTCTTCATCTTGCTTTCAGGCAAAGATACGGGAATAGGAATAACAGTTCTTTATTAGGGAAGAAAATAAAAATAAAATAAAAAATGCAGTCATACAAAACAACCCTGACAGAGTCAGAACACTCCCTGACATTGTTGTAGTTGAGATGGAGATAATGCAAAGCAGCACACTCAATTTTCAGAAGGCTTCAAACTGTTTTTATTACAGCATGCAATGTTTTTTATACATTCTTACAGAGCTCATAAGTTTATACTTTACTCATTGGTCACAAGAGACGGAGTGCTCATTGGAACAGAGAATTGCAGGTTTCTCTTATTTATCCTTCTTCCTGTCTTGGTTTCTATGTCAATAACCTTGGTAGGAAATTCTTTCAGGGGTAAACATGGATCCTCTTATCAAAATCTCTCACAGAAGTGGCTGTAAAACCTCTTCCACATGACACCCTGTATCCCACAGGGTGTGGGAGAGATAAAGAAAACTGCCCAATGAACAGAGGATGACTGCCCCACCTCTGACAGATGGGAAGTGAATACACACCCCAAACCACATCTTACAACCCAGGACGCTGTGACAGCTGAGTGCAAGGCTCTGACACCTCCCAGGCACTGCCAGGCTGCTCCTGCCAGCCTTCCCTTGCCATGCCCTGCATCCCTGCTGGCTCCTGGAGGGTTTGAGCCTCAGCTCTGGCCTGGTTTAGGCTCCTCTCCCTCGTAAGCCAGGCAATATTTGGATATTGAGTCCTGTTAGTGTTCACCTTCAATCCACTCTTCTCCTTCTTCCTTCTCCCCTCACTCGTGCACAGAATTCCTTGGCTGAGGCAGGACACCATCCCTGGGGGTGTTTAACAAAGCCTGGATGTGGCACTGGGGGCCAGGGTTGAGTTGAGGTGCTGGGGCTGGGTTGGACTCGATGGTCTTGAAGGTCTCTTCCAACCTGGGGATTCTGTGAATTCTGTGAATTCTGTGACATTATTTCAAAGGTATTTCCAGTGCCCTGGTGCTGCTGGCTGAGGCAGAGGGGTCCCAGAGCTGGCCAGGGGGTCACCTGGGCCAGCCCCAGCCAGCCCTGCCCTGCAGCCACAGGCCAACACCAGGCTGGGTTATGTGCAGTTGTGAAAGCATCAGGAAACTACAAAATGGTAAAAAAAAAACCTTTAGAAATTAAACTTGACTCCAAATCCATCCTTTGCCAGGAAAGCTGTAGACAGTCTGGTTGAAATATTTTCATTTTTAACGAATCCTCTCAAAATATTTGGTCAAGAAGGTTGAAATATTTTCATTTTTAATGAATCTTCTCAAAATATTTGGTCAATAAGGTTTGAAATACTTTCATTTTTAACAAATCTCCTCAAAATACTTGGTCAATAAGGGGGATTCTGTCTACTTTTCCTGTATTTCCAATGTTACAACATTAAGTAAAACCTGTGAGGGAATTTCTGTATATTTCAGAGAGATCTTTATTTAAAAATACATGTAGAGATGTGAGATAAAAGTTTTATATATCACACTATCAAAGGGCTGGAAAGGGGGGAGGAAGCCAGGTGAGAAGGAGTGGAAATGTTACCCTGGGACAGCTGCCAGGAGTGCCCAGAGCAGGACAGTGTGAGGTGTAAATACAAAAAAAGGGGTTTGCTCCTCTCTGAGCTCTGCTGCTGATGGTTTTTGCTGGACTGGCATTGTGGCCTTTCCCATAAAGTGCTGGTTTTGGGGTGTTGGTGAGGAATGAGTTAGGAATGGGGTCAGGGGAGCTGTGGCCAGAGGGGTTCCTGAGCTGTCCCTCCTGTCCTGGGAGCAGCTCTGAAGGGTTGAACATGCCCTGGGCACTCACTCCAAGGAATTCCCTGCTGGTTGTGGATTTCTCCTTCAGATCCCTTCAAGAATTCCGTGGAGAATGATGTGTGGAACTTTGATTCTATTTTCAGTCTCATAAAACAAATAAAACAATACAAATATTGTAATTCACACCATCACAGTCAAAACCCAACTGTTTCCTAATTGCAATACACTATAAACATTTTTTAATCTGTCAACTTTAATTACACTATATTACAAATATTTTTAAACCAATCATCTAAAATTACCCCTCATAAATCCTACTACAATACATCTTTCATACTTCTATTTCTCCAAAATATCTAATCTTATTTCCAGGGCCATCCTTTAAAACTTATTTCTAATTCCATTGCCCTCTCAACAATATCTATCCTGTTCCATAATATTTCTAAATCAGCATTTCTTAACTCAAAATTTACATACAGGTACACACTGTATAAACCTATCAAATTTGAAAAATTTCCTAGAAATCCATTTCCCATGTGGAACAAAGCAGGGCTGGCTGCTCTGGGCCAGGGATTTCTGGAGTAGCACCTTCCTCCCCTGGCAGTTTGTGAGTTTGTTGTCTTTGTGGTGGCTCTTCCTGAGCCATGGGACAGCATTCCATGTGGATTTACCCTGCCAGGCACTGCTCTCTGCCATGCCCAGGTGTTCCAGCAGAGCTGGGAGTGCTCCCCTGGCTCCAGCTCTGGGTTCTCCTGCCAGGAGAGCCCTGGAGGGGCTGGAACAGGGAGGGGAATGGAGCCCCAGGAGAGGCTGAGGGAGCTGGGAAGGGAATGGAGCCCCAGGAGAGGCTGAGGGAGCTGGGAAGGGAATGGAGCCCCAGGAGAGGCTGAGGGAGCTGGGAAGGGAATGGAGCCCCAGGAGAGGCTGAGGGAGCTGGGAAGGGAATGGAGCCCCAGGAGAGGCTGAGGGAGCTGGGAAGGGAATGGAGCCCCAGGAGAGGCTGAGGGAGCTGGGAATGGGCTCAGCCTGGAGAAAAGGAGGCTCAGGGGGGACCTTGTGGCTCTGCACAACTCCCTGACAGGAGGGGACAGCCGGGGGGGGTCGGGCTCTGCTCCAGGGAACAGGGACAGGACAAGGGGAAATGGCCTCAGGCTGAGCCAGGGCAGGCTCAGGGTGGACACCAGGAGGAATTTCCCCATGGAAAGGGTGCTCAGGCCTTGGCAGGGGCTGCCCAGGGAGGTTTGGAGTGCCCATCCCTGCAGGTGTCACCTGGATGTGGCACTGAGTGCCCTGGGCTGGGGACAAGGTGGGCATTGGGCACAGGTGGGACTCCATGGGCTGGGAGGGATTTTCCAACCTGAATGATCCTGGAATTCTTTGAAGTTCAAACAGTCTCTGTCTGGAGCATTTTGAAGTTCAGATCTCTGTGAATGACCTTCCTCAGGCACTCAGTGACATTTTGGGGTAATTTTCACCACGTGGAGCCCCCAGCTCTCTGCCCTGGGGAGCTGCAGTCCTGCAGTGGAGATCAAAGATTTGTGCTGGCAGTGCCCAAGGCCAGGTTGGACAGGGCTTGGAGCCACCTGGGACAGTGGAAGGTGTCCCTGAGGGTGGCACTGGATGGGCTTTAAGATCCCTTCATCTCAAACCAGACTGGGATTCTGTAAAGCCACCAGGGAAGATTTCCTTTCATTTTCAGTATTTCATTTCCTTTGTGCATCTGGAAGGGTTCTTCTCATTTCCTCCAGCTAACACTGCAGCTTCAGGACCTTGCTGCATACAGAAAGTAACAATTAATACCCAGCAAGCTGCCATGAAGAGCAGGAATTGGGCTCAGCTCCATCCCAGGCGTGGCTCATGGCCCTGCCCTGCAGGGGAGTGGAAATGAGGGAACCTGCAGCCCTGGGAGCCCTGGCAGTGACCATCCCAACTCCCATCCTGACCGTGGGCCACCAGCAGAGGCAGGGCTGCTGGTCCCAAGATCCTCAAGGCTCCCCTGAGGTTTTTCCTGCTGGTTTTGTTTTCACCTGCTCCATTTGTTTGTAAGCACTGAGGTGAGTGAGGAGGATTCTTCTGGAGCATCAGCCTGGAATGCAGCACTCCTCCAGGGCCATGGAGCACACAGAAACCTGGGAATTGGAGCACACAAAATCCTCCTTCCTCATGAACAACATCCCAAATCCCAGGGCTGAACTGGAGAGCATCCCAAGCCCCGTGTGAGGGGTGGGGCAGCAGCTCCCCCAGCCTTTGGGATGGGCCCATCCCCGGGGTTTTGGTGGGAAGCAGAGCTCAGCCAGGCCACTGGCTGTTCCTGCAGGCTCTCAGGAGCAGGGCTGGGCTGTGAGAGGAGGGAATGGAGGGGAAGAGCAGAGAGGGGCAGGCAGGATCTGCCTGAGCCCTCCGTGCCTGTGCTCATCCCCAGCAGAGCAGGAAACGTGTCCGGATAACATCAGCAGCCACTTCCTTATTTGTGCACAACCCAAGAGCTCAAAGCACCCCTGGGATTTGGGGAGGGAGAGCAGAGCCTCTGCAGAGCCCCATGGGCCCCAGGAGGGGCTGGAGCAGCAGGAATGTTCATGGAGCAGCTCCGGGCAGGTAAGGGGAGAACTCGTGGCCCAGTGTAGGAATGTGCCCCTCGTTGATGGAGTGACTGAATTATTCTTTGTCTGCTTAAAAAGGCGAAAGCCCCAAGCTTCTCTCCCAATTTAGTACAAAAGACACCTCCAAAAGGACCTTTTGGACTTCACCTCAGACCTGGGGCTGTCTGATTAGACAGAGGCCAAGAGGTCCCACCTAGGTAATTCACTAGAAAAAGAAGAGAACAACGGAAATAATCACTCTTGTGGGGTGTTTTAGCAGGACCAAGAACCTCTTGCCCCTGCTCAGTTTCTTTTTCTCTGTAAGAGCTTTGTTATTTTGCCTTTTATTAAACCTTTTTCTGTTTCCAACACTACCTCAAAAGCCATCTTGCTAATTTTATGCCATTCAGAATAGCTAGACTATCTCAAGTGTAATAAGTTCTCATAAGACCTAGCTCAAAGAGAAGCCCACCAGCCCAGTTCCCCTTCTGGGACCTCTCTGTGGCCATCAGGGTGACAGACCCCATGGCCTGGGCTTGGGAGTGGAGCAGCTGCTCGGCCTCGTCGCTGGAGTTTGGTGACAAAACCAGCTTTTTTGGGATGCAGGCCTTGTGCAAACACCTCAGGTCACCACAGGGAGGTCCAGGTTGGATATTGGGAACAATCCCTTCGTGGAGAAGGTGCTCAAAGCCTGGCACAGGGTGGATTCCCCATCCCTGCAGGGATTGAAAGCCCTGTGGATGTGGCACTTGGGGACAGAGGTAGCCTTGGCAGTGCTGGGCATGGTTAGACTCGGTGTTCTCACAAGGCTTTTCCAACCCAAACAATTGAATGATTCTCAGAGAATCCTGGCTTCTGGGGTGTTTTAAATTATCCTGAGGGAGCTGAGGAGTGGAAAAGCCTCGCTCGGGTGCTTCTGGCAGAGCCTCACCAGGGCTGGCTGTGGAGGACAAGGTGCAGAGGCACAGCTGCAGCCGTGGGGCTCCTCCAGCAAAACCCAGCCCCAGGTTCTGTGTTAAAAAGGAAAAATGTGGGGGAAAAAATAACCTCAGTTTCAAGGGAAAAGGGGAAAATGAGCTAGGCCAGGTGATGGATGATCCTTCTCCAGCAGGCAGTGATCAGCTTGGCTTGAGTCTTTGCACAACTGAGGGTCCCTCCTGGCTCCCAGAGCTCTGTTGGACCAGCTCAGCCTTCAAAGTCTCCATATTGGTGTCTATAAAAAGCCTGAAATCAGATTGGAAGATTTGGGCAAGGTTTAAACAGGCCAGAGCTCCTGTGGAGTGGGGCAGTGAATTAATCACCTGCAGTAATTAAAGGCTGCTCTCTGCTCCCTGCCAGTGCCATGTGCTTGGGAAAGGGGGAATAAGGGATCAAACACTGCTCTGAACTGGAGATTTTTGCATTGTCCCTTGGCACAGAGGAAACCCTGGGAGCCAGGGAAATGCCAGGTCACAGCTGGAAGGTGGCACCTGCTTTACTGGGGAGCTTTGTGTCCTCTGAGAGCCAGGCCCTGCCCAGAGCAGCTGCCAGGGACAAGAGGGAAAAAAAGGATTCTCTTTTTTTTTTTCTGGCATTTTGTTTCTTCCTGCTGAAGACTGGGTAGAAATATCAGCTTTTCTAAATGCAGCAGTTCCTGCACATGACTGGGGGGAAGCTGCTTCCTGAGGATCCCCTTGGCCAGTTCACAGGGGCTGCACACACACAAATCTCCTCTTCCCCTTTTTTAGCTTAATGGAGCTTTTCTGCAGACCATGGAGTCCAGCCTGTGCCTGATGCCCACCCTGACCCCAGCCCAGGGCACTCAGTGCCACATCCAGGTGACACCTGCAGGGATGGGCACTTCAAACCTCCCTGGGCAGCCCCTGCCAAGGCCTGAGCACCCTTTCCATGGGGAAATTCCTCCTGGTGCCCACCCTGAGCCTGCCCTGGCCCAGCCTGAGGCCATTTCCCCTTGTCCTGTCCCTGTTCCCTGGCAGCAGAGCCCGACCCCCCCTGGCTGTCCCCTCCTGTCAGGGAGTTGTGCAGAGCCACAAGGTCCCCCCTGAGCCTCCTTTTCTCCAGGCTGAGCCCCTTCCCAGCTCCCTCAGCCTCTCCTGGGGCTCCATTCCCTCCCCAGCTCCCTCAGCCTCTCCTGGGGCTCCATTCCCTTCCCAGCTCCCTCAGCCTCCGCTGGGGCTCCATTCCCTTCCCAGCTCCGTTCCCTGCCCTGGACACGCTCCAGCCCCTCCAGGTCTCTCCTGGCAGGAGGGGCCCAGAGCTGCCCCCAGCACTGGAGGTGCCCCAGCAGTGCCAGCACAGGGGACGGGCACTGCCCTGGCCCTGCTGCCACCCCAGAGCTGGCACAGCCCAGGGGCCAGTGGCCAATTCCCAGTGCCCTTTGCTGAGCAGTGGCACTGGCTGGGCTTTGGGACAGAGCCTGGCACCTCTGGCAGCTCTGTTGCTCTGGAGCAGGAGTGTTTGGGCAGCTGGCAGTGTCTGTGTGACACTGAGCTGCCACCAGCACGTCACACAGCAGTGGTGGCACCAGCTCCGTGTAAATCCAATGGAACATGGTTGTCATGAATGCTCTGAATTTGTTTGAATTTCCTGTCCTATGTAAAGTAGAAGCTTGATGTATAAACTACATTCTATAAATATACAGAGAAATGCAGAGTGTGGGGACATGAGGAGTCCTCAGAAGCATTGCTGGGGGTTGCAGGATCTGCCCTGAGTGACCCAAAACATCCAGGTGGGATCAGGCTCTGCTGCCAGGGAACAGGGACAGGACAAGGGGAAATGGCCTCAGGCTGGGCCAGGGCAGGCTCAGGGTGGACACCAGCAGGAATTTCTCCATGGAAAGGGTGCTCAGGCCTTGGCAGGAGCTGCCCAGGGAGGTTTGGAGTGCCCATCCCTGCAGGTGTCACCTGGATGTGGCACTGAGTGCCCTGGGCTGGGGACATGGTGGGGATCTGTCACAGCTGGGACTCCATGGGCTGGGAGGGCTTTCCCAGCCTCAGGGATCCTGGTGTTTCTGGCATTTCTCCTGCACTGGCTGCTCAGAGCAGCTTTGCCCCTCAGCAGCAGCAGAGTCCTGACCTGCAGTGACCCCCCCAGCCCAGACTCCTTCCCCTCTGAAGGACTCTGAGCAATAATAACAACTCAGTTTTTATTTGAACTGCTTCCCTTTCCGTGTGTGCAGTGATGTCATTCCCTGTTCCTGATCAGAATTCCTCTGAGCTCTGAGGGTTCCTCCTGAAGAGCTGCAGATTTCAGCTGGGCTCCTTGGCAAGGAATTCCTTCCAGTCAGATTTGTTTGTGTTTCTGTCCTTTGTGGGAAATGAAACCCTTCAAGGTGAAGAACAGCAATTAATGCTCCACACATCTCTGCCCTCACTGACCAGCTGGGCACACTCCCTGTGCCCTCTGCGTTTGTCATCTCCCAGCACAGGAGTTCAGAGAGCCATGGAATGGGTTGGGAGGGACCTCAGAGCCCACCCAGTGCCACCCCTGCCATGGCAGGGACACACTGCCACTGTCCCAGGGTGTCCCAATGTCCAGCCTGGCCTTGGGCACTGCCAGGGATCCAGGGGCAGCCCCAGCTGTGCCAGGGCCTGCCCACCCTGCCAGGGGAGAGTGAGTCAATGCCCAATGAATTATTCAATAGCTGAAGAATGAGTTAATAGTTAAAGAATGAGTTAATAGTTAAAGGATCAGTCAGTGATTAATGGATCAGTCAGTGGTTAAAGGATCAGTCAGTGGCTGATCCTCCCCTCTCAGAGCCTGGCCCACAGCAGCTCCCTGACTTCCAGAACCATCCCAGGGCTCACCCAGGGCTCCTGCTGGCTCTGGGATTTTCCCTCTCCTCCCTGGTGTTCCCGCAGCCAGGTGACATCTGTGCTGCTGTCCCCACCTGGGCTGGGACACTGCTGCTGGCTCAGAGCAGAGGGGTGCCAGGCAGGGAGGGGCAGGGCTGTGGGGAGGGGCTGTCCCTGCCTGTCCCTGTGCCCTGTCCTTGTCCCAGCAAGGGACAAAGGCTGTCCCTGCCTGTCCCTCTGCCCTGTCCTTGTCCCAGCAGGGCTGGTGGCAGCCCCAGGGCACAGAGAGTCTCTGAGACCTTCTGGGAGCCTCTGAAAGGCTCTGGACACTCTTGTGAGCCTCTGGGAGCTCCTGGGATCCTCTGAGACCTACTGGGTGCCAGTGGGAGCTCCTGGGAGCCTCTGGAAGCTTCAGAGAACCTCTGAGAACCTCTGGGAGCTCCTGGGAGCATCTGAGACCCTCTGGGGAGCCTCTGGGAACTTTTGGGAGCCCCTGGGAGCTTCTGGGATGTTCTGGGAGCCTCAGACAGCTTCTGGGAGCTTCTGAGAACCTCTGGGAGCTTCTGAGAGCCTTTGGGAGCCTCTGGGAGCTTCTGAGATGTTCTGGGAGCCTCTGAGAACCTCTGGGAACTTCAGAGAACCTCCGGGAGCTCCTGGGAGCTTCAGAGAGCCTCTGGGAGCTTCAGAGAGCTCCTGGGAGCCTCGGAGTGGAGAGATGTTCTGGGAGCCTCTGAGAACCTCTGGGAACTTCAGAGAACCTCTGGGAGCTCCTGGGAGCTTCAGAGATGTTCTGGGAGCCTCTGAGAACCTCTGGGAACTTCAGAGAACCTCTGGGAGCTCCTGGGAGCCTCTGGGAGCCATTGGGAGCTTCAGAGAGCCCCTGGGAGCCTCGGAGTGGAAGGTGTCCCTGCCACGGCAGGGGTGGCACTGGGTGGGCTCTGAGGTCCCTCCCCACCCAAACCTTTCCAGGATTCCCTGAGTTGCTGCCATTCTCTGAGGGACTCTCTGAGCTCAGGGACGGCAGCAGAGCTGCGTGGTGTCACGGGCAGCCAGGGTGGCTCTCCAAAGGAGAAGGGATTTTTCTGCAGAGCTGGGTGAAGGACAGAAGGATCTGCAGTGTTTCACTCTGCGGGCTGTGCCGCTTCCACGCGTGCCTTTTGCAGAGCAAACACACAAAAATTCTCTTTGGTGTCTTGTTATTCCAGGGCCAGTGGGGCACCTTCCCCTGCAGTGAGGGCAAGGAACCTCTCTGGGAGTTTGGGTTCTGCTGGAAAACAACCTCCAGCCCTCAGTGCTGGGTGGTGTGTGCTGGGATTCCTGCACCTCAGTGTCCCCAGTGTCGGGGTCCCAAGAAGCTCTCATGTCCTCATACACAGGTTCTTCTCCTTTTGATGGATCAAAATCCAACCACCAAACCCTTTTGGCATCTTCTAAGGTTTCCGAGCCCCCCCCTGGTGTCTCTGCACATCCACAGTGACGTGCTGAGATCCCACAGCCAGGAACGTGGTGGCCAAGGCTGGCCCAGGCCAGGAGCAGCTCTGTGTCACCACTGGGCTTTGCTCTCCTCTCCCTCGGTGTTGGCTGAAGCGTGGCCATGGGGAGCCTCCAAAAACTGCTCCTGTTGGGGATCTGGTGCCTTGGCAGGGCTGGACAGAGCTAAAGGATAAAGGGATTTATTCAAAGGAGATCCTCAATGGATCCACCTTGGGCCCAGCCAAGGTTGTACAGTTATTAAATTTATATATTTATTTATATTTATATTTTTATACGTATATTTATATTTATATTTATATTTTCATTCACTACTCATATTCACAGTTTAATTATCTTTCACAGCCACACTTCCATTTTCCACACCTACAAACCACATTTATTTCTATTATTTCTTCTCCCTCCACCTCTGCACCATTTCTCCTTACTCCGAGCCGTGTGACATTCCCGTTTCCCTCCCCAGTGCCGCCCCGCCTGGCCCCCGCGGGCTCCCCCCAGCCCGGCTGCCCCTCGCCCTCCGTCCCGGCCAAGGGCCTCTCCTCCTCCCAGAAGCACAGCAAGAAGGCCCTCAAGCAGGTCAGTGCCTCAGTTTCCCCGGAGTCAGTGCCTCAGTTTCCCCGGAGTCAGTGCCTCAGTTTCCCCAGAGTCAGTGCCTCAGTTTCCCCAGAGTCAGTGCCTCAGTTTCCCTGGAGTCAGTGCCTCAGTTTCCCCGGAGTCCCCCCCGCGGGGTGGTATCCCAGAGCTTCCCTCCCTCCCTCCTCCGTGCTCTTCTGCTCCTTGCCTTTTCCCCTGGAATTCGTTTTCCCCTAAAATCATACTTTTGAAATTATATTTTTAGAGAGAGAGTGAAATGTGATTTTTTTTTTTTTTTCCCCCCCCATTCTGGGAGGAGATCCCGCCGCTTCCCGGGAAGTGGGGTTGGTAAATTCAGCCTCTGGGGGGAAATGCAGGGACTCCATCCCCTGGTGGGCACAGATTCCCTCCCAGGGAATTCCGTGGGGCTGCGTGTCCACGTGGAGGGCAGGAATTCATTCTGTGGACAGAGAGTCTGGAGGAGGAGGAAGGAAAGAGGGCAGGAATTCCATGGCCAGGAGGAGGAAGGAGGGCAGGAATTATATGGATAGAGTCTGGAAGTGAAGGAAGGAGGGCAGGAATTCCATGGACAGAGAGTCTGGAGGAGAAGGAAGGAGAGCAGGAATTCCATGGAGAGAGAGTCTGGAAAAAAAGAAAGGAAGGAGAGCAGGAATTCCATGGGCAGAGAGTCTGGAGGAGAAGGAAGGAGAGCAGGAATTCCATGGGCAGGAGAAGGAAGGAGAGCAGGAATTCCATGGGCAGAGAGTCTGGAAAAAGAGGAAGGAAGGAAGGAAGGAAGGAAGGAAGGAAGGAAGGAAGGAAGGAAGGAAGGAAGGAAGGAAGGAAGGAATTCCATGATGAGGAATTCCAGCTGAATTATTCCCAGGTGTTCCCCCAGCTGCACTGCCCGGGCCCCAGGATCCTGAGGAAGGAAATGCTTTATCTGGCATCTCAGTCTCAAAACTGGGAAATCCCAAATCTCAAAAATCTAAAACTATCAGAAATCTCAGATATCTCAACATTAAAAATCCAAAAGTTCAAAATTGCAAAATCTCAAGATCCAGGATCTCAATATTTTGATCTCAAATCAGTCTCAAAATTGGGAAATCTGAAAAATCTGAAAAATCTCAAAATTTGAAATCTCAAAGTTTGAAATCTCAAAGTTTTGATCTCAAATCAAATCTCAAAATTGGGAAGCCTCAAAAATACAAAAAAAAAAATCTCAAAATTCAAAATCTCAATTTTGATCTTAAGTCAATCTCAAAATTGAGAATTGTCAAATTTTCTCCAACCAAAACCACTGTGCCAGGATTTTCTCCTTGGCACAGGGAGTGTGTCTGAGGAGGAAAGGGAAGGGAAGGGAAGGGAAGGGAAGGGAAGGAAAGGAAAGGAAAGGAAAGGAAAGGAAAGGAAAGGAAAGGAAAGGAAAGGAAAGGAAAGGAAAGGAAAGGAAAGGAAAGGAAAGGAAAGGAAAGGAAAGGAAAGGAAAGGAAAGGAAAGGAAAGGAAAGGAAAGGAAAGGAAAGGAAAGGAAAGGAAAGGAAAGGAAAGGAAAGGAAAGGAAAGGAAAGGAAAGGAAAGGAAAGGAAAGGAAAGGAAAGGAAAGGAAAGGAAAGGAAAGGAAAGGAAAGGAAAGGAAAGGAAAGGAAAGGAAAGGAAAGGAAAGGAAAGGAAAGGAAAGGAAAGGAAAGGAAAGGAAAGGAAAGGAAAGGAAAGGAAAGGAAAGGAAAGGAAAGGAAAGGAAAGGAAAGGAAAGGAAAGGAAAGGAAAGGAAAGGAAAGGAAAGGAAAGGAAAGGAAAGGAAAGGAAAGGAAAAAGGGAAGGGAAAAAAATGGGAAAGGAAAATGGTTTCCCACTAATTGAGCAGGATATTAATGAATAATTACAGTCTCTGCATTCCCCAGCCCTCGTTAATCCTGGCTGGCAAATATTCCTGCGGGCTCTTCCCTTCAGGGGGTCAGGCTGGCACAGGGTGCCCACCCTGCATCCCTGGCAGTGCCCAGGGCCAGGCTGGGAGCAGCCTGGGATAGTGGGAGTGTCCTTGTCCATGGCAGGGACTTAGAAAAAGTAACTAAAAAGAGGAAATTGGGGTGGTGGGAAGGAGGGACAGGGCTGGAAAACACCACGCTGTGAGTGAAAATGGAATCAGAGGAGCTGCATGTCCTTAGTCCTCTCTGTGCCCTGGGTTATTGCTGGGGGCTGCTTGGGCTCAGCCCTCCCCTCTCCAGGAATTCCAACATTCCCAGAAGGAAGAGGGGCTGGATTTCTCAGGGAGAACCTGTAGGAATAGGAAAAACAGAAACTTCCACAGATAGCGAGGAATTTAATTTACAACCTTAAAAAAAACTTAATATAAAATTAAATAAAAATTAAAATTAAATAATTTATATAAAATATAATACACAGACATTAAGTAAAAAAGTAATAAACTTATGTTTCTGTAGTTGTAAGTAAGAATATACCTTGAGTAAATAGGAAACTATATTAAATAAGATAGAAGTTTATAATGCAGGGGGTGTGGCTATATAAAGTAAACCAAACATTTAGAAGTTATATAAGTGCAGGATATTATATGCAGGATGATATTATCCTGCACTTATATATATTATATATAACTGCAGGATATTATATATTAAGAACTGCATTTAAGACAAAAACCCATTAAACAAAAATATCCACAATACAGGAAAAGCAAGTAAAAATAATAAGTTTAAAAAACAAAATCAACCTCATAGCAACCGTCTGTTAATTTAAAAAATTATGTTTTACCTTATAACAAAGAACTTTTAACTACTCTTAAGCTCTAACCAACTACTCACTCCTCTAAAATCTCCCAAGTTCTAAAACTTAATATTTATCTGAACAATAAATTGCTCTCAACGTGGCAATAACCCCGGGGCTGCAGGTGCTGCTGGGAGTGGGGATGGTTCCAGGATGCAGGATTGGGTTCAACCACCCAGAGGGGTCACCTCCAGCCCTGGCTCCTTTTCCTGGGGGGCAGCAGCAGGGGGTGCCCAGTGCCAGGGAGCTCCTGCAGGGTGTTGGTGTTCAGCAGTGCCACTGTGTCCCCTGGCAGGTGTGGGGCTGATTTGGGGTTTCTGATCCTGATCCCAGTCCTGGTCCCATGTGTGCTGTGCCCTGTGGGTGGCTGATGGCTGATCCGTGATCCCTGTGCCCTGTGCCCTGTGGGTGGCTGATCCCTGTGGGGGGCTGATCCCTGATCCCTGTGCCTTGTGGGTGGCTGATCCCCGTGCCCTGTGGGCGGCTGATCCCTGATCCCTGTGCCTTGTGGGTGGCTGATCCCCGTGCCCTGTGGGCGGCTGATCCCTGATCCCTGTGCCTTGTGGGTGGCTGATCCCCGTGCCCTGTGGGCGGCTGATCCCTGATCCCTGTGCCTTGTGGGTGGCTGATCCCCGTGCCCTGTGGGCGGCTGATCCCTGATCCCTGTGCCTTGTGGGTGGCTGATCCCCGTGCCCTGTGGGCGGCTGATCCCTGATCCCTGTGCCTTGTGGGTGGCTGATCCCCGTGCCCTGTGGGCGGCTGATCCCTGATCCCTGTGCCTTGTGGGTGGCTGATCCCCGTGCCCTGTGGGCGGCTGATCCCTGATCCCTGTGCCTTGTGGGTGGCTGATCCCCGTGCCCTGTGGGCGGCTGATCCCTGATCCCTGTGCCTTGTGGGTGGCTGATCCCCGTGCCCTGTGGGCGGCTGATCCCTGATCCCTGTGCCTTGTGGGTGGCTGATCCCCGTGCCCTGTGGGCGGCTGATCCCTGATCCCTGTGCCTTGTGGGTGGCTGATCCCCGTGCCCTGTGGGCGGCTGATCCCTGATCCCTGTGCCTTGTGGGTGGCTGATCCCCGTGCCCTGTGGGCGGCTGATCCCTGATCCCTGTGCCTTGTGGGTGGCTGATCCCCGTGCCCTGTGGGCGGCTGATCCCTGATCCCTGTGCCTTGTGGGTGGCTGATCCCCGTGCCCTGTGGGCGGCTGATCCCTGATCCCTGTGCCTTGTGGGTGGCTGATCCCCGTGCCCTGTGGGCGGCTGATCCCTGATCCCTGTGCCTTGTGGGTGGCTGATCCCCGTGCCCTGTGGGCGGCTGATCCCTGATCCCTGTGCCTTGTGGGTGGCTGATCCCCGTGCCCTGTGGGCGGCTGATCCCTGATCCCTGTGCCTTGTGGGTGGCTGATCCCCGTGCCCTGTGGGCGGCTGATCCCTGATCCCTGTGCCTTGTGGGTGGCTGATCCCCGTGCCCTGTGGGCGGCTGATCCCTGATCCCTGTGCCTTGTGGGTGGCTGATCCCCGTGCCCTGTGGGCGGCTGATCCCTGATCCCTGTGCCTTGTGGGTGGCTGATCCCCGTGCCCTGTGGGCGGCTGATCCCTGATCCCTGATGCCTGCGGATCCCTGACCCCTGTGGGTGGCTGACCCCGTGCCCTGTGTCCCTGCAGGCCCTGAAGCAGCAGCAGCAGAAGCAGCAGCAGCAGCAGCAGCAGCAGTGCAGGGCGGGCATGGGGCCGGGCATGGCCCTGCCCTCCAGCCAGCACGTCCTGCTCAAGGCCAAGGCCACACCTGGGAGGTCAGGTACGTGGGGGCACCTGGGGAGGGGAAACTGCTCCTTGCTGCAGCTGCCTTTGGGCTTGGGGCACCAGCAGCTCCTGCCTCGGGGCTTGGGGCTGTGAGGGAGGCAGCTGGTAAGGACAGACCTTGGAGAGACCTGGAATGGATCTTGGATCATCTTGGATAGCTCTGACTGTAAGGACAGACCTTGGAGAGACCTGGAATGGATCTTGGAGGGATCTTGGATGACCTTGGATAGCTCTGACTGTAAGGACAGACCTTGGAGTGACCTTGGAGAGACCTGAGATGGATCTTGGAGGAATCTTGGATGATCTTGGATAGCTCTGACTGTAAGGACTGACCTTGGAGGGATCTTGGAGAGACCTGAGATGGATCTTGGAGGGATGTTGGGTGATCTTGGATGATCTTGGATAGCTCTGACTGTAAGGACAGACCTTGGAGAGACCTGGAATGGATCTTGGGTGGATCTTGGGTGATCTTGGATATCTCTGACTGTAAGGACAGACCTTGGATGGATTTTGGAGGGATCTTGGATAGTCTTGGCTGGATCTTGGATGATCTTGGATAGCTCTGACTGTAAGGACAGACTTGGAGCGACCTTGGATGATCTTGGATGGATTTTGGATGGATCTAGGATAGCTCTGGCTGTGTCTTTGGCTGGTTCAGAGCTGCTCCCAGTGCTCAGTGATGTTCCCAGTCACCTGTACCCCATGCAGGGACCTTCTCCTGGTGCTTCTGTTTGAGGATTTCTCCTGGTTATTTCTATTTGGGGTTCTCCTGCTGTTTATGTTTGTGGATTTCTCCCAGTGTTTATGTTCTGGGAATTCTCCTGGTATTTAAATTTGGGAGTTTCTCCTGGTGTTTATATTTGGGAGTTTCTCCTGGTGTTTATATTTGGGAGGTTCTCTTGGTGTTTATGTTCTGGGATTCCTCCTGGTGTTTTTATTTGGGAGTTTCTCCTGGTGTTGATGTTCTGGGATTTCTCCTGGTGTTTATATTTGGGAGTTTCTCCTGGTGTTTATGTTCTAGGATTCCTCCTGGTGTTTATATTTGGGAGTTTCTCCTGGTGTTTATGTTCTGGGAATTCTCCTGGTGTTTAAATTTGGAAGTTTCTCCTGGTGTTTATGTTCTGGGATTCCTCCTGGTGTTTATATTTGGAAGTTTCTCCTGGTGTTTATGTTCTAGGATTCCTCCTGGTGTTTATATTTGGGAGTTTCTCCTGGTGTTGATGTTCTGGGATTTCTCCTGGTGTTCATATTTGGGAGTTTCTCCAGTTATTTATATTTGGGAGTTTCTCCCGGTGTTTATGTTTGGGAGTTTCTCCTGGTGTTTATATTTGGGAGTTTTTCCTGGTGTGTCTGTTTGAGAGTTTCTCCTGGTATTTAAATTTGGGAGTTTCTCCTGGTGTTTATATTTGGGAGTTTCTCCTGGTGTTTATGTTCTAGGATTCCTCCTGGTGTTTATATTTGGAAGTTTCTCCTGGTGTTTATGTTCTAGGATTCCTCCTGGTGTTTATATTTGGAAGTTTCTCCTGGTGTTTATGTTCTGGGATTCCTCCTGGTGTTTATATTTGGAAGTTTCTCCTGGTGTTTATGTTCTAGGATTCCTCCTGGTGTTTATATTTGGGAGTTTCTCCTGGTGTTGATGTTCTGGGATTTCTCCTGGTGTTCATATTTGGGAGTTTCTCCAGTTATTTATATTTGGGAGTTTCTCCCGGTGTTTATGTTTGGGAGTTTCTCCTGGTGTTGATGTTCTGGGATTTCTCCTGGTGTTCATATTTGGGAGTTTCTCCCGTTATTTATATTTGGGAGTTTCTCCTGGTGTTTCTGTTTGGGAGTTTCTCCTGGTGTTTAAATTTGGAAGTTTCTCCTGGTGTTTATGTTCTGGGATTCCTCCTGGTGTTTATATTTGGAAGTTTCTCCTGGTGTTTCTGTTTGGGAGTTTCTCCTGGTGTTTCTGTTTGGGAGTTTCTCCTGGTATTGATGTTTTCCCAAGTGGCTCCTCATCCTGCAGGGTGGGTTCCACATCCTGTTCCCCTCTGGAAGATCCCAGAGGGGTTTCCAGAATTTGTGGTGTCAGGGAGCAGTGAGCTCACTGCTCTGCTCTGGCTGCTCCAGCAGGGCAGGAGCTCCCTGCCAGCACCAGATTCTCCATGGTATCCCAAATTCTTGGTAGTTATTCCAGCCAGTTTTCCCTGATTTCTTTCCAGAGTGACTGAGCAGGAATTCACATCTGCTTATCCCTGCCACAGCACCGGGCACAGGAACTCCCTGCTGCCCATTCCCTGGCACCTGTGGAATTCCCTTGTATCTCTGGAATTCCCTGGCACCTGCCCAATTCCCTGGCACCTGTGGAATTCCCTGGCACCTCTGGAATTTCCTGGCACCTGCCGGGTTCCCTGGCACCTGTGGAATTCCCTTGTATCTCTGGAATTCCCTGGCACTTGCCCAATTCCCTGGCACCTGTGGAATTCCCTGGCACCTCTGCAATTCCCTGGTACCTGCCCAGTTCCCTGGCACCTGCTGGGTTCCCTGGCACCTGTGGAATCCCCTGGCATCTCTGGAATTCCCTGGCACCTGCCCAAATCCCTGGCACCTCTGCAATTCCCTGGCACCTCTGGAATTCCATGGCACCTGTGGAATCCCCTGGCACCTATGGAATTCCCTGGCTTGGGGCCAGCTCAGTGCCCCAGACAATCCCTGGCAGGGCTCAGCATTCCAGCTCCATTCCCTGCAGGCAGCTGGGCTGTGGGCACACATCCAGCTTGTGCCAGTCCTCTCCAAGGCAGGGCATTCCCAGTGTGCCCATTCCAAGGGAGGGCATTCCCAGTGTCCCCATTCCAAGGGCGGGCATTCCCAGTGTCCCCCTTCCAGTGTCCCCATTCCAAGGGCGGGCATTCCCAGTGTCCCCCTTCCAGTGTCCCCATTCCAAGGGCGGGCATTCCCAGTGTCCCCCTTCCAGTGTCCCCATTCCAAGGGCGGGCATTCCCAGTGTCCCCCTTCCAGTGTCCCCATTCCAAGGGCGGGCATTCCCAGTGTCCCCCTTCCAGTGTCCCCATTCCAAGGGCGGGCATTCCCAGTGTCCCCCTTCCAGTGTCCCCATTCCAAGGGCGGGCATTCCCAGTGTCCCCCTTCCAGTGTCCCCATTCCAAGGGCGGGCATTCCCAGTGTCCCCCTTCCAGTGTCCCCATTCCAAGGGCGGGCATTCCCAGTGTCCCCCTTCCAGTGTCCCCATTCCAAGGGCGGGCATTCCCAGTGTCCCCCTTCCAGTGTCCCCATTCCAAGGGCGGGCATTCCCAGTGTCCCCCTTCCAGTGTCCCCATTCCAAGGGCGGGCATTCCCAGTGTCCCCCTTCCAGTGTCCCCATTCCAAGGGCGGGCATTCCCAGTGTCCCCCTTCCAGTGTCCCCATTCCAAGGGCGGGCATTCCCAGTGTCCCCCTTCCAGTGTCCCCATTCCAAGGGCGGGCATTCCCAGTGTCCCCCTTCCAGTGTCCCCATTCCAAGGGCGGGCATTCCCAGTGTCCCCCTTCCAGTGTCCCCATTCCAAGGGCGGGCATTCCCAGTGTCCCCCTTCCAGTGTCCCCATTCCAAGGGCGGGCATTCCCAGTGTCCCCCTTCCAGTGTCCCCATTCCAAGGGCGGGCATTCCCAGTGTCCCCCTTCCAGTGTCCCCATTCCAAGGGCGGGCATTCCCAGTGTCCCCCTTCCAGTGTCCCCATTCCAAGGGCGGGCATTCCCAGTGTCCCCCTTCCAGTGTCCCCATTCCAAGGGCGGGCATTCCCAGTGTCCCCCTTCCAGTGTCCCCATTCCAAGGGCGGGCATTCCCAGTGTCCCCCTTCCAGTGTCCCCATTCCAAGGGCGGGCATTCCCAGTGTCCCCCTTCCAGTGTCCCCATTCCAAGGGCGGGCATTCCCAGTGTCCCCCTTCCAGTGTCCCCATTCCAAGGGCGGGCATTCCCAGTGTCCCCCTTCCAGTGTCCCCATTCCAAGGGCGGGCATTCCCAGTGTCCCCCTTCCAGTGTCCCCATTCCAAGGGCGGGCATTCCCAGTGTCCCCCTTCCAGTGTCCCCATTCCAAGGGCGGGCATTCCCAGTGTCCCCCTTCCAGTGTCCCCATTCCAAGGGCGGGCATTCCCAGTGTCCCCATTCCAAGGCACAGGGGCATTCCCAGTGTCCCCATTCCAAGGCAGGGCATTCCCAGTGTCCCCACTCCAGTCCCAGTGCCAGCATCACAAACATCAGTGTTTGCATTTCCTGGGAGAGTTGTGGGACTGTTCTGGGCAGGGCAGGGCAGGGATTTTCCAGGAGCCCTGGGAGTGCCCAGGAGCTGCCCTGAGCCCCAGCCTGTCCTGGGGCTCATTCCTGGTGACAGTCTCTCCTGCCTGCTCAGAGGTGCCAAGGCCAGGGAGTTTTGCCCGTCCTGCTGTGCAACTCCAGCCTTAGGATGCTTTCCCCAGGCTCAGTCAGGAGCTTTTCCTGCTCCCAGGTTTTTCCTGCTCCCAGGTTTTTCCTGGAGCTCTTCCTCAGCTGGTTCCAGGTGGGATTGGTGTGTTCAGGAGCCCCCCCCTAGGCTGTAAATCCCTCCCTGCCAAGGCCTGGAAGGTTCCTCCTGTGTGGTTTTCTCCCTTGTCCCCCACCCTGCCCAGGGACAGCTCCCAGCAGGGACACCCAGAGGTGTGGAGAGAGCAGGGAATCACATGGATGGAGGGAGAGAACAACATTCTGGTGGAAAGCAGGGCACTGATTGCACAATTTCAGGGATTTATTCAGAGCTGGAAGAGCTTGTGTGAGGGAGGGAAGGGAAACTGAGCCCTGGGAAGGGGAGGAGGAGTTCCCCAGGGTGAGCAAGGACAAAAGCTGCAGGAGAGGGGTGAAGTTTAGCAAGGACAGGGGAGGTGTGGAGAGATTTCCCTGCCAGTGAGCTCTGCCAGGAGCTCTCTTAGCCCTGGAAGTGTCAATGGGACCATGCCTGGGTCAGATTAGATGGGAAATAAACTGGGATTAACTGGGAAATGGACTCAAAGCACATGGGATGTGCCTGTCCATGCCTTTGGTTTTTGGTGGCTCCACGGGATCTCCTGCATTGAGCTGCTGGGCAGGAGCCCTCCAGGAGCTCAGGGATCTGTGCTGGCATTGCTGGAGCTGCAGGGTGGCTCTGGGGCAGGGAGGAGCTCCATCCCTGCATTCATCTGCTGGGCAGGAGCCCCCCAGGAGCTCAGGGATCTGTGCTGGCATTGCTGGAGCTGCAGGGTGGCTCTGGGGCAGGGAGGAGCTCCATCCCTGCATTCATCTGCTGGGCAGGAGCCCCCCAGGAGCTCAGGGATCTGTGCTGGCATTGCTGGAGCTGCAGGGTGGCTCTGGGGCAGGGAGGAGCTCCATCCCTGCATTCATCTGCTGGGCAGGAGCCCCCCAGGAGCTCAGGGATCTGTGCTGGCATTGCTGGAGCTGCAGGGTGGCTCTGGGGCAGGGAGGAGCTCCATCCCTGCATTCATCTGCTGGGCAGGAGCCCCCCAGGAGCTCAGGGATCTGTGCTGGCATTGCTGGAGCTGCAGGGTGGCTCTGGGGCAGGGAGGAGCTCCATCCCTGCATTCATCTGCTGGGCAGGAGCCCCCCAGGAGCTCAGGGATCTGTGCTGGCATTGCTGGAGCTGCAGGGTGGCTCTGGGGCAGGGAGGAGCTCCATCCCTGCATTCATCTGCTGGGCAGGAGCCCCCCAGGAGCTCAGGGATCTGTGCTGGCATTGCTGGAGCTGCAGGGTGGCTCTGGGGCAGGGAGGAGCTCCATCCCTGCATTCATCTGCTGGGCAGGAGCCCCCCAGGAGCTCAGGGATCTGTGCTGGCATTGCTGGAGCTGCAGGGTGGCTCTGGGGCAGGGAGGAGCTCCATCCCTGCATTCATCTGCTGGGCAGGAGCCCCCCAGGAGCTCAGGGATCTGTGCTGGCATTGCTGGAGCTGCAGGGTGGCTCTGGGGCAGGGAGGAGCTCCATCCCTGCATTCATCTGCTGGGCAGGAGCCCCCCAGGAGCTCAGGGATCTGTGCTGGCATTGCTGGAGCTGCAGGGTGGCTCTGGGGCAGGGAGGAGCTCCATCCCTGCATTCATCTGCTGGGCAGGAGCCCCCCAGGAGCTCAGGGATCTGTGCTGGCATTGCTGGAGCTGCAGGGTGGCTCTGGGGCAGGGAGGAGCTCCATCCCTGCATTCATCTGCTGGGCAGGAGCCCCCCAGGAGCTCAGGGATCTGTGCTGGCATTGCTGGAGCTGCAGGGTGGCTCTGGGGCAGGGAGGAGCTCCATCCCTGCATTCATCTGCTGGGCAGGAGCCCCCCAGGAGCTCAGGGATCTGTGCTGGCATTGCTGGAGCTGCAGGGTGGCTCTGGGGCAGGGAGGAGCTCCATCCCTGCATTCATCTGCTGGGCAGGAGCCCCCCAGGAGCTCAGGGATCTGTGCTGGCATTGCTGGAGCTGCAGGGTGGCTCTGGGGCAGGGAGGAGCTCCATCCCTGCATTCATCTGCTGGGCAGGAGCCCCCCAGGAGCTCAGGGATCTGTGCTGGCATTGCTGGAGCTGCAGGGTGGCTCTGGGGCAGGGAGGAGCTCCATCCCTGCATTCATCTGCTGGGCAGGAGCCCCCCAGGAGCTCAGGGATCTGTGCTGGCATTGCTGGAGCTGCAGGGTGGCTCTGGGGCAGGGAGGAGCTCCATCCCTGCATTCATCTGCTGGGCAGGAGCCCCCCAGGAGCTCAGGGATCTGTGCTGGCATTGCTGGAGCTGCAGGGTGGCTCTGGGGCAGGGAGGAGCTCCATCCCTGCATTCATCTGCTGGGCAGGAGCCCCCCAGGAGCTCAGGGATCTGTGCTGGCATTGCTGGAGCTGCAGGGTGGCTCTGGGGCAGGGAGGAGCTCCATCCCTGCATTCATCTGCTGGGCAGGAGCCCCCCAGGAGCTCAGGGATCTGTGCTGGCATTGCTGGAGCTGCAGGGTGGCTCTGGGGCAGGGAGGAGCTCCATCCCTGCATTCATCTGCTGGGCAGGAGCCCCCCAGGAGCTCAGGGATCTGTGCTGGCATTGCTGGAGCTGCAGGGTGGCTCTGGGGCAGGGAGGAGCTCCATCCCTGCATTCATCTGCTGGGCAGGAGCCCCCCAGGAGCTCAGGGATCTGTGCTGGCATTGCTGGAGCTGCAGGGTGGCTCTGGGGCAGGGAGGAGCTCCATCCCTGCATTCATCTGCTGGGCAGGAGCCCCCCAGGAGCTCAGGGATCTGTGCTGGCATTGCTGGAGCTGCAGGGTGGCTCTGGGGCAGGGAGGAGCTCCATCCCTGCAGGAGGATCCTCGTGCAGGTTCCCTCTGTGCATGCCTGTGTTCATGTGTCCCTTTCTGGCAGGTTGGGAAGGGAAGCAGGCAGATGGACACTCCAGCAGCCCCCCAAACTCCACGTCCAGCTCCTCGCCCTCGGTGAAGCTCGAGAACTCGCTGCCAGGGCTGCCCAAGAAGCCCTTCCCCAGATCTGACAGGCTCCATGCACGTAAGAGATGGATTCCCTGCTTCTCCTGCTTCCCCAGGGCTTTTTCCTCCAGTGCCAGGGCAAAACCTAAACCAGCAAAAGGGAGTGAAGGGTGCAGATTGCATTGCTGAGGGACCCTGGGAGGGGCTGCCAGTCTGCTGGAATTGGGATAAATGATTCATAATGCCTCAGAGCTGCACCTCTCCTGGGAGTTCCCAGCTGTTGTTCCCTGCATTATTTATTATTTAATGTACTTACACATTCTAAGAACATGAAAAAGGAAAAGAAATTCCTGCCTGGGTCTCCATCCCTCAGATCCTGCTGGATTTGGCTCCCAGCCCTTTACTGGAGCTTTCTCAGCCCTCCAGACCTTCCTGGTTCCTGTTACATTCTCCAAGGGTGGGATTGACCCTGGGGAATTTAAGGATATTCTTACAAAGGAATGGAATATCCTGAGGGGGAGAAACCCCCAAGGATCATGGAATGCAGCTCCTGGTGCTGGCCAGGTGATCCCAGGAATCCCACTCTGGCTGTCCAAAGGCTCCTGGAGCTCTGGCAGGGTTGGGAATGTGCCCATTCCATGGGGCAGTGCCCAGCAGCCTCTGGGGAAGATCCTTTCCTGAGATCCATCCCAAATGCCCTGGCCCAGCTCCAGCTGCTCCCTCACTCTGAGGTCTCTCTCTGTGGACAACAGGCACTTGCACAGAGCAGCAGAGTCCAAAAGAAATCCCCAGCAACAAACTGGCCTTGACTGGAGACTTAAACCAGACAACTGCTGTGACCAAAAGGAGCTGTAGGAACCCTCCTGAGAAGCCAGGGTGCCAAGGGAGGTGGGCTGAGGGGGGGTGCAGAGTTCTGTGCCTGGATCTCCCAGCTCTGTTGGTGAGACATGGAGTCAGAGAGTTACCCTGAGCTAGAAATCAGTTTCAGCTTTAGATCAAGGGGGCTGGTTTAACTTGTTTAGTGCAGAGCTTGCTGAGCCAGGTCTGTGCTCGTGGGGAGGTGACAACAGCCCCAGTCCTGGGCTTGAGGGGGACAGGGGACAGCAGGACAGCGTGGAGGGGACGTGTGCAAGAGCAGGAGCTCAGTGCCCTCCAGCTGCTGTGAACTTGTCTGGGGGAACCAATCCATGGATTCACCAGACCTTCACAGGGTTCTTTGGGGTGATGCCTTGGCAAGGCTGCCCTGGAGCAGAGGCTGGACAGAGCTCAAGAACAGAGGAGGGATTTATGGAGAGGATCTCCTCCATGGATCCACCTTGGGCAGCACAAGAGCCCAGCCAGGGCTGCACCCAAAGTGAACCCAAAATAGTCACAAACAAATTGATGCCCGCTCACGAGCTCTCACACCTGAGGCCTCAGGGAGACCCCAGTTTGACAGAGGATTTTTACCTGTGTGCAGAGGTGAAACAAGGCCTGGGACAGCTCCCAGGTGACACCCCACAGGGCAGGGCAGGCCAGGTGAGGCTGACCAGGTGTGTGCTCCCCCAGGGCAGCTGAAGAGAGCGCGCTGTGCCGAGATCGACGTGGAGACGCCGGACTCCATCCTGGTGAACACCAACCTGCGGGCCCTGATCAACAAGCACACCTTCAGCCTGCTGCCCCCCGAGTGCCAGCAGCGCCTGCTGCTGCTGCTGCCCGACGTGGACAGACAGGTATGGCTCACCTGGGCTGGGCAGGTACAGAACTCACCTGGGCTGTGCAGGTACGGCCCACCTGGGCTGGGCTGGGTGGGTACGGCTCACCTGGGCTGGGCAGGTACAGAACTCACCTGGGCTGGGCAGGTACAGCTCACCTGGGCTGGGCTGGGCAGGTACAGAACTCACCTGGGCTGGGCTGGGCAGGTACAGCTTCACTGGGCTGGGCTGGGTGGGTACGGCTCACCTGGGCTGGGCAGGTACAGAACTCACCTGGGATGTCTCAGGTACAGCACTCACCTGGGCTGGACTGTCCCAGGTACAGCACTCACCTGGGCTGCCCTGCCCCACAGGGCTCTGGGGCAGGCAGGGAGGGATGCCAGGTGGAGATCCTGTTCCCCCTGTGGTACCTGGGGGCAGAGGGGCACGAGGGCAGGGGAAAGCCAATCCACCTTAGGGTGATCTCATGGTCACCTAATAATAATAATAATAATAATAATTGTCACCTGATAATCATTGTCATTGTTCAGGACCTTCCAGGACCTGAAGGGGCTCCAGGAGAGCTGCAGAGGGACTGGGGACAAGGCCTGCAGGGACAGGAGCCAGGGAATGGCTCCCACTGCCAGAGGGCAGGGCTGGATGGGAGATTGGGAATTGGGAATTGTTCCCTGGCAGGGTGGGCAGGCCCTGGCACAGCTGGGGCTGCCCCTGCATCCCTGGCAGTGCCCGAGGCCAGGCTGGACACTGGGACACCCTGGGACAGTGGAAGAGTTCCCAAATCCTCCAGAATTGTTGGGAGAAACAGCACCATGATTTTAGTGTGCCCCTCTGAAACAGCAGCACACGTTTTTAGTGTGCCCCTCTGAGGCTTTGCTTTGTCCAGCTGTGGGACAAAATCCTGGTCCCCACAGGGCTGGACACTAAAGCTGCTCCCCTGCTCCAGCTGCGGCCCAGCACACCAGGGCTGTGGCCAGCAGGTGACAGGGCTGTGGCTAGCAGGTGACATTGGGCTGTGGCAAACAGCACACGTTTTTAGTGTGCCCCTCTGAGGCTTTGCTTTGTCCAGCTGTGGGACAAAATCCTGGTCCCCACAGGGCTGGACACTAAAGCTGCTCCCCTGCTCCAGCTGTGACCCAGCACACCAGGGCTGTGGGCAGCAGGTGACAGGGCTGTGGCCAGGGGCTGTGGCCAGCAGATGACATGGGGCTGTGGCCAGCAGGTGTCAGGGCTGTGGCTAGCAGGTGACATTGGGCTGTGGTGATGAGCTCTGGCCAGCAGGTGACCAGGCTGTGGGCAGCAGGTGACATTGGGCTGTGGCTAGCAGGTGGCCAACAGGTGGCAGGGCTGTGGCTAGCAGGTGACAGGGCTGTGGCCAGCAGGTGACAGGGCTGTGGGCAGCGGGTGACAGGGCTGTGTCCAGCAGGTGACAGGGCTGTGTGGGCTGGGCAGGTACAGAACTCACCTGGGCTGGGCTGGGCAGGTACAGCTTCACTGGGCTGGGCTGGGTGGGTACGGCTCACCTGGGCTGGGCAGGTACAGAACTCACCTGGGCTGGGCTGGGCAGGTACAGCTTCACTGGGCTGGGCTGGGTGGGTACGGCTCACCTGGGCTGGGCAGGTACAGAACTCACCTGGGCTGGGCTGGGCAGGTACAGCTTCACTGGGCTGGGCTGGGTGGGTACGGCTCACCTGGGCTGGGCAGGTACAGAACTCACCTGGGCTGGGCTGGGCAGGTACAGCTTCACTGGGCTGGGCTGGGTGGGTACGGCTCACCTGGGCTGGGCAGGTACAGAACTCACCTGGGCTGGGCTGGGCAGGTACAGCTTCACTGGGCTGGGCTGGGTGGGTACGGCTCACCTGGGCTGGGCAGGTACAGAACTCACCTGGGCTGGGCTGGGCAGGTACAGCTTCACTGGGCTGGGCTGGGTGGGTACGGCTCACCTGGGCTGGGCAGGTACAGAACTCACCTGGGCTGGGCTGGGCAGGTACAGCTTCACTGGGCTGGGCTGGGTGGGTACGGCTCACCTGGGCTGGGCAGGTACAGAACTCACCTGGGCTGGGCTGGGCAGGTACAGCTTCACTGGGCTGGGCTGGGTGGGTACGGCTCACCTGGGCTGGGCAGGTACAGAACTCACCTGGGCTGGGCTGGGCAGGTACAGCTTCACTGGGCTGGGCTGGGTGGGTACGGCTCACCTGGGCTGGGCAGGTACAGAACTCACCTGGGCTGGGCTGGGCAGGTACAGCTTCACTGGGCTGGGCTGGGTGGGTACGGCTCACCTGGGCTGGGCAGGTACAGAACTCACCTGGGCTGGGCTGGGCAGGTACAGCTTCACTGGGCTGGGCTGGGTGGGTACGGCTCACCTGGGCTGGGCAGGTACAGAACTCACCTGGGCTGGGCTGGGCAGGTACAGCTTCACTGGGCTGGGCTGGGTGGGTACGGCTCACCTGGGCTGGGCAGGTACAGAACTCACCTGGGCTGGGCTGGGCAGGTACAGCTTCACTGGGCTGGGCTGGGTGGGTACGGCTCACCTGGGCTGGGCAGGTACAGAACTCACCTGGGCTGGGCTGGGCAGGTACAGCTTCACTGGGCTGGGCTGGGTGGGTACGGCTCACCTGGGCTGGGCAGGTACAGAACTCACCTGGGCTGGGCTGGGCAGGTACAGCTTCACTGGGCTGGGCTGGGTGGGTACGGCTCACCTGGGCTGGGCAGGTACAGAACTCACCTGGGATGTCTCAGGTACAGCACTCACCTGGGCTGGACTGTCCCAGGTACAGCACTCACCTGGGCTGCCCTGCCCCACAGGGCTCTGGGGCAGGCAGGGAGGGATGCCAGGTGGAGATCCTGTTCCCCCTGTGGTACCTGGGGGCAGAGGGGCACGAGGGCAGGGGAAAGCCAATCCACCTTAGGGTGATCTCATGGTCACCTAATAATAATAATAATAATAATAATAGTAATAATAATAATAATAATAATAATTGTCACCTGATAATCATTGTCATTGTTCAGGACCTTCCAGGACCTGAAGGGGCTCCAGGAGAGCTGCAGAGGGACTGGGGACAAGGCCTGCAGGGACAGGAGCCAGGGAATGGCTCCCACTGCCAGAGGGCAGGGCTGGATGGGAGATTGGGAATTGGGAATTGTTCCCTGGCAGGGTGGGCAGGCCCTGGCACAGCTGGGGCTGCCCCTGCATCCCTGGCAGTGCCCGAGGCCAGGCTGGACACTGGGACACCCTGGGACAGTGGAAGAGTTCCCAAATCCTCCAGAATTGTTGGGAGAAACAGCACCATGATTTTAGTGTGCCCCTCTGAAACAGCAGCACACATTTTTAGTGTGCCCCTCTGAGGCTTTGCTTTGTCCAGCTGTGGGACAAAATCCTGGTCCCCACAGGGCTGGACACTAAAGCTGCTCCCCTGCTCCAGCTGTGACCCAGCACACCAGGGCTGTGGGCAGCAGGTGACATTGGGCTGTGTCCAGCAGGTGGCCAACAGGTGACAGGGCTGTGGCCAGCAGATGACATGGGGCTGTGGCCAGCAGGTGTCAGGGCTGTGGCTAGCAGGTGACATTGGGCTGTGGCAAACAGGTGACAGGGCTGTGGCCAGGGCTGTGGCCAGGGGCTGTGGGCAGTAGGTGAGAACGGCTGTGGCCACGAGCTCTGGCAGGTGACAGGGCTGTGAGCTGCAGGTGACATTGAGCTGTGGCCAGGGCTGTAGCCAGCAGGTGACATGGGGCTGTAGCCATGAGCTCTGGCCAGCAGGTGACAGGGCTGTGGCCAGCAGGTGACAGGGCTGTGGCTAGCAGGTGACGGGGCTGTGGCCAGGGGCTGTGACCAGCGGGTGACAGGGCTGTGGCCAGGGGCTGTGGCCAGCAGGTGACAGGGCTGTGGCCAGTGGGTGACAGGGCTGTGGGCAGCAGGTGACAGGGCTGTGTCTCCCCAGGTGGGCCCCGATGGGCTGATGAAGCTCAGCAGCTCGGCGCTCAACAACGAGTTCTTCACCTCGGCTGCGCAGGGCTGGAAGGAGCGGCTGTCGGAAGGTAAAGCCTGCCCAGGACCCCCGGCTGGGGAGGGGCTGGGGGAGCCCCAGGACCCCCGGCTGGGGAGGGGCTGGGGGAGCCCCAGGACCCCCGGCTGGGGGAGCCCCAGGACCCCCAGCTGGGGAGGGGCTGGGGGAGCCCCAGGACCCCCGGCTGGGGAGGGGCTGGGGGAGCCCCAGGACCCCCGGCTGGGGAGGGGCTTGGGGAGCCTGCAGGGTGTCCCTGGAGAAGCTGCAGCTCTGCAGGGACTCACTGCCCACAGCTGGGGGGCTCAGGGTGGGAGGGGGCTGCAGGAGGAGTTCTGTGTTGAACTGACACAGCAAATCTCTGGAAGAGATGAGAAAAGGAGGAGAAACGTGTTTAAAATCTGAACTGACAGTAGAGCTGGGGCACTCTGGGGTTGTGGCACCTAAACACAGACACTGCTGGGGGGCAGAGAAGGGAAATTCTGTTCCAGAGCAAGGCATGGGGTGCTCAGTGCTTTGAGCCCTCCCTTTGGGTGTTTGGATGGGAAATTGGGGCTCCATTCCCTTCCCAGCTCTGTTCCCTGCACTGCCCCATTGCACTGGAGCAGCAGCCTGGGCTGCCAGAGCTCCTGGGACACCCACCTGGCCTGAGCCCCGTTAGCCAGCCCTTCCCTGGCTGAAATCCCTTCTGCATCCCCCAGGAGAGTTCACCCCCGAAATGCAGCTCCGGATCCGGCAGGAAATCGAGAAGGAGAAGAAGGTGGAGCTGTGGAAGGAGCACTTCTTTGAGAGCTACTATGGGCAGAGGTGAGAGCTCAGCTGGGTTCTGGGGTGGTCCATCCATGGATATTGGGTTCCCTGGAGCCTGAGGAAGGTTCCTGGCTTCAGCTGGTTCCAGGAAGCCAGGAAATGTCAGCGGGATCCAGCTCAGGTGGGAGGTTTGTCACCCCTCATCCAGTGCAGGGATCAGCTCAGGTGGGAGGTTTGTCACCCTTTGTCCAGTGCAGGGATCAGCTCAGGTGGGAGGTTTGTCACCCTTTGTCCAGTGCAGGGATCAGCTCAGGTGGGAGGTTTGTCACCCTTTGTCCAGTGCAGGGATCAGCTCAGGTGGGAGGTTTGTCACCCTTTGTCCAGTGCAGGGATCAGCTCAGGTGGGAGGTTTGTCACCCTTTGTCCAGTGCAGGGATCAGCTCAGGTGGGAGGTTTGTCACCCTTTGTCCAGTGCAGGGATCAGCTCAGGTGGGAGGTTTGTCACCCTTTGTCCAGTGCAGGGATCAGCTCAGGTGGGAGGTTTGTCACCCTTTGTCCAGTGCAGGGATCAGCTCAGGTGGGAGGTTTGTCACCCTTTGTCCAGTGCAGGGATCAGCTCAGGTGGGAGGTTTGTCACCCTTTGTCCAGTGCAGGGATCAGCTCAGGTGGGAGGTTTGTCACCCTTTGTCCAGTGCAGGGATCAGCTCAGGTGGGAGGTTTGTCACCCTTTGTCCAGTGCAGGGATCAGCTCAGGTGGGAGGTTTGTCACCCTTTGTCCAGTGCAGGGATCAGCTCAGGTGGGAGGTTTGTCACCCTTTGTCCAGTGCAGGGATCAGCTCAGGTGGGAGGTTTGTCACCCTTTGTCCAGTGCAGGGATCAGCTCAGGTGGGAGGTTTGTCACCCTTTGTCCAGTGCAGGGATCAGCTCAGGTGGGAGGTTTGTCACCCTTTGTCCAGTGCAGGGATCAGCTCAGGTGGGAGGTTTGTCACCCTTTGTCCAGTGCAGGGATCAGCTCAGGTGGGAGGTTTGTCACCCTTTGTCCAGTGCAGGGATCAGCTCAGGTGGGAGGTTTGTCACCCTTTGTCCAGTGCAGGGATCAGCTCAGGTGGGAGGTTTGTCACCCTTTGTCCAGTGCAGGGATCAGCTCAGGTGGGAGGTTTGTCACCCTTTGTCCAGTGCAGGGATCAGCTCAGGTGGGAGGTTTGTCACCCTTTGTCCAGTGCAGGGATCAGCTCAGGTGGGAGGTTTGTCACCCTTTGTCCAGTGCAGGGATCAGCTCAGGTGGGAGGTTTGTCACCCTTTATCCCATGCAGGGATCAGCTCAGGTGGGAGGTTTGTCACCCTTTATCCCATGCAGGGATCAGCTCAGGTGGGAGGTTTGTCACCCTTTATCCCATGCAGGGATCAGCTCAGGTGGGAGGTTTGTCACCCTTTGTCCAGTGCAGGGTGTCCTCCTCTTATTATCCAGGGATGTGTCTCCTCTTCCCCTCCTTGCTTGAGCCACCCCCATGGCCCTCCTGGAGCTGAGTGTGACCCACCTCAGGGTCAGGACCTGCAATCCCACATCTCCAACCCCACACCACCTGGTTAAACCCCCAAATCTGCCAAATTTTTATTCTCTGCCTTCTCTTGCTTCAGGGGTTTCCCATCCTTTGGGGCTACAGGGGGGATTTGGGGTTTTTGAGTTGCTGAGAGACCTGGGAAGGAGCACACAGGTGTAAATAACTGACCAGGAATTCCTAACCCTGCACTGTGCCAGGTTTTGGGTTTGTCCTCACCCTGCCAGCCACTGTGCCTCCCCCATGGCCCTCCTGGAGCTGAGTGTGACCCACCTCAGGGTCAGGACCTGCAATCCCACATCTCCAACCCCACACCACCTGGTTAAACCCCCAAATCTGCCAAACTTTTATTCTCTGCCTTCTCTTGCTTCAGGGGTTTCCCATCCTTTGGGGCTACAGGGGGGATTTGGGGTTTTTGAGTTGCTGAGAGACCTGGGAAGGAGCACACAGGTGTAAATAACTGACCAGGAATTCCTAACCCTGCACTGTGCCAGGTTTTGGGCTGTCCTCACCCTGCCAGCCACTGTGCCTCCCATTCATCCTGGGTGTTTTAACCCTCCAGAGCCTGGGGGGTATTCCTGGCATTCCATTGGGATGCTGTGGGTGTCCCTACAGGCTGTAGGAACAACTACAGGGATACACCAGGCTGGGAGTGCAGCTCACCAGGAGCTTCATCAGCCACCTGAGCCAGGTCTGTGCTCGTGGGAAGGTGACAACAGCCCCAGTCCTGGGCTTGAGGGGGACAGGGGACAGCAGGACAGCGTGGAGGGGACGTGTGCAAGAGCTCAGTTCCCTCCAGCTGCTGTGAACTTGTCTGGGGGAACCAATCCATGGATTCACCAGACCTTCACAGGGTTGTGGTTGGGGAAAAAAAACCCCAATTTGACAAATCACTGAGAGGGATGGATGAAGTTAATCCAGAAGGAGAAACTTTTCCCAGACATCACTGTGGGAATTAGATCCCATGTTCCTCCTGAAGGGGTGGTGGGACCCTTCCTTGTCAGTGTCCCCTCCTGCCAGTGTCACCGTGTGAGCCAGGTTGCTCCTGTGCTGCAGAGGAGGCAGTGGGGGCTCCTGCAGGGAAATACTCACTGTTGGCCAAACTCTTTGAGTTTGCAGCCTGGAAAACTGGTGTCCGGAACAGGCCTGGAGCTACCCAGTGTTCCATGGATTGCATTTAGCTGGTGTTAACCTCTGCTGCTGATTTCTGGTTCCTGTGGAAAGATGATCAGTAGGGAAGGTTCTCAGTGATGGTGGCACAGAATTGAGTGTGTGAGACATTTCTTTAGGGCGTTCATTTAGAGAATCCTGCCTCCATTCCCCAAGGATGGGATGCTTTTGCAGGGGTGTTTTACAAAGCAACGTCTCTGTTTTCCTTGGCAGTTCTGGGCTGAGCCCCGAGGAGTCAGAGCGACTGACAGCACAGCCCGAGGCGGAGCCCGGCCGGCCCCGCAGCCCCCCGGCCCCACGCCGGGAGCAGGGCACATCCACACCCCCCTGGGAGCCCCAGGCAGCCCCAGCAGGCGGCAGGAAAGCAGGAGAGGAGGGCAGAGAGGAGCCGCAGCCCAAGGCGGCCAAGCCCGCCGAGGCGTCCCCAGAGCGGCGAGCGGCCAGAGCCGGCGAGAGACCCGGGCCCGGCCGGGAGAGAGCCCACGGGGAAACCCTGCCCCAAAAACCCCCCGGCGCCCCCAGCCACCGGGCAGAGGAGCAGAGGAAGCCTGGGGCTGCGAAGGAAGCGCCAGGAAAGGAATCTCTGGGTGCCCCGAGCGAACCAAAGAGCCCCGAGGCAGGCGGGGGAGCGGCGAAGGCGCAGAGCCCCGCGGCGGAGAAGGAGAAGGAGAAGAAACCCCCCGGGAACGAGGCCATGGAGGTCGGGGTGGAGGCCCACAAGAGGAAGTCGGAGAGCAGGGAGGAAGCTGCGGGCACCCCCGAGAAGAAGCCCCGTGTGGCTGAGCCCTGCCAGCACCAGCAGGCCTTTCGGAGCCAGCCCTTTCCCGGCGCGGGGCCGGCGGTGCCGCGGGTGCCCCCGCTCAAGGTGAGTCCTGCAGGGACAGAGCCACGGCCGGGTCTCCCCCGGGGGCTCCCCCGGGGCGCTGAACCCCAAACTGCGTGTTCAGTGGGGTGGAAGGGCCCCCAGAGGCCAGCCCATCCCTGTCACAGCTGCTGCTGGCCCAGGCTGCAGGCCCCTGGCTCTGCAGGGCCGTGGTGACAGTGAGCAGAGCGGGAGCCTGGCAGCTGGGGACACCCAGGGCCACAGGAGCCGGTGCCATCCGGGCTCCCCTGCAGCCAGCCCAGACACTGTGCTGAAGAGCAGAGCCCCTGGCAGCACTGCGGTCTGGTTTGTAGTGCTGCAGTGTAGGAGCAGGGAAGGAGAATTTGGGGGAACATCTCAGGAGCAGAGGCGCTTTGGCTGCTGAGCCTTTGCAAGAACTCACTGGGAAAGGAAGGAGGGAATTGGCTCCTGCTGGGATGGACAGCAGGACAGAAACACTGCAGGCTTGGCAGGCCCTGCCTTTGAGAGCCAGGTCAGGAGCAGGCAGCTGTGCTGACCCTGCTGCTCCAGGCCCTTAGGCAGAAACTGAATTCCTGTAGCCCTGTGTGTCCCAGGAATTCTGCTGCCATGTTCATATCCCTCTGTACTAAAAGGCTGCAAACTCAAAACTTTAAAAGCAGCTGATCGTTAATATTGGAAATTAACCCATGTTAATAAGAACAGCATCAAGGCAGGAAAGCATCAGTGAAACTGTCAGTGACACAGAACTGGGGAAACTGTCCATCAAAGAGGTCTGGAATACCGTGCAGGAACAGGGGCTGGCCTGCCAGGGCAATGAAGGTGGGATTTCATTTAACAGCAGAGTGAGTTGAAGGTGATTGTGAATAGATTCCCTTGCAAAGCAGGGAAAATGGGGACAGACGTGTCCCCAAGACGTGTCATCCCCCAGAAGTGAAGTGGTGAAGTGATTGATCAGAGCTCAGTGGGATCCAGTGAGGATTTTATGGATAAGGAAAATAAATGTAACCTCGAATGAACTCCCTGAGATCTCTGCAGGGGGAACAGCACCACGCTCAGTGCAGGGCTCAGCACATATGCTGGGAAGAGCAAACATGGGGAATGTCAGCTGAACATTGGGGGAAATGTTGGAGAAGGAAAGAGTAAATTATTGGCATTTTTTCCAGCTCAGGGGAGTTTTATGGCTTTGCACAAAGGCACTGAGGAGACAAATGATGGGTGAGCAGGGGGGAAGAGCGAGGCTGAGCCCAGCAGGGTAGTGACACCTTTCAAAGGACATCTGAATAGAAAATTGGATCTGAAATTACATCTGAAAAACGTGAAACGGTGGAACAGGGGCTGACAGGGCAGGGGCTGGATCAGCCCTTCAGGGAGGGAGCCTGGGGGCTCTGGGGTGACATGAGGGACGAGTTCCACTCAGAGCCACGGGGTTTGCAGTACCCAAAACTGCCTGGGAGGCATCCGAGGGTCGGACACGTTTCTTGTCTCAAGGCAGGGACAGGAGGGGTTTCTCCAAAGGGATTTCTCTATCACCACCACCACCACCAGCTCTCTCAGATAAACTGCAAACTCCAACCTGTGGGTCGGGAGTTGCCCGTGTCTCAGCCGTGCTTTTCTCCTGCTCTCTTGCAGATTCCCGTGTCCAGAATCTCCCCGATGCCATTTCCTGGGAGCCAGGTCTCTCCCAGGGCGTGCTTCCCCCTCTCCCTCAGCAGTCCGGGCAGGACAGGGGCCAGGACCTTGGCCGACATCAAGGCAAGAGCCCAGCAGGCCAAGGCTCAGAGGGCAGCGGCCGCCGCCGCCGCCGCCTCGGCCGGGGGAGCCGTGCCGGGGCCCGGCCCGGGCGGGGGGAGACCCCCGGGCAGGGGGGGAGACGGGAGAGACCCCGGCGGAGCCACCCAAGCTGCAACTGGAGCGAACGCACTGGAACTGGCAGGAACTGGAAGCGGGGGAGGTTCGAGAAGGTTCCTTCCCCACGGCCCAGGGCCCCGTTCCCAGGTGGAGGGCCAGGCGGAGCCGGGAGCTGCTCGCCATCCTCCTGGAGCACAACTACAGCCAGGGGCCCCCGCGGCAGCCCCGGCGCTAGGGAACGGCGCGGGGGCCACGCCGAGCCCCCCGCGGGGCACGGCCACCCCCGGGTCCCTGAGCACCCCCGGCGGGGACGGCGTGGGGACGGCCCCTCCTGCGCCGGCCCGGGGGGCTCCGGCAGCTGGGAACGGGAGCGGTCCCTCAGCAGGAGGCGGCCGTGACCTTCCCAAAGGCAAATCTCCTTCTCTGGTGTCCCCCGTGGCACCCGCGGGCCCCGCAGCTCAGGCTGGAGCCGTGGGTGCACCCGTCCCAGCCTCCAGCAGCTCCTCAGGAGCAGCCAGCCTTAAATCTCCTCCCGGTGGGGCCCTGCCCCGAGCGAGCTCCAGCATTCCTGCCAACAACCCTTTGGTCACCCAGCTGCTGCAGGGCAAGAGCGTCCCTCTGGAGCAGATCCTGCCCAAGCCGCTCACCAAAGCAGAAATGAAAACCGTCCCGGTGGCTCCTCAGGAAGAGAAGGGGGCGGCGGGGAACGGCGCCGAGGCGGGGGACAGAGCATCGAGTTTGCCCCCGCAGCAGCTTGGGAAGATCTTCTGCCAGAACAGGCCTCTGCCTCACGTTCCAAGGACCTTCCCGCTCGCCTCGGGAAAGGACCCCGGGCCTGAGCAGCACCAGGGCCACGAGGCACTGAGCAAATCCACCCAGGAGCAGATCCTGCAGACTCTCATCAAGAGGGTGCAGAGGCAGAACCTGCTGCCCGTCCTTCAGCCCTCGCAGCCGAACCTCCCGCACTCAGGTTTCCCGGTGGAAAACAGCTCCACCAGCCAGAGATTCATGCTGGGCTTCACGGGCAGGAGGACGTCCAAGCCCGCCATGTCTGGCCACTACCTGCTCAACATCTCCACCTACGGCCGCGGCTCGGAGAGTTTGAGGAGAGGCTTCTCCCTGAACGCCGAGCCCCGCCTGGGGCTGAGCAGCCCCGCCGAGGGCGAGGACACGGGCGGCCGGGGCAGTTGCAGCGAGGAGGACGCGGACGACGACGAGAGCTCCGGGGACGAACGGGAGCCGCGGTCGGGGCAGGGGGAGAAGGAGCGGGGCCCTGCAGAGCCCGGCTCCCTCGGGGCGAAGGCCGAGGCGGCCCCGGCGGCCAAGGAGAAGGTGGCGGCGCTGGACGGCACGGCGCTGGCCCGGGACCTGCTGCAGGCGGCGCAGGAGCAGATGGCCCACGCCATGAGGAGCAAAGGCCACGGCGGCACGGAGCTCTTCGGGCCCCCCACCCCATCCCCGGACCCAGCACAGCCCCCGCTGCTCCCCGCCCCGCACCCCCCGAAGCTGCCGGGGAGCGCCGGGCCGCAGCTCCTGGGGCCCAGCTACAGCGGCACCATCAACGTCTCCACGTCGCCCGACGTGGGCCAGGGCTCGCTCGTGAGCGAGTGCAAGCAGCTGGCCGGCTCCATGGGCAACGTCATGTCCTTCTCCGTGACCGTCACCACCATCCCCGCCGGGCAGGCTGTGAACTCCGGCGGCCACGGGCAGAGCCTCCCGGTGCAGGCGTTCGCCGAGGACGGCGCCGTGGAGGATCCCCCTTCCAAATGTTACTGCAGGTTGAAAGCCATGATCATGTGCAAGGGCTGCGGTGCCTTCTGCCATGACGACTGCATCGGCCCCTCCAAGCTCTGCGTCTCCTGCCTCGTCGTGCGGTAACGGGGGCGGCACGTGGGGAGTAGCGCGGCTTCCTCCGGGGGCTGCTGTCCGAAGAATCTTGGGAAGAAACAGGAATTTTACTGCCTTGCACAAGAGACACGTTACTGAATCAGGAATACGGAGTTAGAGTCCTTCTTTCATTAACGAAAGAGCACCTTGTACAGGGAGTCGAAATCGCGCTCGACTACGTGAATTGTGACAAGAGTTTGCACTTAAGGAATTATGTAAATACGCCACATTATTTTGTTTAAAGATATTTTTTCAATCTTTTAGGAGACAGCGTTTGACTTGTACTGCAGTTCCAGTAACCCCAGCCTGCTCTGAGCACGTTTGCTGAGCTCTGCTCTCCCCGGGGAGTCCAGCCCACAGCCCGTTGTTGGTCGTCTCTCGGCAGAGGGAATGGGATCATCCAGTGCAGCCGTGGGTGCTGATGGAGCACCGAGGCAGGAGCCCTGAGTGGGCTCCCTTGGCTGCTCCCGGTTCAGATCCCTGGCGTGCCAGCCTTGCCCTCCATCGCCTTTCCCTCTGTTGCAGAGGCTCCTGGGCTGTGCAGTGCAGGCTGGCGTTGCTGGTTTGCAGATCCCCCTCTCCCGGTATCCCAGCTGAAGGGAGGTGTCCGGGTGTGCTGCTGCTGGAACTGCAGGGAGCTGGGCTGGACAGGGGAGTCACCAGGACAGCTCAGTGCTGGGACTGTCTGTGACCCACCGGGAGCAGGGGTCACACAGCTGTGCCTGGCCAGGCAGGAATCTGCTCTCCTGGGTATTCCCAGGGCTGGCAGGAATCTGCTCCCCTGGGCATTCCCAAGGCTGGCAGGAATCTGCTCCCCTGGGCATTCCCAAGGCTGGCAGGAATCTGCTCCCCTGGGCATTCCCAAGGCTGGCAGGAATCTGCTCCCCTGGGCATTCCCAAGGCTGGCAGGAATCTGCTCCCCTGGGCATTCCCAAGGCTGGCAGGAATCTGCTCCCCTGGGCATTCCCAAGGCTGGCAGGAATCTGCTCCCCTGGGCATTCCCAAGGCTGGCAGGAATCTGCTCCCCTGGGCATTCCCAAGGCTGGCAGGAATCTGCTCCCCTGGGCATTCCCAAGGCTGGCAGGAATCTGCTCCCCTGGGCATTCCCAAGGCTGGCAGGAATCTGCTCCCCTGGGCATTCCCAAGGCTGGCAGGAATCTGCTCCCCTGGGCATTCCCAAGGCTGGCAGGAATCTGCTCCCCTGGGCATTCCCAAGGCTGGCAGGAATCTGCTCCCCTGGGCATTCCCAAGGCTGGCAGGAATCTGCTCCCCTGGGCATTCCCAAGGCTGGCAGGAATCTGCTCCCCTGGGCATTCCCAAGGCTGGCAGGAATCTGCTCCCCTGGGCATTCCCAAGGCTGGCAGGAATCTGCTCCCCTGGGCATTCCCAAGGCTGGCAGGAATCTGCTCCCCTGGGCATTCCCAAGGCTGGCAGGAATCTGCTCCCCTGGGCATTCCCAAGGCTGGCAGGAATCTGCTCCCCTGGGCATTCCCAAGGCTGGCAGGAATCTGCTCCCCTGGGCATTCCCAAGGCTGGCAGGAATCTGCTCCCCTGGGCATTCCCAAGGCTGGCAGGAATCTGCTCCCCTGGGCATTCCCAAGGCTGGCAGGAATCTGCTCTCCAGGGCATTCCCAGGAGCTGGAGCTGCCATCCCATGGCCCAGAGCCAGCTGCTCTTGGGACACAGGGGCAGGTGATGGGCACAAAGCACCACCCTGGGTCCTGCCATGCTCTGGGAAGCGTTTTGTTCTCATGCAAACACTCCCATGGTCAGACATCTCCAGTTTCTATCCAAGATTTTGTATTTCCTGGGTGTAGGGAAAGGCAGTGGAGTGTCTGCCTGGGCCTCGTTGGGTGGCTCTTTGTGTTTGAAATACCAAATCGGGCTGAGCTCAGCTCAGCCGGGCCCAGCTGAGGGAGGGGTGCTGGGGCAGCCCCTCAGAGCTGAGTGGGGACACGGCTGGTGGCAGCTGTGCCCCTGGCAGTTCTGGGTTCCTTCTCTTGCACCGAGGGAAGTGAAAGCACAGTGGCCCCGTGTTCCTGGAGCTGAGGGCACCGATGGAGCACGAGTCGCCCGAGGGCTTTCCCCTCCCGGGCCGGGTGGAGGCCTTGCTGCATCCTGGTCAGGGAACAGAGCTATGTATGTTTTTGATGGAAAAGCACTGAATTCACTTTTAATCCAAAGGCCTTTTAAAGCTGAAGCAATATTCCCCCAGCGGCGGGGCAGCTGAGTGGTGCACAGACTCTCAGCCTTCCCTTCCCCTCTCCTTTGTACTACTGCTCCCCTCTCCTTCTCCCCGGGAGCCCGGCACTGGCGGTGAGGAGCAGAAGTCATTCCTGGGTGGTTTTCCAAGGAACAAGAGGAGCTCCAGGAGCCTTTGGACAACGCTCTCAGGCACAGGGTGGGATTGTTGGGGTGTCTGCAGGGTCAGGAGTTGGACTGGATGATCCCTGGGGTCCGTTCCAGCACGGGATATTCCGTGACTGTGATTTAGGTGGTGATGACAAGGAAAAGGGAGTTCCAGACTCGATCCCGTGGTAGCAGGAGCATTTCCCTCCCTGCCCAGGGAGTGCAGCTGCCTCTGGAGCAGCAGGAGCTGCAGCATCACCTGCTCTGGGTTCTGCCATCTGAAATTCACTGCAGAGCAGTGACCCCCCCTGACGTGATTCCACATCGCTGCTCAGGCATCCCGTGCTGAGGAGGATTTAGGGATTAGAAATTAAGTCGATTTTTTAAAATCTAAAACATTGCACAAAATTGTCCCCGTGAGCATCTGCCACCCGTGGTGGGGTGGGGGTAGCCCAAGAACCCCCAGCCTGTGCCAGTTCCTGCCACTGCCCCCTTGCAGCTCTTGCTCGGGAAGAGGAAATCCTGCATTTTTGTAAACCTGGGGAGGGAGGCAGTGTGGGCCGGTTTGGAGCTGAGAGCAGGGTCTGTCCACTCCTCCCTCAGGAGGGAAATTCCTTCCCATAGTCCTGGACAGACCCTTCCATTCCTGGCTGAGAGAGCCTGGGAGAGCTTGGTGATGCTTACACAACAGAGGAGTTCTCAGAGGAGAGTGAGAGGTTTCTCTGCGCACTTGGCTCAGTTCTGGCCTCTCCTTGGCTCCTCTCAGGGTGATTTTCCAGGCTGCTGGAGAGGGGGCAGCAGAGGATGAGGAGGGAGCTGTGCCCCTGAGCACTCACAGGCGTTCAGCTGCTGCTGGCAAGGCTCTTCAGAGCTCCCCTGGCGCTTCCCAAAGCAGCCCCACCCGGCTGTGGCTCCAGCAGGTTCCTCCTCTTGGATTTCCCCGGTGGCCTGGCTGAGCTTGGGCTGGGCTTGCTGTGCCCGTTCCCTGGCAGTGCAGGGCAGTGCCATTCCCAGAGCCAGCCCATGGGAATGTGCCCTTCTGGCTGGGGACACCCCAGGAGGGGCTGCCTGGGGACCCGGGGTGGGACGCTCAGTGACCTTGGACATGGAGGTGGCTCTGGCTGGTGTTGGCCAGGGTAGGATCGTGCTGGTGGCTCAGGACTTTCCACCTGTCAGTGCCTTAGTTCCATTTCGTGGATCAACACTTAGCTTGGGCTGCTTTCCTTCCTTTTCTTTTTAAAGAAATCAATTCTCTCAGTGCCCCTTGAGGTGTGAGCACGCTCCTGGTGCAGCCTGGGGGAGCATCTCCGAGGGTGAGGAGATCGTGGGGGATAAGGGCTGGGTGTAATAATCCCTGGAACAGGGACAAAGCCATGGAAGTTTGTGTGTGCTGCAGCTGGGTGTGGGATGATGGCTTTCAGAACGGGGAATCCTGGAGCGGGAGCAGCCTGTCCCACTGCTGGGGCTCCTTCCCACGGGCAGTAAATCCACCTCCACAAAGGATTTATAATAAAGGGATGTCGTGATGGAGTTTAAACCATGAGACTTTGGTCCCCCAGGAACGAGTTTAGTAGCACGGCAGGGAATGGCAGTATCAAAAATCCAGGATTTCCAAAGCCTGATGTCAGAGTGTTTGTGGCAGGGAAAGGAACCTGATGAGGGAGGAGGATTCAGTTTCCCTTTTCAGGACACAGAACTGGAATTAGAGCCTGACCAACGCTTCACTTCTCAGCCCCAAAGCCCACGGACAGGCTGAGGCATAGGAGGTGCCAGCACGACTCTGGGGGTGCAGGTTTTGAGCCAGGTGGGCAGCAAGGGAAGGAATTTGGTGTGGAATTTTACTTTCCCTCCGGGAATTTACAGGAAGGAGGAGGTTCCAAGCAGTTGCACTGGTTGGGGAGTTGGATTTTTTTTTTTTTTTTTTTGGTTGCACAAAACAGCTGCTGGAGCAGCAGTTCCTGGTCAGGTCGTTACCGGGAGGGATCCTCAGGAGGGATCATCGGGAGGGACCTTCAGGAGGGTTCCTCGGGAGGGATCCTTGGGAAGGACCTTTGGGAGAGTTCCTCAGGAGGGTTCCTCAGGAGGGTTCCTTGGGAGGGATCCTTGGGAGGGATCCTTGGGAAGGACCTTCAGGAGGAACCTTCGGTAGGAATCCTCAAGAGGGACCTTCAGGAGGGTTCCTCAGGAGGGATCCTCGGGAGGGATCTTCAGGAGGGACCTTTGGGAGGGTTCCTCGGGAGGATTCCTCGGGAGGGATCTTCAGGACGATTCCTCGGGAGGGACCTTTGGGAGGGATCTTCAGGAGGGATCTTTGGGAGGGTTCCTCGGGAGGGATCTTCAGGAGGGACCTTTGGGAGGGTTCCTCGGGAGGATTCCTCGGGAGGGATCTTCAGGAGGGTTCCTCGGGAGGGATCCTCGGGAGGGATCTTCAGGAGGGTTCCTCAGGAGGGATCTTCAGGAGGGTTCCTCGGGAGGGATCCTCGGGAGGGATCCTCGGGAAGGACCTTCAGGAGGAACCTTCGGTAGGAATCCTCAGGAGGGACCTTCAGGAGGGATCCTCAGGAGGGATCTTCAGGAGGGTTCCTCGGGAGGGATCCTCGGGAGGGATCCTCGGGAAGGACCTTCAGGAGGAACCTTCGGTAGGAATCCTCAAGAGGGACCTTCAGGAGGGTTCCTCAGGAGGGATCCTCGGGAGGGATCTTCAGGAGGGACCTTTGGGAGGGTTCCTCGGGAGGATTCCTCGGGAGGGATCTTCAGGACGATTCCTCGGGAGGGACCTTTGGGAGGGATCTTCAGGAGGGATCTTTGGGAGGGTTCCTCGGGAGGATTCCTCGGGAGGGATCTTCAGGAGGGACCTTTGGGAGGGTTCCTCGGGAGGATTCCTCGGGAGGGATCTTCAGGAGGGTTCCTCGGGAGGGATCTTCAGGAGGTTTCCTCAGGAGGGATCTTCAGGAGGGATCTTTGGGAGGGTTCCTCGGGAGGATTCCTCGGGAGGGATCTTCAGGAGGGATCCTCAGGAGGGTTCCTCGGGAGGGATCCTCGGGAGGGAGGCAGCAAAGACCATCCGGGGCGGGAGGGTGCACCGGGAGCGGCTTTGGGGCTTCTCCTCGGGGGAGGCTCCATGCGACGAATGGTTCGTGAGAGCCACGGGAGGTGTGGAGAGCAGGGCCGGGGCGGGGCCGCGGCAGCGTCACTTGGGTGGTTAATTAGCACAGGTAATTGCGGGGGGGGGGCAGAGCTCCGCTCTGACACGGGCACGGGGGACAGGAGCTGGGGCGGCCTCGGCCCCGGCTGGGGTTCCGTGCTTTCGTTTGCTGCACGTTCAGAGCGAGTCGGAGAGCTTACAGTAATATATTTGAAGTAATATATATTTTAGTATCTGAAAAGAGCGGGCAAAGGAGGGGTTCGGAGGTGGTGACAGGGTACCGGGGCAGTTCCTCGGCCGGGCCAGCGGGGTTGCTGCAGCACAACTGAAAAGGCTCCGTTCCTGCCCTTTTAATGCAATAAAAACGGGAATTCTCACAAAGAAGCAATCCAATACTGTTTCCCAGAGGCTTTTCCTGTGTGGACAACAGGCCTGTAAACATAGTTCCAAAAATCCTAAACCTTTGTCTTTTGCCTTTTTAAAAGGGACTTCGATTGGGCTTGAGGGTCTGTACAGCAAAATCGAGGTGACACCATTTGAAAATGTATTTTTACACAAATAATATAGAAAAAAAAATCATATTTTACATAAGAATTTTAAGTATTTGAAATATGTGTATATATATACTGTATGTACTTCGTATATGCTTTATTTTACATTTTCAATGTATTAAAAAGTATTTGAGCTGGTTGGATCTGAGAGGTAATAATGTTTAAAAAGACAAAAACAAGGGAAAGGAGCCTGGGGGGAGAGCGGGTGGGAGGGAAGCACAAGCCCAGAGGGTTTGGGGAAGGCTGTAGCAGTAGGAGAGCTATAAATTGTTCTGTTTTCCTGGTGAGCTGGGAATGATGCTCGTTTTCTGGGATGATCCAGGAGCTGGGATGGATCCTCCCCACGAGGATGACCCCGCGCAGCCCAAGCTGCTGCAAACCAGACCGGAGCGCCTGGGTGTGCGCCAGGGTGGGTGGGGATGAATGGCTGGGTTCTCCTCGGAATCGTTCGGGTTGGAAAAGAGCTCCCAGCTCACGGAATGCACCCTTTGACCGACACCACCCTGCGGGAGCCTCTCACGGTGCTGTCAAGGGAGCTCCGAACAGCGGATTTGCTCTGCAGGGCTGCCGGTGCAGATCCGTCTGTGCAGCTCTTGGCACCGGGGTGAATTCACGTCGGGAGGGGGGTCCCCGAGGGGCACCGAGAGCAGACGCAGCTCCCTGTGCTGCCATCCCAGCTCCTCCTGCAGCACTGAGGGCGCCAGGCTGGGCAGCAGGAGGAGGAGAGCTGGGGCACCGAGAGCAGACGCAGCTCCCTGTGCTGCCATCCCAGCTCCTCCTGCAGCACTGAGGGCGCCAGGCTGGGCAGCAGGAGGAGGAGAGCTGGGGCACCGAGAGCAGACGCAGCTCCCTGTGCTGCCATCCCAGCTCCTCCTGCAGCACTGAGGGCGCCAGGCTGGGCAGCAGGAGGAGGAGAGCTGGGGCACCGAGAGCAGACGCAGCTCCCTGTGCTGCCATCCCAGCTCCTCCTGCAGCACTGAGGGCGCCAGGCTGGGCAGCAGGAGGAGGAGAGCTGGGGCACCGAGAGCAGACGCAGCTCCCTGTGCTGCCATCCCAGCTCCTCCTGCAGCACTGAGGGCGCCAGGCTGGGCAGCAGGAGGAGGAGAGCTGGGGCACCGAGAGCAGACGCAGCTCCCTGTGCTGCCATCCCAGCTCCTCCTGCAGCACTGAGGGCGCCAGGCTGGGCAGCAGGAGGAGGAGAGCTGGGGCACCGAGAGCAGACGCAGCTCCCTGTGCTGCCATCCCAGCTCCTCCTGCAGCACTGAGGGCGCCAGGCTGGGCAGCAGGAGGAGGAGAGCTGGGGCACCGAGAGCAGACGCAGCTCCCTGTGCTGCCATCCCAGCTCCTCCTGCAGCACTGAGGGCGCCAGGCTGGGCAGCAGGAGGAGGAGAGCTGGGGCACCGAGAGCAGACGCAGCTCCCTGTGCTGCCATCCCAGCTCCTCCTGCAGCACTGAGGGCGCCAGGCTGGGCAGCAGGAGGAGGAGAGCTGGGGCACCGAGAGCAGACGCAGCTCCCTGTGCTGCCATCCCAGCTCCTCCTGCAGCACTGAGGGCGCCAGGCTGGGCAGCAGGAGGAGGAGAGCTGGGGCACCGAGAGCAGACGCAGCTCCCTGTGCTGCCATCCCAGCTCCTCCTGCAGCACTGAGGGCGCCAGGCTGGGCAGCAGGAGGAGGAGAGCTGGGGCACCGAGAGCAGACGCAGCTCCCTGTGCTGCCATCCCAGCTCCTCCTGCAGCACTGAGGGCGCCAGGCTGGGCAGCAGGAGGAGGAGAGCTGGGGCACCGAGAGCAGACGCAGCTCCCTGTGCTGCCATCCCAGCTCCTGGAGCAGGTCCTGCAGCACTGAGGGTGCCAGGCTGGGCAGCAGGAGGAGAGCTGGGCACTGAGAGCAGACACAGCTCCCTGTGCTGCCATCCCAGCTCCTGCAGCACTGAGGGTGCCAGGCTGGGCAGCAGGAGGAGAGCTGCAGTCCCTGCAGTGCCAGGCGCGGGCTGCACCCACACAGGGGGCACAGCTCCCTGCTGAGGGAGCCTGGCAGCACACTGCAGCCCAGAGGTGGCTGCACCAGCCTCGTGGTGCCCTTGTTGGCTCGGGTGAATCCCAAATGAGATTTATTCCATCAGTTCTGGTGAGTGTTCTGGGATCTGGGAGTAACCCAGAGCTGCGTTCAGCAGTCCTGGCCCTGCATGTGCAGGGAAGGAAATGAGGTGGGAAAAGGAGCGGCGTGAACATCGGGGTTAAAGGTACAAAAAGGAGTTCTGGTAAGACACAGAAGCGGTGCTTCTGTACTTGATTGTCACCGGGATGTCCTGCAAAGCCAAACCTCAGCACCCGGCTGTGAGAGCCGCTGGGGCAGGACGGGGTTAACAGCCTGCACTGAGAGCTGAGCACAGGGGCTGGGAAGGGCTGTCCCTCAAAATAAAACAAGCACGCTGGGACCTCCGAGGTTAAAAAAAGGGGAGTTTATTTCTTGACCTCAATATAAATAGAATTCCAAAAGTGACCCTGGATTGGAGGATGAAATTGCCACCTCTCCAACAGCACTGGTCAAAGCAACAGTCCATCAAATGTCTCCTCCTCCAGAAAGGAATGCAAAGCAATCATTATTGACATGAACTGTGAGTGAGAAAACCCCATTACAAAAATGGAAACTTGAGAAGGCTTGGAAGAACTCAGAAGAACAGGGCGACACCCTGTCCAGAGAGGTCCTGCCTTCATCCCAGGCCTCTTCATCCCAGCTTCCTCCCCTCCTGCAAAGCCCTGAGAGGGAATGGCAGCCTTGGGGGTTGTTTGCTGTTTAAGTGTCTGGATGAGATCAAACGGCAGCGTTGGAGCTGCTGCACTTCCAAACTATTGTCCTTTATTCCAGTGGTGCTGCTGCATCTCCCAGCCCTTCCCTCCCAGGTCAAAAGTGAACCAAACTGGTCTCCTGTCCCTTTCAGTTCATGATGCTGGTTATGGATTTTGGAGTGGGAAAGCTGGGCTGGGAGTTTCACCTTTGGAGGGCTGTGGGCTCTTCCAGGCCAGATGCCAGGGATGTGATCCCACGGGCAAGGAGTGTGCTGCAGCTTCCTCCAGGCCTGCTTCCCAATAGGGAAGGGATGGGATGGGATGGATGGGATGGGATCCATGGGATGGGATGGGTGGGATGGGATGGGATGGGATGGGATGGGATGGGATGGGATGGATGGGATGGGATGGATGGGATGGATGGGATGGATGGGATGGGATTCACCTGTTCCAGTGGGATGGGCACTGCCTTGAGCCTCGTGCACACAGGTTTTACTCTGTGTCCAGAGGTGTCCCAAGGATGAGCCCACAGAACGGCCCCGTGGCACCTCCAGCCCCCTCCAGGCCACTGCCAGCCCGGGTCTGTCACGGGCTGTGACACCACGCTGAAATCAGGAACGTGCTGGGGGTGTGGACCAAGGGCACCTTCGGGTCAGTGAGGTGATTTCTGGGCATTTAAACAGCCCGGGAGCAATCCCTGGGGAGCACACATGGATATAGATATATATATTTATATATATGTATATAAAAATCCACCTTAGTGCCTCAGAGGAGGATCCAGGCTGCTCCCAACAGCCCATTCCCAACCTGGCACTGGAATATCTGTGCCCTCAGGACATGGCACCACACAAAATCCTTCCCTGTGGCTCATGTCCTGCCACGGCTTCTGTTCCTCTTCCTCCCACAAGGCCCTCTTTGGAAATGGACACAGCATCCTGTAGTTCCTCAGTGCTGGAGCCCTGGAAACTGAGAGTTTTCTGTGCTGAAAGGCACAGACCCTCACAGTTTGACCTGAGGTTGTGGAGAAGGCTTCCAAAATTGATTGAGAGCACTGGGATTGTGGGTGTGCAGTTTGATTAGAAGTGTGTGATGCCACAGGGTGGAAAACTTAGAGTTTGGGGCTTTAGAATGTAGTAATAGATAGTATTTAGAATATATATATTAGAATATGTAGTATATTTAGAATACAGTAATATATAGAGAGCTAAAATGGAGGTTTTAGGGCGGAGGCTGCTCCTTCTTCACCTTCTCCTCGGGTTTGGGTGGTGGTGGGTGGGTGGGCAGAGGAACTGACACCTCGGCACTGGACACGTGTGCTCCCCCATCACGGTCCATCTCCTGCTCCCCAAAACCACCTGGGGCTGTGGCCTTGGGTCCCGCTGAGGGTTTTCAGGGATTTCCTTCTGCCTTCCCCTGACAGGGAGCTGCACTTCCCTGGCTTTACAAGCTGTGGATATCTGTTAAATCTTCTTTCGGCACATTATCAGGGGAAAACGTTGGTTTATTACTTAGCCTTAATAAATTCTGCAGTTCCCTCAGTTCTTGGGGTCCCAAGACACTTGAGGAGCATGGAACGTAGATTTGGGGGAAAGAAAGAAACAGGAAGATCCCTGTATCAAGCAACAGGAACTTGATTTCCCTTAAAATGGAGGGATTTGGGGAAACAGGTGTGTAACCAACTCACCTGATTTCTGAGAGGAAAACTCTGAGTGCACTTAACAACTCAGTAAAATCAGCAGCACGGAGCAACGTGCAAGAGCCTGGGATTTCTTTTCCCTGAATACATTAAAAGTATCAACAATTCTGTATTTTAAGTATGGAAGGGGTTGGAGACCTGCCAGTGGGAATAATCCACCCCAGCCCTCAGGTGGCATCTTGGCAGCATCACTAGGCTTTAATTTATTCCTTTTAATCCGTGTGACTAATTAATGGCTGTCTCGTTGTTCAGTAAGTAAAACCTTTTTTTTTTTTTTTTTCCTATCCTGGCTGAATTCCCCTGGGACCCTTGGGAAGGAGGAGGATGGGCACAGCCCAGGGAGGAGGGGGAAGCCTGAGCTCCCGGAGTCAGAGGCACAGAGAAATAAGTGAAGCCGTGGCACCATCTGGTGTTCTTGCAGGTCGCAGCACTTCTCCCCGCAGCCCACGGCAGACGGCTTTTCCAAATGCCGCTTTGGCTGCTGCCTCCTTTCGGGTGGAAATGCAGCCAGCAGGAATCACCTCCCTCACTTGGTCCCGCTGCCACCCCGTGGGCTTGGCTCCGGAATTCCGGGACAAATTCGGAATTCCGAGCACCGTCATGGGCACGGGCAGCCCGCAATGAGCATCGCACTTTCCCCTCTCATTTCCTATTCCCTGCCAAAGCGTTCCCTCCCGCTCGTGCCAGCCGGGAGTGGTCCCCCCCTCTCCAGAGCAGGAATTCTCCTCCCCTCCTGCAGGAGCTGTGACATTTGCACGGGGACAGAGAGGCTGGAACAGAGCCCGTCCTGCGGGATCCTCCTCAGGAAACACTGCCGGGGGCTGCCAGCGAGGCGGGCAGCGACATCCCCAGTGCCCACGGAACGCTGTTGTCCTCAGGGATGGTCGCGCCATGGAGCAGGGGACGCCGTCACTGCAAGCAGCCGCCGTGGCTGTGGCAGGGGACACGGCAGGAGCTGTGACACTCCTGCAGAGACACGGTCCTTAGGAGCCTGAGCCGCCCTGCCAGCCCGTACAAACAGCGATCCGTGGAATGGGTTGGGTGGGAAGGGACCTTAAAGCCCAGCCAGTGCCACCTCCAGCCATGGTAGGGACACTGCCACTGTCCCAGGTGCTCCCAGCCCCAATGTCCAGCCTGGCCTTGGGCACTGCCAGGGATCCAGGGGCAGCCCCAGCTGTGCCAGGGCCTGCCCACCCTGCCAGGGAACAATTCCCAATTCCCAATCTCCCTTCCAGCCCTGCCCTCTGGCAGTGGGAGCCATTCCCTGGCTCCTGTCCCTGCAGGCCTTGTCCCCAGTCCCTCTGCAGCTCTCCTGGAGCCCCTTCAGGCCCTGCCAGGGACTCTGAGCTCTCCCTGGATCCTTCTCCTCTCCATCCTCAACATTCCCATTCTCCCAGCCTGGCTCCATGGCAGAGGGGCTCCAGCTCTGGGAGCTGAGGGGATGGAGCTGAGCAATGGCTGTGGCTGGATGCTGAGGGGATGGCAGTCACTCACAGCTGAGAGGGGACTGTTCAGAATGGCTGTTGTTCACAGCTGTGAGGGACAGCCATGGCTGACACGGTGCTGAGGGATGGCTGTGAGGGACAGCCATGGCTGACACGGTGCTGAGGGATGGCTGTGAGGGACAGCCATGGCTGACACGGTGCTGAGGGATGGCTGTGAGGGACAGCCATGGCTGAAACAATGCTGAGGGATGACTGTGAGGGACAGCCATGGCTGAAACAATGCTGAGGGACAGCCATGGCTGACACGGTGCTGAGGGATGGTGCTGAGGGATGGCTGTGAGGGACAGCCATGGCTGAGACGGTGCTGAGGGATGGTGCTGAGGGATGGCTGTGAGGAACAGCCATGGCTGACACGGTGCTGAGGGATGGTGCTGAGGGATGGCTGTGAGGGACAGCCATGGCTGAGACGGTGCTGAGGGATGGTGCTGAGGGATGGCTGTGAGGAACAGCCATGGCTGACACGGTGCTGAGGGATGGTGCTGAGGGATGGCTGTGAGGGACAGCCATGGCTGAGACGGTGCTGAGGGATGGTGCTGAGGGATGACTGTGAGGGACAGCCATGGCTGAGGGATGGCTGTGAGGGGACCCGTGGCAGACGAAGTCCCCAGCGCCGCCCCGACCATCGCTCCGCCCGCCCCGCTCCCCTCAGGCGGCCCCAGCCCCTCAGGGCGGGCCGGGGGCGGGGCCGCCCCCTCAGCTGCTCGCGCTGCGCCTGCGCGCTCCCACCGCGCCCCGGGGTGAGAGCCGCGCGGCGCGCGCGCGCTGTGGCGGAGGCGGGAGCGCGCCAGGCGGCGCAGGCCGCCGATTGGCTGAGAGGCGCGAGAAGGCGGGGCCGGGCGGGCGCTGATTGGCGGGGGGCCGCGCGCCCCCAGCGGAGGCGGGTCCTGATTGGCCGGGACGCCGCGCGGCGGCGGCCGGGACCGTTGGAGAGCGGCTGCGGCTGAGGCGGCCCGGCCGCCCCGGGAGCCGCGGCAGCGCCGGCACCGGCTCAGGTACGGGGGGCAGCGGCGGGGCCGCCGGGCCCGGGAGGGGGAGAGCCCAGCGGGGCCCGGGTCACCGGGCGGGGGGGGGTCGGCCGCTGGTTTGGCCGTGCCCCGGTGTTCCTCCCGGCCGCGGAACAGCTGCTGGCAGGCAGCCGGAATTTGCAGGCTGCGTTGCTCTGGAATTAACGGGAGACCGGGGATGTGCAGGCTGCATTGCTCTGGAGTTAACGGGACACCCGGGATGTGCAGGCTGCATTGCTCTGGATTTATCAGAGACCCGGGATGTGCAGGCTGCACTGCTCTGGAGTCCAGGGCAGAAGCAGCGCCGTGCTGGGGCTGTGAAATAAAGCAGTGTCATTTTTCTGTGCAAAACCTCTGCTGTCTTGCAGGAAAAGCTCACTTGGTTTTATTCACCTCTCCTTAGGTTGTGGTTTAAATGTCTGAAGAAGGAAGTGAGGCCAGGAAAGTGGAAGTTGCCCTGAGAGACTTCTCAGTGTGATTCAGGTAACGGGATGTGTTGGGATTGACTGTGGTGTTGCCATTAAGATCTTGTGTTTGGTATGTTCACTTGCCTGTTCTGACACTCACAAAACTGATACTGGCATTTTTCACTTATGACAAACTTGTTTTGTGAAGCAGTGACTCCTGCATTTTCTGTTGTGTGTTGGACGTGTGGAAATAGAGAATCACATAAAAAGATGGACTCCTCTGTTTAAAATTCCTCCAGAATTTTGTTTGTTGTGCTCTGACAGTTCCAGAATCCTGTATTTAAGGGGACACATCCAGGACCTCCTGTGAGCTCTCTGGGACATTGTGCACTTCCTGTGGTGGTGAATGCAGCAGCCCTGCCAGCATTGTCCCAGACTCCCTGCCTTTGGGGTTTTTGGAGCAGTAAATGGCTTTTTTTTGTTGGCTGTGGTGCAGCTGATGCAGCCAGGCCTCTGGTTTATCCCAGGGCCCAAGAGCAATACATGTTTTAGGGAGTGCTGGTGGTGGAGGGGACCTAGGAAGGAGCCATAATGCAAGGAGAAGGGCTTTTGCAGCAAGAGAAAAGCAGCACTTTTCCAGCAGTTCAGTTACATCACACACAGCACAGGTGAAGTGGGAGTGAGGCCTGGGCAGCCCTGGGTGGATGTTCTCAGTTAGGCAGCCCTGTAAACCAAGGTGGATGTTCTGAGCCCTTTAAACCAGGGTGGATGTTCTGGGTTAGAACCCTTTAAATCACAGTGAATGTTCTCAGTTCTTTAAACCAAGGTGGAGGTTCTGGGTTCTGCAGCCCTTTAAACCAAGGTGGAGGTTCTGGGTTAGGAGCCCTTTAAACCAGAAAAAAGTATTACAGAAGGCAATGGAAATGTCATCAGCTGGACTTGCACTTCAGGCTGGTGTTGTTCTTGTGGAAAGAAAGGCCTTTGTGAGCACAGCTGGAGCAGTTTGGGAGCAGGCAGGCTTTGGAAGCAGGTGTTGTGTGTGTCTGGCAGCTCAAAGTTAAAGTTATCAGGCCTGTGTAGGTGTTCAGTTCCCATTGCCTGGGGCAGTGGCAGAGAGGCTTTTAAATGCAGATTACTGCTTCTGTACTCCTGTAGCCTTTCAGTAACACCTAACACTTCACAAACTTAGAATTATTTGAGTTTAGACCTGTGAAGCTGGTGAGGAAGATTTCACACCGTAAGTTAATGCAGGAGGTGAAATTAATGAATTAAAACTGGGCAAGCTGTTTTATCCTGAGGTCAGCTGTGATGGGGGAAGGCAGTTCCTGTTTCCAGGTGTTCCCCACTGGAATTTCCCTCCTCCCCAGGTGTGCCAGGGAGCTCTGGCAGAGCTCTGAGCTGCCAGGTGTGTGGGAGCTGCTCCTGCTCCATTTCCCAGTCTGGGGTGATGGGGGAAAGGGCAGGAATGCAGCTCAGAACCCCTCCTAAAATGAATATTCTGGGAGTTCTCTCCTGTGCTCTGCAAGCCGTGCTGGGGCCTGTGGGGTGAGATGGAGAGGGGAGGCTTTGCCAGCTTCTCTTGGAAGCACGGAGTGCTCAGAAATCCCCTCCACAAAAAAGAATCTTCCCTTCCTGAGAGGGAGGGGTGAGCTCTTAATTAGACAGTGTCCAACTTCTTCCTGCTCAAAAATCCTCCTGTAATGTCTCCTTTTTCTTACCCAACAGGAGCACTGCTTTATTTCAAGGAAACACTTTGAGCTGCTGGATTTGCTCTTGTTTGCAGGCTCATGGTATAAATGCCATGGGCAGACAGGTTGTAAAAAGCCATTTCTGCTCCTCAGGCTTTGGGGCAGTGAGGGAAGGTGGGGGTTTGGCTCTGGGTTGGGTTGTGCTCTGCACCCTGGCTGTGTGCTGGAGGGCAGAGCTGCCTGTGCCAGAACAATGTGTGCTCACACACTCGGGCTCTGCAGGGCCTGCTCTGCTCCTGGGCCCGGGCTGGAGCTGCCCCGGGGGCTGGGCATGGCTCCAGAGGGCTGGCAGCTTCACATGGCACCCTGGCCAGGGGGCTGGGGGCTCAGTGCCACTGCCACCCTGACCTGCAGGGAGCTCAGTGCCACCCTGACCTGACCTGACCTGCAGGGAGCTCAGTGCCACTGCCACCCTGACCTGCTGGGACCTCAGTGCCACTGCCACCCTGACCTGCTGGGACCTCAGTGCCACTGCCACCCTGACCTGCTGGGAGCTCAGTGCCACTGCCACCCTGACCTGCTGGGAGCTCAGTGCCACTGCCACCCTGACCTGCTGGGAGCTCAGTGCCACTGCCACCCTGACCTGCTGGGAGCTCAGTGCCACTGCCACCCTGACCTGACCTGCTGGGACCTCAGTGCCACTGCCACCCTGACCTGCAGGGAGCTCAGTGCCACTGCCACCCTGACCTGCTGGGAGCTCAGTGCCACTGCCACCCTGACCTGACCTGCTGGGACCTCAGTGCCACTGCCACCCTGACCTGCAGGGAGCTCAGTGCCACTGCCACCCTGACCTGCTGGGAGCTCAGTGCCACTGCCACCCTGATCTGCTGGGACCTCAGTGCCACTGCCACCCTCCCCTGACCTGCAGGGACCTCAGTGCCACTGCCACCCTCCCCTGACCTGCAGGGACCTCAGTGCCACTGCCACCCTGACCTGACCTGCTGGGAGCTCAGTGCCACTGCCACCCTGACCTGACCTGCTGGGAGCTCAGTGCCACTGCCACCCTGACCTGCAGGGAGCTCAGTGCCACTGCCAGCCTGACCTGCTGGGACCTCAGTGCCACTGCCACCCTGACCTGACCTGCAGGGACCTCAGTGCCACTGCCAGCCTCCCCTGACCTGCAGGGAGCTCAGTGCCACTGCCACCCTGACCTGCTGGGAGCTCAGTGCCACTGCCACCCTGACCTGACCTGCTGGGAGCTCAGTGCCACTGCCACCCTCCCCTGACCTGCTGGGAGCTCAGTGCCACTGCCACCCTGACCTGACCTGCTGGGAGCTCAGTGCCACTGCCACCCTGACCTGACCTGCTGGGAGCTCAGTGCCACTGCCACCCTGACCTGCTGGGAGCTCAGTGCCACTGCCACCCTGACCTGCTGGGAGCTCAGTGCCACTGCCACCCTGACCTGCTGGGAGCTCAGTGCCACTGCCACCCTGACCTGCTGGGAGCTCAGTGCCACTGCCACCCTGACCTGCTGGGAGCTCAGTGCCACTGCCACCCTGACCTGCTGGGAGCTCAGTGCCACTGCCACCCTGACCTGCTGGGA
>NW_024499662.1:272633-279213 GCF_017590055.1 Onychostruthus taczanowskii
CAGGAATGCAGCTCAGAACCCCTCCTAAAATGAATATTCTGGGAGTTCTCTCCTGAGCTCTGCAAGCCGTGCTGGGGCCTGTGGGGTGAGATGGAGAGGGGAGGCTTTGCCAGCTTCTCTTGGAAGCACGGAGTGCTCAGAAATCCCCTCCACAAAAAACAGTCCTCCCTTCCTGAGAGGGAGGGGTGAGCTCTTAATTAGTGTCCAACTTCTTCCTGCTCAAAAATCCTCCTGTAATGTCTCCTTTTTCTTACCCAACAGGAGCACTGCTTTATTTCAAGGAAACACTTTGAGCTGCTGGATTTGCTCTTGTTTGCAGGCTCATGGTATAAATGCCATGGGCAGACAGGGTGTAAAAAGCCATTTCTGCTCCTCAGGCTTTGGGGCAGTGAGGGAAGGTGGGGGTTTGGCTCTGGGTTGGGTTGTGCTCTGCACCCTGGCTGTGTGCTGGAGGGCAGAGCTGCCTGTGCCAGAACAATGTGTGCTCACACACTCGGGCTCTGCAGGGCCTGCTCTGCTCCTGGGCCCGGGCTGGAGCTGCCCCGGGGGCTGGGCATGGCTCCAGAGGGCTGGCAGCTTCACATGGCACCCTGGCCAGGGGGCTGGGGGCTCAGTGCCACTGCCACCCTCCCCTGACCTGCTGGGAGCGCCACTGCCATCCTCCCCTGACCTGCTGGGAGCTCAGTGCCACTGCCACCCTGACCTGCTGGGAGCTCAGTGCCACTGCCACCCTGCCCTGACCTGCTGGGAGCTCAGTGCCACTGCCACCCTGACCTGCTGGGAGCTCAGTGCCACTGCCACCCTGACCTGACCTGCTGGGAGCTCAGTGCCACTCCACCCTGACCATTCCTACCCTGACCTGCTGGGACCCCAGTGCCACTGCCACCCTGACCTGCAGGGACCTCAGTGCCACTGCCACCCTGACCATTCCTACCCTGACCTGCAAGTTCCTCAGGGCTGGGACTTGTCTCTGTTCTGAGCTCTCAGCTGACACAGATGTGAAGACACAGAAACTCAGGAGGCTTGGAGCTCTCCTGGATTTGAGTTGGTTCTGTCTGGAGGGGGCCTGTGTTAAAAATTTTGGAAGGCTTTCAAAGAAACCTCTGATTAAATACTGTGACTTGTTCCATCTTTGTTGAACTTGAGTCCAGTACAATCTTTATCAGTTTCTGACCAGGTGGGGTTGTTGGGCTCACCCTGGGGCTTAGACCAGGAGTTTTTCCTGGAATCACAGAATGATTTTGGTTGTGAAAGTCCTCTTAGTCCAGCCTGTGCCTGATCCCACCGTGTCCCCAGCCCAGGGCACTCAGTGCCACATCCAGACTTTCCCTGGACACCTCCAGGGATGGGCACTCCAGACCTCCCTGGGCAGCCCCTGCCAAGGCCTGAGCACCCTTTCCATGGGGAAATTCCTCCTGGTGTCCAACCTGAGCCTGCCCTGGCCCAGCCTGAGGCCATTTCCCCTTGTCCTGTCCCTGTTCCCTGGCAGCAGAGCCCGACCCCCCCTGGCTGTCCCCTCCTGTCAGGGAGTTGTGCAGAGCCACAAGGTCCCCCCTGAGCCTCCTTTTCTCCAGGCTCATTCCCTTCCCAGCTCCCTCAGCCTCTCCTGGGGCTCCATTCCCTTCCCAGCTCCCTCAGCCTCTCCTGGGGCTCCATTCCCTTCCCAGCTCCCTCAGCCTCTCCTGGGGCTCCATTCCCTTCCCAGCTCTGTTCCCTTCCCATCCTGGGGTGTTCCCTGGCCTGGTGTGACCCCAGTGCAGGACCCAGCTCTTGGCCTTGTTGTCCCTCACCCCGGTGGTCCCAGCCCATGGATCCAGGCTGTCCTGGTCCCTCCCAGAGCCCCCTGTCCCCAGCAGATCCACATCCCACCCCTGGGGCTGTCCCTGAGCTGAGCCAGGGTGGTGCCCTCGTGCCCTGAAGGTGTTGGGCAGGAGTGACCCAGCCCTGAGCCCCTGGTGCCCACGGATGTGCCCATGCCAGGTTTATCAGCCAGGATGTCCCTGCCCATCAGTGATTTTCCAGCCCAGTAACTGAAGGCACTGAGGGCTCTGTGGGGCTGTGCTGCCACGTGCTGTGCCCTGCCTGCACAAACCAGATGGCTTCTTGTGCCTTGGAAGAACCTCACAGCTCCAGCAGGAATGGCAAGGGAAAGCTTTAGCTTTCAATACTGGCTTTTTTTTTTTTTTTTTTTTCTTCCCCCTAAGCTACTGGGTTGGCCTGTTCATTTTTAATGAAGCTTCCTGCTTTATTTGGGCAGGTTTTTGCAGAATCTTCCAGAGCAGCTTTGGATCTACTGGATTTATGGAGGAAAAAAAAAAAAGGAGCCATTGACTTGTTTAGGATTTCACTGCAGAGCTGTAATCCCTGAGAAGTTGCAGTCCCTTTCCTGGCTCCTAGCCAAGTGGGTTTTTCCTTACACCCTCCTTACACCAAGTTTGGGTTTGTGAGGACCTTGCACAATCATCTGGGTGCAGCACATGTGAAAACATCAGTGAGAGATCCAAACCTTTGGCTTTTGGGGCAGCTGCTGCTGGAAGGTGTGTGGTGGTCCCAGAGATGCTCCTGTGCTTGCTGGAGATGCAGAAATAACATTTTAGGGTACTTTTCATGCTTTGGTGCACAGTTGCTTTTGCTTCAGTTACTTACCCTGTAATTGATGGGAACAGAGTTGGAAATGTTAAAGATAAATGAGAATTGTCAGAAGTGGTTAAAGGTGCTTTAAAAGATGTTGCCAGTCTATTTGAATAAGTCTGGAAGGTTTGTCTTTTCCAGGGGTCAGGTGTGTCCCCCTGAAATCACCTCTAGGGCACTCCTCTTCCTGGGAAATGCCACGGGGGAGAGCCAAGGAGTATTTCTGATTAATTATGTTTGACTGCTGAGGAAAGGCATTGGGAATGTGAGCCAGGAGAACAAAGAAATGGGTAAAATCATCAGATATTTTGGATAGACAGAGGGAGAGGAGGGGATCATTGTCCAAATCAGGAAAGAAAAGGAAAAATACTTCACGTTTTTATTGAAGTCTGAGATGAACTGATATAAGCAACTTTATATCACAAGTAAGTTTAATTTTATACTTTAACAACACATTTATAAGAGTTCAGAAATGATTTTAGATGGTTTCAATCAAATGTCAGTTGAAGCCAGACGAGTTCAGAAGCCCAGAGCAAGGAAGTGCCAGAGCAGATGGACACCAGTAACTTTTTCTGCCAGCACAGCTATGCCCTCAATTTTTATTCAATATCTTCACCCCAGTTATGTTATTTATTACAGTTACATTTTTAAGAGGGAATGAACTGGCAAGGGAGGAAAGTTTTTCAGGAATAGTTGTTCCTTCTGATCAGGAAAACTGCAGAAAGTCACTGAAGCTCCTTCCCTGTGTCAAGCACAGCTCAGATCAGCCCATGCCCCAAACTGGATTTTGGATTTATTTTAATTACAAGTTATTTTTGACCATAAATAGGTATGGGCACAATTTTATCTTCATGCAGCAACTGCAGTTTAATCAGTGACATCAAATATTATTTCTGCTAATGACATGCAGCACCAGGAATGTGAACAAAGTCAGATTTAATAATTGGTAAATGAACTTTTCTTTCTCTGTTCCTGCTTTGGCCAGTGAGGCTGCAGCTCAGTGCAAACCAGTGGCTGCAAATGGTTATCAAACCCTAAAGGTCAGAATCTCCTTTGGACAGTTCCTTAGAGGTAGAAGTACAGAATGAAACAAAATTAACTTGAAGCAAAACAACTGCAGCTACAAAAACAAACTCTAAACACCTGAAAGGTGCCTGTGCTCAGCTGGGCTGGGCTCTGTCTCCAGGAACTGACAGAACCACAGCACACAGCCTGCAGCTGCACCAAGGGAAATTCAGGCCGGAGAGCAGGAAAAAGGTTTTTAGAAACGTGATAAAGTTCTGGAATGTTCTGCCCAGGGAGGTGGTGCAGTCACCATCCCTGGGGGTGTTTAACAAAGCCTGGATGTGGCACTGGGGGCCAGGGTTGAGTTGAGCTGTTGGGGCTGGGTTGGACTCAATGGTCCTGGAGGTCTCTTCCAAACCAATGATTCTGAGAATTTGCTCTGTGATTCAGTGATTCTGATTGTGTGTGATTCTGATTCTGAGATTCTGTGTGATTGTGTGATTCCAATTGTGTGTGATTGTGTGACTCTGATTCAGTGATTCTGTGATTCTGTGATTCTGATTCTGTGATTGTGTGTGACTGTGATTCTGATTCTGTGATTCATTGATTCAGTGATTCTGATTCTGTGATTGTGTGTGATTCTGATTCTGAGATTCTGTGTGGCTGTGTGATTCTGATTGTGTGATTCAGTGATTCTGTGACTCAGTGATTCTGATTCTGTGATTGTGTGTGACTGATTCTGATTCTGTGAATGTGTGTGACTGTGATTCTGATTCTTTGATTCAGTGATTCTGTGATTCTGATTCTGTGATTGTGATTCTGTAACTCAGTGATTCTGATTCTGTTATTGGGTGTGATTCTGATTCTGAGATTCTGTGTGGCTGTGTGATTCTGCTTGTGTGATTCAGTGATTCAGATTCTGTGATTGTGATTTTGTGCTTGTGTGTGATTCTGCTATTCTGTGTGATTCTGTGCTTCTGGCTGTGCTATTCTCTGTGATGCTGTGGTTCTGATTGTGCTATTCTGTGTGATTCTGTCCTTCAGATTGTGCTATTCTGTGTGATTCTGTCCTTCTGATTGTGTTATTCTCTGTGATTCTGTGCTTCTGGTTGTGCTATTCTCTGTGATGCTGTGGTTCTGATTGTGCTATTCTGTGTGATTCTGTCATTCTGACTGTGTTATTCTGTGCTTCTGGTTGTGTTATTCTGTGTGATGCTGTGCTTCTGATTGTGTTATTGTCTGTGATTCTGTGCTTCTGGTTGTGCTATTCTGTGTGATTCAGTGCTTCTGGTTGTGTGATTCTGTGCTTCTGGCTGTGTTATTCTGGTGATTCAGTGCTTCTGATTGTGTTACTCTGTGTGATTCTGTGCTTCTGGTTGTGCTATTCTGTGTGATTCAGTGCTTCTGGTTGTGTGATTCTGTGGTTCTGGCTGTGTTATTCTCTGTGATGCTGTGCTTCTGGTTGTGCTATTTTCTGTGATTCTGTCCTTCTGGTTGTGCTATTCTGTGTGATTCTGTCCTTCTGGATGTGTTATTCTGTGTGATTCTGTGCTTCTGGTTGTGCTATTCTGTGTGATTCTGTGCTTCTGGCTGTGTGATTCTGTGGTTCTGGCTGTGTTATTCTGTGTGATTCAGTGCTTCTGGCTGTGTTATTCTGTGTGATTCTGTGCTTCTGACTGTGTTATTCTGTGTGATTCTGTGCTTCTGACTGTGTTATTCTGTGTGATTCTGTGCTTCTGATTGTGTTATTCTGTGTGATTCTGTCCTTCTGATTGTGTTATTCTCTGTGATTCTGTGCTTCTGGTTGTGCTATTCTCTGTGATGCTGTGGTTCTGATTGTGCTATTCTGTGTGATTCTGTCATTCTGACTGTGTTATTCTGTGCTTCTGGTTGTGTTATTCTGTGTGATGCTGTGCTTCTGATTGTGTTATTGTCTGTGATTCTGTGCTTCTGGTTGTGCTATTCTCTGTGATGCTGTGGTTCTGATTGTGCTATTCTGTGTGATTCTGTCATTCTGACTGTGTTATTCTGTGCTTCTGGTTGTGTTATTCTGTGTGATGCTGTGCTTCTGATTGTGTTATTGTCTGTGATTCTGTGCTTCTGGTTGTGCTATTCTGTGTGATTCAGTGCTTCTGGTTGTGTGATTCTGTGCTTCTGGCTGTGTTATTCTGGTGATTCAGTGCTTCTGATTGTGTTACTCTGTGTGATTCTGTGCTTCTGGTTGTGCTATTCTGTGTGATTCAGTGCTTCTGGTTGTGTGATTCTGTGGTTCTGGCTGTGTTATTCTCTGTGATGCTGTGCTTCTGGTTGTGCTATTTTCTGTGATTCTGTCCTTCTGGTTGTGCTATTCTGTGTGATTCTGTCCTTCTGGCTGTGTTACTCTGTGTGATTCTGTGCTTCTGGTTGTGCTATTCTGTGTGATTCTGTGCTTCTGGCTGTGTGATTCTGTGGTTCTGGCTGTGTTATTCTCTGTGATGCTGTGCTTCTGGTTGTGCTATTTTCTGTGATTCTGTCCTTCTGGTTGTGCTATTCTGTGTGATTCTGTCCTTCTGGTTGTGTGATTCTGTGGTTCTGGCTGTGTTATTCTCTGTGATGCTGTGCTTCTGGTTGTGCTATTTTCTGTGATTCTGTCCTTCTGGTTGTGCTATTCTGTGTGATTCAGTGCTTCTGGTTGTGTGATTCTGTGTTTCTGGCTGTGTTATTCTCTGTGATGCTGTGGTTCTGGCTGTGTTATTCTCTGTGATGCTGTGCTTCTGGTTGTGCTATTCTCTGTGATTCAGTGCTTCTGGTTGTGCTATTCTGTGTGATTCAGTGCTTCTGGTTGTGTGATTCTGTGCTTCTGACTGTGTTATTCTCTGTGATTCAGTGCTTCTGGTTGTGCTATTCTCTGATGCTGTGCTTCTGGTTGTGTTATTCTCTGTGATTCAGTGCTTCTGGTTGTGCT
>NW_024499662.1:279853-291385 GCF_017590055.1 Onychostruthus taczanowskii
CTTCTGGTTGTGCTATTCTGTGTGATTCTGTGCTTCTGGCTGTGTGATTCTGTGGTTCTGGCTGTGTTATTCTGTGTGATTCAGTGCTTCTGGCTGTGTTATTCTGTGTGATTCTGTGCTTCTGACTGTGTTATTCTGTGTGATTCTGTGCTTCTGACTGTGTTATTCTGTGTGATTCTGTGCTTCTGACTGTGTTATTCTGTGTGATTCTGTGCTTCTGACTGTGTTATTCTGTGTGATTCTGTGCTTCTGACTGTGTTATTCTGTGTGATTCTGTGCTTCTGACTGTGTTATTCTGTGTGATTCTGTGCTTCTGACTGTGTTATTCTGTGTGATTCTGTGCTTCTGATTGTGTTATTCTGTGTGATTCTGTCCTTCTGGCTGTGTTACTCTGTGTGATGCTGTGCTTCTGGCTGTGCTATTCTCTGTGATTCAGTGCTTCTGGTTGTGTGATTCTGTGTTTCTGGCTGTGTTATTCTCTGTGATGCTGTGGTTCTGGCTGTGTTATTCTCTGTGATGCTGTGCTTCTGGTTGTGCTATTCTCTGTGATTCAGTGCTTCTGGTTGTGCTATTCTGTGTGATTCAGTGCTTCTGGTTGTGTGATTCTGTGCTTCTGACTGTGTTATTCTCTGTGATTCAGTGCTTCTGGTTGTGCTATTCTCTGATGCTGTGCTTCTGGTTGTGTTATTCTCTGTGATTCAGTGCTTCTGGTTGTGCTATTCTCTGTGATTCTGTGCTTCTGGTTGTGCTATTCTCTGTGATTCTGTGCTTCTGGTTGTGCTATTCTCTGTGATTCTGTGCTTCTGGTTGTGCTATTCTCTGTGATTCAGTGCTTCTGGCTGTGTGGCTGTGATGCTGTGTGTGGCAAGAAGCCCATCTCTGGCTGGGGGGTGATTCCTGAGCACAGAGCTGCCTGTGGAGCTGTCCTGGGGCCGTTACCTACAGCTGATGAGCTCCAAGAAGAGCGAAACCTGCTAAAAGCAAGGTCCTGTAGTATTGGCCTGAACCTGGGAGCACCTGGGGCGCACTGCCAGGGGGGCACTGCCAATCCAGGGAAGTGCCAATCTCACCCCCTTTGCTGGGACAGAGCCCTGACAGCAACAGCCCTGGCACAGAGCAGGGGCTCTCCCTGTTTTGGGACAGAAAAAAAAGAAGGTGTCAAACAAGGGGAGCAAGAAAAACGTGAGTTTATTAAAGATGTTTTGGATGGTGGCTGAGTGTAGAATTTCCCCCAGTAATTGTGTGGGATTTCTGAGTTGGCTCTGCTGTTAACTCTGTCAGAGGGTGCTCCTGAGGCCATACAAGTGTTGTACCTGTGAAAGGATGGAGGGAAATGATGACATTTTGGAAGTTTACATCAGACACGCTCAGCTGCAGGTTTCTAAGGCACTGCATCATCTTCTGCTTTTAGTTGAACGTTGCTTTTCAATAAGGATTTCCAAATAACTGCACTTCCTGTCCCTGGCAGTGCCCAAGGCTGGACATTGGGACACCCTGGGACAGTGGAGGTGTCCCTGCCACGGCAGGGTGGCACTGGCTGGGCTCTCAGGTCCCTTCCCACCCATCCTGGGATTCTGTACTGGAGTGGTTTCCCCTCCATGTGCCCGTGGAATGGGAGCAGCCACCTCAGCAATTCCTGGTTGCCACATCATTCCAGCTCGTGTTGTGTTTCCTGGCACTTTGCTCATGGATTTTGCTGCAATTTTTTAAAAAGCAAGGAACCAGGAAACAAACAAACAACCCACGCAAAAAATCCCCACCAAAACCCAAACCCAGCCTCCCCACCCCTTCAAAGAGCCCAGCCTAACAAACCAAACCAGCTCAGGCCAAGCTGCTTTTCCCTTCCCTGTTTTGGGAGCTGAGCACTGTAATTTGCATCCCAAACATAGTTGCAGTTCTTGTGGGTTTGGTTCATTCCTGTTTTGAACTAGAGAAAGACTCCCCATCTTCCTTCTTCCCAGCCTCATCACCGAGGGATCCTTCTGTGTCTGGTGGTTCAGGGATTAAAAACAGGTTTGTCAATTATTCTCACAGAACCTCCTTTCCAGCACTTTCCCAAATCCCTGGCAGTAATGTGGGAGTTGGGCTCTGCTGCCAGGGAACAGGGACAGGACAGGGGGAAATGGCCTCAGGCTGGGCCAGGCTCAGGGTGGACATTGGGGACAATTCCCACCTGGAAAGGGCTGTCCATGCCTGGCACAGGGTGGACATTGGGGACAATTCCCACCTGGAAAGGGCTGCCCATGCCTGGCACAGGGTGGATATTGGGAACAATTCCCACCTGGAAAGGGCTGCCCATGCCTGGCACAGCTGCCCAGGCTGGGGTGGGCTCCCCATCCCTGGAGGGTTTCAAAGCCCTGTGGCTGTGGCACTTGGGGACAGGGGACTCTGGTGGCCTGGGCAGTGCTGGGGCTGGTTGTGCTCCATGGGCTCTGAGAGCTTCTCCAACCTGAACAATTCTGTGTTTGCATTCCTGGATTCTCTCCCCACTCTGCTCAGAACGTGTGCCCTGCCCAGACAGAGCCTCCCCGAGGTGTTTCCCCCCCTCAGAAGCAGCAGGGTCAGCTCGTGAGTGCAAAGAGCCTTGGGTGGCTTTGGTGAGCAGCTCCAGGGCTGAGCTGCTCCCCCAGGGAAAAGCAAAAACCTTCTTCTGCTTTTGAGGCAGGCAGGAGCCTGGAGGAGAGGCTGAGGCTGCATGGGAGTCCTGGGAGGAGGAGCTGGGAAGGGAATGGAGCCCCAGGAGGAGCTGAGGGAGCTGGGAAGGGAATGGAGCCCCAGGAGAGGCTGAGGGAGCTGGGAAGGGAATGGAGCCCCAGGAGAGGCTGAGGGAGCTGGGAAGGGGCTCAGCCTGGAGAAAAGGAGGCTCAGGGGGGACCTTGATGGAGCCCCAGGAGAGGCTGAGGGAGCTGGGAAGGGAATGGAGCCCCAGGAGAGGCTGAGGGAGCTGGGAAGGGAATGGAGCCCCAGGAGAGGCTGAGGGAGCTGGGAAGGGAATGGAGCCCCAGGAGAGGCTGAGGGAGCTGGGAAGGGAATGGAGCCCCAGGAGAGGCTGAGGGAGCTGGGAAGGGAATGGAGCCCCAGGAGAGGCTGAGGGAGCTGGGAAGGGAATGGAGCCCCAGGAGAGGCTGAGGGAGCTGGGAAGGGAATGGAGCCCCAGGAGAGGCTGAGGGAGCTGGGAAGGGAATGGAGCCCCAGGAGAGGCTGAGGGAGCTGGGAAGGGAATGGAGCCCCAGGAGAGGCTGAGGGAGCTGGGAAGGGAATGGAGCCCCAGGAGAGGCTGAGGGAGCTGGGAAGGGAATGGAGCCCCAGGAGAGGCTGAGGGAGCTGGGAAGGGAATGGAGCCCCAGGAGAGGCTGAGGGAGCTGGGAAGGGAATGGAGCCCCAGGAGAGGCTGAGGGAGCTGGGAAGGGAATGGAGCCCCAGGAGAGGCTGAGGGAGCTGGGAAGGGAATGGAGCCCCAGGAGAGGCTGAGGGAGCTGGGAAGGGAATGGAGCCCCAGGAGAGGCTGAGGGAGCTGGGAAGGGAATGGAGCCCCAGGAGAGGCTGAGGGAGCTGGGAAGGGAATGGAGCCCCAGGAGAGGCTGAGGGAGCTGGGAAGGGAATGGAGCCCCAGGAGAGGCTGAGGGAGCTGGGAAGGGAATGGAGCCCCAGGAGAGGCTGAGGGAGCTGGGAAGGGAATGGAGCCCCAGGAGAGGCTGAGGGAGCTGGGAAGGGAATGGAGCCCCAGGAGAGGCTGAGGGAGCTGGGAAGGGAATGGAGCCCCAGGAGAGGCTGAGGGAGCTGGGAAGGGAATGGAGCCCCAGGAGAGGCTGAGGGAGCTGGGAAGGGAATGGAGCCCCAGGAGAGGCTGAGGGAGCTGGGAAGGGAATGGAGCCCCAGGAGAGGCTGAGGGAGCTGGGAAGGGAATGGAGCCCCAGGAGAGGCTGAGGGAGCTGGGAAGGGAATGGAGCCCCAGGAGAGGCTGAGGGAGCTGGGAAGGGAATGGAGCCCCAGGAGAGGCTGAGGGAGCTGGGAAGGGAATGGAGCCCCAGGAGAGGCTGAGGGAGCTGGGAAGGGAATGGAGCCCCAGGAGAGGCTGAGGGAGCTGGGAAGGGGCTGGAGCCCCAGGAGAGGCTGAGGGAGCTGGGAAGGGAATGGAGCCCCAGGAGAGGCTGAGGGAGCTGGGAAGGGGCTCAGCCTGGAGAAAAGGAGGCTCAGGGGGGACCTTGTGGCTCTGCACAACTCCCTGACAGGAGGGGACAGCCAGGGGGGGTCGGGCTCTGCTGCCAGGGAACAGGGACAGGACAAGGGGAAATGGCCTCAGGCTGGGCCAGGGCAGGCTCAGGTTGGACACCAGGAGGAATTTCCCCATGGAAAGGGTGCTCAGGCCTTGGCAGGGGCTGCCCAGGGAGGTTTGGAGTGCCCATCCCTGCAGGTGTCACCTGGATGTGGCACTCAGGGGACAAAGTGGGGACTGGATGGGCTGGGAGGGATTTTCCTGCTGAAGGGTTCTGGGACCATGGAGAGAGCAGATCCCTCCTTCAGGTCTCACTTGGAGAGAGCAGATCTCCTTCAGATCTCAATTGGACAGAGCAGATCTCCTTCAGGTCTCACTTGGACAGAGCAGATCTCCTTCAGGTCTCACTTGGACAGAGCAGATCTCATTTAGATCTCACTTGGACAGAGCAGATCTCCTGCAGGTCTCACTTGGACAGAGCAGATCCCTCATTCAGGTCTCATTCCAGGGCCAGCTTGCACGAGCTCAGTCCCTCCTTTTCCTTGCAGAGGGCACAGAGGTGGCACTCAGCTCCCCTGGAATGCAGTTGTGTCTGTCTCTGTCACCCTGACCCCTTCATCCAGGCATTGTGTGTGGCAGTGCTGGGTGCTGTGTCCAGGCACGGGGAATGGCCCCTGCAGCTCCCATCCTGGTGCCCTCTGTGCCAGGCTGAGCTGGGGCTGCCCCTGCACCCCTGGCAGTGCCCAGGGCCAGGCTGGGCACACCCTGGGACACGGCAGGGGTGGCACTGGGTGGGCTCTGAGGTCCCTTCCCACCCAAACCGTTCCAGGGTTCCATGGATGAGGAATCCCTGGGGAAAGAGGTGGGAGCCATGGCCCTGTCAGGTGCTTGGTGGAGAATGAGATGGGATTGGAAGCTCGTGTGCCCAAAACCCCCAACTTCTACAAGTCATAAAAAATGCCATCGAGGCTTTTTCCTGTAAAAAAAAAATACAGCAAAGACACAGCAGCACCTTGGTTCTGGATCTGTGGCTTTCTAAACCATGGAAATACAGTGTATTTTCAGGTCAGAGCCCATGTGCTTGTTCTTCCTGAGGAGGAAGAAGGCTGAGGGGGGTCTGAGCTGTGGGGTTCCAGCAGGAACCTCAGGAAGTGCCAGGCTGTGCCCAGGGACTGCTCCTCAGGGAGGTGTGCCAGTGCCAAGGCACCTGGTGCCACCTGAGGCTGCTGCAGGCTGGGCTGAGCCAGCTGCCTCCTGTAGTGTGCTTACAACTGTAGGAGATCTGTTTGGGATTTTTTGGGGGGGTTAGACACATAAAACCTATATTTAATGGTTTTTAAGTTGGTGAATTTGGTAACCAAAGAATAATGTAATAATTGGTTGAATTATAAATTAGATTTTACACTGATCCTGAATTAATTTTCCTTTTTTTGCTGCAGTGGACTGAAATTTGGCATCTTTTAGGACTGTATAGTGAAATAAGACCTGAGAGCTGCTGAACTGTCCCTGTGTCCCCTTACCTTGGGTACAAGCTGCTCCCTGCTCCTGTCACTCTTTTCATGTTTTCCTCTGCACCAAGCTGTTTTTATTTCCAACTTAATTCGTTTGAAGTTCCCTATTTCCCTGACAAATCCCACGTGACCTCAGGTGTCGGGGCTCAAAGTTAAATGAATTTTAACAAGTTTTGTTTAAAGCCAGCATTCCCCCAAACCCAACATCCCCACAAATCCTTTTCCAAGCTGAAGGATCCTGCAGGGAAGAGGGGTCAGTGACCTCTGCCAGCCAGGGAAGGGAGTGGGCTGAGCTTGTCCCCCAGAGTCTCCAACTGCAGCATCTCTCCCTTTTTTGGCTCAGAGCTCAGAGGAATTCTTTATGGGATATTTCTGCATGTATCAATGCAGCTCTGGGCTTTTCAAACTGGAAATGTTGAATGAATGTTTCCTGTGCTGTGCCCTGCCTTGGAAGGTGGAATGGGATAAGGATGAGAGGTGTCTGTCTGTGTCCTGGAATCCCCAGACAGAATCCTGCTGCTCACAGCCAGCTGCTCTTGTACCACAATTGTGACACAAACAGTGTTTGCCATTTTTGTCTCCAGGATGATTGAGGAGAGTGGGAAGAGGAGGAGGACCATGGCAGAGAAGAGGCAGCTGTTCATGGAGATGAGTAAGTAGGAAATGTGAAGACATGATGTCATTGATTCTTCACTGAGAGCTTCCCTGGGACAGCTGCAGCAGATCAGCCCCATCCTGTCCCCAAACCCCATGCAGGGAGAGCCATCAGGTGCTCCTGGGGGCTGCTCAGGAGGAGAATGCCCAAGGGGAGTCACAGCTGACTGGGAAGGTCATTTATCCCTAGGTTTTGTGAAGCTCCTTCCTTAGGGAATGCTCACATCTCTCATCTGTGCCTAAGGGTTGTGGAGAGCTATTTCAATGGATAGTGGCAGCAGACAGAGCAGCTTTGGCCTTAAAAAAAGATAAAAAATGGCCCTGCAATGCTGGTGTGAATTGAGACATGGTTTGGGGGCTGGTTTGTGCAGGATCCTCCTCTGGAAAAGATGAGTTGAGAATTGGTGTTTGCATCACATCACATTGTCCTGCTGTCCTGCAGGAGTCAATTCCTGAACTGGGCCAGCATGTCCTGAATTCCAGCTGCACACTGAGGGAGCTCTGACTTCAAACTACATGTTTACACTGCTTTGTTTCCAGAGCAGCATTGTTAGGGAATCATGGAGTGTCTGGGTGGGAAAGGGCCTTAAATCCCACCCCTGCCTCAGAGGGAAGCACAGCCCCACAGCTCTGGTTTGTTGCAGGAGCCCAGAACTTCGACGTGATCCGCCTGTCCACGTACAGAACCGCCTGCAAGCTGCGCTTCGTGCAGAAGAGGTGCAACCGTGAGTGCTGCCGGCCTCATCCTCCCCCCTGCTGCATGGCTGCTGCAGAACTGCCCCCCTGGGGTGCAGGGGGAGCGCTGCTCAGCCCTGTTTGACAGAGATCTAACACAATGAATGTGGAATTAGGGAGGCAGCGAGCCTTGCCCACGCTCTGTAATATCTTCGTGTTCAGAGGATGTGAAGTCTGAGGGAGCTCTGGTGTTTCTTTGCCCTCAGAGCTGGGTGTAGATGGTCTCAAGCTCTGTGAGGGGCTGTTTTCCTCACAGTGAGCCCCAGAGCAGCCCCAGTGAGCACAGGGACAGTCCCTGCCTGCGGCTGTCCCTGCGGGGACACGTGTGACATCAGTGACCATGGAGAGCTCTGGGCAATGCAGGTTCTCCCCTCGTCTGCCGTGGGCTCTGACCTTGGGCAGCTCCCAGGTGGATCCCAGGTGGATCCCAGGTGGATCCCAGGTGAGCAGGATGCACTTTGTGCCCTGCCCCTGCTGAGCTGGACACAGCAAAGAGCCAGGCAGGATAACGTGTGGGAGGAGATCCCTAATCGCAGGGCACAGGAACTGCTGGGGGCTGAGGAGGAGGAGGAGGAGGAGGAGGCCAGCAGGAGGGCTGAGGGGGCAGGAGGAGGAGGAGGAGGTGGTTAGGAGAAGGGCTGAGGAGGGGAAGGCCATCAGAAGGGCTGAGGAGGAAGAGGAGGTCAGGAGAAGGGCTGAGGAGGAAGAGGAGGAGGAGGGTGGGGGAGGAAGAGGAGGAGGAGGGCTGGGCAGGAAGAGGAGGCCAGGAGAAGGGCTGAGGAGGAGGAGGAGGGGGCCAGGAGAAGGGCTGAGGAGGAAGAGGAGGAAGGAGAAGGGCTGAGGAGGGGAAGGCCATCAGAAGGGCTGAGGAGGAAGAGGAGGGCAGGAGAAGGGCTGAGGAGGAAGAGGAGGGCATCAGAAGGGCTGAGGAGGAAGAGGAGGTCAGGAGAAGGGCTGAGGAGGAAGAGGAGGAGGAGGGTGGGGGAGGAAGAGGAGGAGGAGGGCTGGGCAGGAAGAGGAGGCCAGGAGAAGGGCTGAGGAGGAAGAGGAGGGGGCCAGGAGAAGGGCTGAGGAGGAAGAGGAGGCCAGGAGAAGGGCTGAGGAGGAAGAGGACGAGGCCAAGAGTAGGGCTGAGGAGGAAGAGGAGGATGCCAGGAGAAGGGTTGAGGAGGAGGAAGAGGAGGAAGAGGAGGGCAGGAGAAGGGCTGAGGAGGAGGAGGGGGGGGCGAGGAGAAGGGCTGAGGAGGAAGAGGAGGCCAGCAGGAGGGCTGAAGAGGAAGAGGAGGCCAGGAGAAGGGCTGAGGAGGGGGAGGCCAGCAGGAGTGCTCAGGAGGAAGAGGAGGCCAGCAGGAGGGCTGAAGAGGAGGAAGAGGCCAGGAGAAGGGCTGCAGATCGCTCACTGTGGTTTGGAAAAGGTTTTCTGCACCTTGTTGACACTCCTTGGAGGCAGCAGGGAAATTTGGGGGAGTGCTTTGCAGCCCCAGCCCTGTGTTTATAAAACATGCTCTGGGTCTGGGAGCTGGATCAGCTGGAAACTGTCAGAGTTGAACTGGAACTGGAGTCAGCGTGAGGCTGTTTAAAATCACTGCGGGCAGTTTGGATTTAGAGCATCACCAGGTCCCACAGTGCTTTGGGTTTGGGGAGGGCCCTTAAAGCCCACCCAGTGCCACCCCTGCCATGGCAGGGACACCTCCCAGGCTGCTCCCAATGTCCAGCCTGGCCTTGGGCACTGCCAGGGATCCAGGGGCAGTGGCAGTGTCCCTTAAAAATCACTGGGTGATTTTTAAGGTCCCTTCCCACCCCAACCATTCCCTAATTCCACGACTGCCCACCCTGCCAGGGAGGAGCTGTGGCTCAGGGGGAGGGCTGAGCTCCTGCAGGAGCAGTTTGTGACAGACCCAGATGTTGGAGGGAGCAGTAAAGGCCACACCCGGGCCCTGCTGTGTCCCCAGAAGAGCTCAGTCTGTCCCTTTGTGCTTCTCCTGCCCCCAAGCAGTGCCATCAGTGGGCCTGCATGCCCGGCAGGGCACAATTGAATTGTTTTCCCTTTGTTTTTCAGTTCACCTGGTTGATATCTGGAACATGATCGAAGCCTTCAGAGACAACGGCCTTAACGCCTTGGAGCACGGCACGGAGATCAACGTGTCCCGCCTGGAAACCATCATCTCCTCCATCTACTACCAGCTGAACAAGCGCCTGCCCTCCACCCACCAGATCAGCGTGGAGCAGTCCATCAGCCTGCTGCTCAACTTCATCATAGCAGCCTATGACAGGCCAGTCTGCCTGCCCCAGCAGCAGCAGGGGGCCAGGGGTGCCCCCTGAGGGGAGTGGGCACTGCTGGGAGAGCTCTGAGCTGGGCTGGGCACTGCTGGGAGAGCCCTGAGCTGGGCACTGCCGGGAGAGCTCTGAGCTGAGCTGGGCACTGCTGGGAGAGCCCTGAGCTGAGCTGGGCACTGCTGGGAGAGTCCTGAGCTGAGCTGGGCACTGCTGGGAGGGCCGTGAGCTGAGCTGGGCACTGCTGGGAGAGCGCTGAGCTGAGCTGGGCACTGCTGGGAGAGCTCTGAGCTGAGCTGGGCACTGCTGGGAGAGCCCTGAGCTGGGCACTGCTGGGAGAGCCCTGAGCTGAGCTGGGCACTACTGGGAGAGCCCTGAGCTGGGCACTGCTGGGAGAGCTCTGAGCTGAGCTGGGCACTGCTGGGAGAGCCCTGAGCTGAGCTGGGCACTGCTGGGAGAGCCCTGAGCTGGGCACTGCCTGGGCTCACACTCTGCTGGGGGCTTAGCAGCCCTTGGGAAGTGAATGTGTTTAGTTGAATCTTGCCCAAAAGACCCTTTTTAAACTCAGCCTTGTCAGTTTGCAGCCCCCTCCAGCGAGCTGTGACCCCATCAATCTGATTCTCATTTCTTGCCCAGGGTTCTGTCCCAGCCTCTCCTCGTGCCCAGTTTTGTGTTTCTCTCACTCCCTCTCCTGCAGGGTTTGCTCTGCTGGGCCTGAGTTGCTGAGCCTCTCTGTGTTCTCTGAGCAGCAGCTGCAGCTCCTTTGCTCTGCTTGGCATTTCTTACTTTTGGTCTTGCCTTTCTGCAAATCAGCTTTTTTTTCTAGTGGGATCTGGCTTCTGCTTCTGCCCCACAAAGGGGATTTACCCAGGGCAGTTCCCAGCACTGAGTGTGCCAAAATTCCTGATGGGACAACTTCTTACTGCCACCAGACAGAAGCTGGGTGTGTCCCTGAGAGAGTCCAGGCCTGAGCACAGTCCCTGCCTCACTGAGGACAAATAAAACCAGCACGGAGCTCAGGGCAGCAGAGTTGCTGTTCAGTCCTGCTTTGAAGTTAGTTAGGACAAGTTGTAAGGCTTGGCTGAAGGTCTGGTTACTCTCAGACAGCTCACACTGAATTTAAACCCAGGATTTAAACCCAGGAGTGGTCACCTTTGGGGAGCTGCCTCAGAGGATGGAGGCTTTGTTTAGAGGTGGGGTTTTGTTCTCCTCTTCCCCCCAGCCCTGAGAGCTCTGCCTTGTCTGGACCCCCAGCAGCAGCAGCTGGATCCTAGGGTGGGAAAACAGCTGGATCCCAGGGTGGGACAGGAGCAGCTGGATCCCAGTGTGGGAAAACAGCTGGATCCCAGGGTGGAAAAAAAGCTGGATCTCAGGGTGGGGCAGGAGCTGGATCCCAGTGTGGGGCAGCAGCAGCTGGATCCCAGGGTGGGACAGGAGCAGCTGGATCCCAGGGTGGGACAGGAGCAGCTGGATCCCAGGGTGGGACAGGAGCAGCTGGATCCCAGGGTGGGACAGGAGCAGCTGGATCCCAGGGTGGGACAGGAGCAGCTGGATCCCAGGGTGGGACAGGAGCAGCTGGATCCCAGGGTGGGACAGGAGCAGCTGGATCCCAGGGTGGGACAGGAGCAGCTGGATCCCAGGGTGGGACAGGAGCAGCTGGATCCCAGGGTGGGACAGGAGCAGCTGGATCCCAGGGTGGGACAGGAGCAGCTGGATCCCAGGGTGGGACAGGAGCAGCTGGATCCCAGGGTGGGACAGCAGCTGGATCCTGGCATGGAGCAGCAGCAGCTGGATCCCAGTGTGGGGCAGGAGCTGCTCTGTGCCTCACTGTGCCTGAGCAGGGCTGAGGCAGAGCAGGGATGAAGCAGGGCAGGGCTGAGGCAGGGCAGGGATGAAGCAGGGCAGGGCTCAGGCAGAGCAGAGCAGAGATGAGGTAGAGCAGGGCAGGGATGAAGCAGGGCAGAGCTGAGGCAGAGCAGGGATGAAGCAGGGCAGGGCTGAGGCAGAGCAGGGCTCAGGCAGAGCAGGGCAGGGCTGAGGCAGAGCAGGGATGAAGCAGGGCAGGGCTGAGGCAGAGCAGGGCTGAGGCAGGGCGGTGGTGTGACGCTTTGTGGCCAGTGTGTGGCGTGTGTTTTGATCAGT
>NW_024499662.1:292736-310822 GCF_017590055.1 Onychostruthus taczanowskii
GATGAAGCAGGGCAGGGCTCAGGCAGAGCAGGACAGGGCTCAGGCAGAGCAGGGCAGGGCTGAGGCAGGGCAGGGCAGGGCTGAGGCAGAGCAGCGATGAAGCAGGGCAGGGCTCAGGCAGAGCAGGGATGAAGCAGGGCAGGGATGAAGCAGAGCAGGGCTCAGGCAGAGCAGGACAGGGCTCAGGCAGAGCAGGGCAGGGCTGAGGCAGGGCAGGGGTGAGGCAGGGCTCAGGCAGAGCAGGGCTCAGGCAGAGCAGGGATGAAGCAGGGCAGGGATGAAGCAGGGCAGGGCTCAGGCAGAGCAGGGCAGGGCTGAGGCTCCCTCTCCAGGAGCTCAGCAGCACGGCAGGCAGGGATTGTATAAAAATGCCCATCCCTGCTGGAATGCTCAGAGTCACAGAGTCCTCACAGAGGGTGCTGGTGGCACCATCAGAACCTTTAACATTCCCCTTGGCAGGTACAGTCCCAGAGTCCTGCAGTGGTTTGGGTGGGAAGGGACTGTACCAGTCATCCAGTGCCACCCTGCCATGGCAGGGACACTGCCACTGTCCCAGGTGCTCCCAACCCCAGTGTCCAGCCTGGCCTTGGGCACTGCCAGGGATCCAGGGGCAGCCCCAGCTGCCTAGGGTGCCCTTCCTGGGGATTCTGCCTGGCTGGGTGCCCTGAGGAGGAATTTGGGTTCTGGCACAGCTGGAATGCAGCTGTGGCACAGCTGGGGTGCTGCAGTGGGCCCTGGCAGGGCCAACAGGGCAGGGGCAGTTGCCTGGGCTGGGTGAGGAGCTGGGGTTGGCATCAGTGGCAGATCCAGTGGACATCCCTGCTGTGGGACCTGCTGCAGAGCCAGGCTGGGAGCATGGGGAGGGTGAGGAAGGAGCCTCACAGGCCTGGCCTGACTTAAAACTGCGTCCAGTTCTGGCCCCTCAGTTTAGGAAGGATGTTGAGAGGCTTGGACACATCCAGAGGAGTGCAACAAGGCTGGTGAGGGGCTTGGAACACAAGCCCTGTGAGGAACGTTTGAGGGAATTTGGGTTGTTTAGCCTGGAGAAGAGGAGGCTCAGAGGTGACCCCATTGCTCTCTACAGCTCCCTGAAGGAGCTGGGGTTGTTTAGCCTGGAGAAGAGGAGGCTCAGAGGTGACCCCATTGCTCTCTACAGCTCCCTGAAGGAGCTGGGGTTGTTTAGCCTGGAGAAGAGGAGGCTCAGAGGTGACCCCATTGCTCTCTACAGCTCCCTGAAGGAGCTGGGGTTGTTTAGCCTGGAGAAGAGGAGGCTCAGAGGTGACCCCATTGCTCTCTACAGCTCCCTGAAGGAGCTGGGGTTGTTTAGCCTGGAGAAGAGGAGGCTCAGAGGTGACCCCATTGCTCTCTACAGCTCCCTGAAGGAGCTGGGGTTGTTTAGCCTGGAGAAGAGGAGGCTCAGAGGTGACCCCATTGCTCTCTACAGCTCCCTGAAGGAGCTGGGGTTGTTTAGCCTGGAGAAGAGGAGGCTCAGAGGTGACCCCATTGCTCTCTACAGCTCCCTGAAGGAGCTGGGGTTGTTTAGCCTGGAGAAGAGGAGGCTCAGAGGTGACCCCATTGCTCTCTACAGCTCCCTGAAGGAGCTGGGGTTGTTTAGCCTGGAGAAGAGGAGGCTCAGAGGTGACCCCATTGCTCTCTACAGCTCCCTGAAGGAGCTGGGGTTGTTTAGCCTGGAGAAGAGGAGGCTCAGAGGTGACCCCATTGCTCTCTACAGCTCCCTGAAGGAGCTGGGGTTGTTTAGCCTGGAGAAGAGGAGGCTCAGAGGTGACCCCATTGCTCTCTACAGCTCCCTGAAGGAGCTGGGGTTGTTTAGCCTGGAGAAGAGGAGGCTCAGAGGTGACCCCATTGCTCTCTACAGCTCCCTGAAGGAGCTGGGGTTGTTTAGCCTGGAGAAGAGGAGGCTCAGAGGTGACCCCATTGCTCTCTACAGCTCCCTGAAGGAGCTGGGGTTGTTTAGCCTGGAGAAGAGGAGGCTCAGAGGTGACCCCATTGCTCTCTACAGCTCCCTGAAGGAGCTGGGGTTGTTTAGCCTGGAGAAGAGGAGGCTCAGAGGTGACCCCATTGCTCTCTACAGCTCCCTGAAGGAGCTGGGGTTGTTTAGCCTGGAGAAGAGGAGGCTCAGAGGTGACCCCATTGCTCTCTACAGCTCCCTGAAGGAGCTGGGGTTGTTTAGCCTGGAGAAGAGGAGGCTCAGAGGTGACCCCATTGCTCTCTACAGCTCCCTGAAGGAGCTGGGGTTGTTTAGCCTGGAGAAGAGGAGGCTCAGAGGTGACCCCATTGCACTCTACAGCTCCCTGAAGGGAGGTTGCACACAGCTGGGGTCGGTCTCTTCCACTGACAGAAGCAGAGGACACACTCTCAGCTATGTCAGGGAAGGTGTAGGTTGGATATTAGGAAAAAAAAAATCCACTGAAAGAATAATGAAGCACTGGAATGCTCTTCCCAGGGAGGTGGTGGAATCAGCATCTCTGGGTGTGTTTAAAAAAGGCTGGACATGGCACTTGGTGCTACAGTCCAGATTCTGAGTTCAGGTATTGGGGCACAGGTTGGACTCGATGGTTTTAGAGGTCTCTTGCAACCTCATGATTCTGTGATTGTGTGCAACCAGTCCCCAGTTCTGCTTCCAGGGCTGTGACCATTCCTGGGTTTAAATCTCCTCTTAAAGGAGATTCAAAATCATACAGAAGGTTTTGCCCTTTTTCCTCCTGATGGAATTCAGGTGGAATGGCACAGGGGCTTGGGCAAGCTCCTCAGAAGCTGCTCCAGGAAAGAGTTTGGGGTTTGGGTGATTATAAACAGTGTCAGGGGGCAGGCCAAGTGTCTGGGGGCACCAGGAGAGATCTTTCCAAGCACAGGCTGTGTCCTGGGAGGGGGCACTGATGGCTTTGGGCACTGCTTTTTCTGGGAACTAATCCCAAGCTGAACTTTGATGTAAAATGCATGGCTGTTAAAGAGTGGAAGGGAGGGGGCTGAGGCTGTGACTTAGGGAGGAGGGAATTTCCAGGAGAGCTTTGCCCTGGGCTGATCCCCCAGTGTGGGCAGCAGGCGAGGGGGATTCTGTCCCGGGACAGTGGCAGTGTCCCTGCCATGGCTGGAGGTGGCACTGGCTGAGCTTTGAGGTCCCTTCCCACCCAAACCATTGTGGGTCCTGCTCCTCCAGACCCTTGTCCAAAGCCCCTCTCAGCTCTCTCAGAGCTCCCTTCAGGGGATTCCTGCTTTTCCAGCTCTCCCCACACTCATCCTGGGCTTTCCCCATCTCTGCATTTAACATGCCAGTCCAAATTCCCTGGCCAGCACGTTTAGTTCCAGCTCCTTGAAATGCTGGGAGTTACTGGAGAGGGTGGCTGCTGTTGTTTCCATGATTTCTGGGGCTCTGGGTGGTTGTTATTCCCATGATTTCTGGGGTTCTGGGTCTCTGGGGTGGTTGTTGTTGTTGTTCCCATGGTCTGTGGGGTGGCTGTTGTTATTCCCATGGTTTCTGGGGCTCTGGGGGGTTGTTCCCATGGTTTCTGGGCTCTGGGTGGTGTTGCTCCCATGGTTTCTGGGGCTCTGGGGGGTTGTTCCCATGGTTTCTGGGCTCTGGGTGGTGTTGCTCCCATGGTTTCTGGGGCTCTGGGGGGTTGTTCCCATGGTTTCTGGGCTCTGGGTGGTGTTGCTCCCATGGTTTCTGGGGCTCTGGGGGGTTGTTCCCATGGTTTCTGGGCTCTGGGTGGTGTTGCTCCCATGGTTTCTGGGGCTCTGGGGGGTTGTTCCCATGGTTTCTGGGCTCTGGGTGGTGTTGCTCCCATGGTTTCTGGGGCTCTGGGGGGTTGTTCCCATGGTTTCTGGGCTCTGGGTGGTGTTGCTCCCATGGTTTCTGGGGCTCTGGGGGGTTGTTCCCATGGTTTCTGGGCTCTGGGTGGTGTTGCTCCCATGGTTTCTGGGGCTCTGGGGGGTTGTTCCCATGGTTTCTGGGCTCTGGGTGGTGTTGCTCCCATGGTTTCTGGGGCTCTGGGGGGTTGTTCCCATGGTTTCTGGGCTCTGGGTGGTGTTGCTCCCATGGTTTCTGGGGCTCTGGGGGGTTGTTCCCATGGTTTCTGGGCTCTGGGTGGTGTTGCTCCCATGGTTTCTGGGGCTCTGGGGGGTTGTTCCCATGGTTTCTGGGCTCTGGGTGGTGTTGCTCCCATGGTTTCTGGGGCTCTGGGGGGTTGTTCCCATGGTTTCTGGGCTCTGGGTGGTGTTGCTCCCATGGTTTCTGGGGCTCTGGGGGGTTGTTCCCATGGTTTCTGGGCTCTGGGTGGTGTTGCTCCCATGGTTTCTGGGGCTCTGGGGGGTTGTTCCCATGGTTTCTGGGCTCTGGGTGGTGTTGCTCCCATGGTTTCTGGGGCTCTGGGGGGTTGTTCCCATGGTTTCTGGGCTCTGGGTGGTGTTGCTCCCATGGTTTCTGGGGCTCTGGGGGGTTGTTCCCATGGTTTCTGGGCTCTGGGTGGTGTTGCTCCCATGGTTTCTGGGGCTCTGGGGGGTTGTTCCCATGGTTTCTGGGCTCTGGGTGGTGTTGCTCCCATGGTTTCTGGGGCTCTGGGGGGTTGTTCCCATGGTTTCTGGGCTCTGGGTGGTGTTGCTCCCATGGTTTCTGGGGCTCTGGGGGGTTGTTCCCATGGTTTCTGGGCTCTGGGTGGTGTTGCTCCCATGGTTTCTGGGGCTCTGGGGGGTTGTTCCCATGGTTTCTGGGCTCTGGGTGGTGTTGCTCCCATGGTTTCTGGGGCTCTGGGGGGTTGTTCCCATGGTTTCTGGGCTCTGGGTGGTGTTGCTCCCATGGTTTCTGGGGCTCTGGGGGGTTGTTCCCATGGTTTCTGGGCTCTGGGTGGTGTTGCTCCCATGGTTTCTGGGGCTCTGGGGGGTTGTTCCCATGGTTTCTGGGCTCTGGGTGGTGTTGCTCCCATGGTTTCTGGGGCTCTGGGGGGTTGTTCCCATGGTTTCTGGGCTCTGGGTGGTGTTGCTCCCATGGTTTCTGGGGCTCTGGGTGTTGTTGTTCCCATGGTTTCTGTGGCTCTGGGTGTTGTTGTTCCATGGTTTCTGGGGCTCTGGGTGTTGTTATTCCCATGGTTTCTGGGGCTCTGGGTGTTGTTATTCCCATGGTTTCTGGAGTGGCTGTTGTTATTCCCATGGTTTCTGGGGTGGCTGTTGTTATTCCCATGGTTTCTGGGGCTCTGGGGGGTTGTTCCCATGGTTTCTGGGGCTCTGGGTGTTATTCCCATGGTTTCTGGGACTCTGGGGGTTGTTGTTCCCATGGTTTCTGGGGCTCTGGGTGTTGCTGCTCCGTGCCTGTGCAGCTCTCACAGGTGCCTTTCCCTGCAGTGAGGGCCATGGGAAGCTGACAGTGTTCTCAGTGAAAGCCATGCTGGCCACCATGTGTGGGGGGAAGATCCTGGACAAGCTCAGATGTGAGTACCCCGAGGAGTCCCAGCCTTTAGGGACTCTTTCCTTTCCTCTGTTTCTTGTTTTCAGTTCTGAAGGGTTTTATTTTGCTGATTTTGTGGTCTTCCTGCTGAGCTGGAGCTGTGCTGTGCAGAATTCCAGAGTCATTCAGGTGGGACAATCCCTCCCAGCCCACCGAGTCCAGGCTGTGCCCAGTCCCCACCTTGTCCCCAGAGCACTGGGTGCCACATCCAGACCTTCTGGGACGCCTCCAGGGATGTTTGTTCCATGCTCCTGGTTATCCCAGGACTGAGGAGCCTTCCCAAGCCCATTCCTTCAATTTAAGCTCTTGGGCACTTTAAATGGAGAACCTGAGGGCTGCTTTTCCCATGGGAATGTCCCAATTGTCACCATTTCCCTGCTTTGAGGCTGTTGGAGGCTCCTGTGACTCTCCTGCTCCCCCTGAGGCTCTCTGCACCTTCTCACTCTGTAATCCCAGCTGCTGGGGTAGAATCCCAGGATGGTTTGGGTTGGAAGGGACCTGGGACACTTCCCAGTGTCCAGGCTGCTGCCAGCCCTGTCCCTTGCCCTGAGCCCTGCTGCCCCCTGGGCTCTGAGCAGCTCTGGGGTGATGGAACTGACCCACACCCCAAACCCCACATCCTGCTGGACGAGCACACAGAGCAGCATTCCTCCAGCTGGACGCAAATCTGCTGCTGGAAAAGTTCTGGAAAACCCTGAGCAGGATGGGGAGCTGCAAACAGCTGCTCCTTCCTTCCCCTGTGGTGGGTGTGAAGCCCCCTCAGCCCCTGGCTGCTCCTGGAGCCACTTCCAGAGCAGGCACATCCACCAGGGCTCTCACAGGGAATGTTCCTGCCCAGCCATCTGCTCTGGGGAGGAGCAGCCTGCTTAAAAATGCTTAAAAAGTCTTAAAAACAGGATTGGGTAAATCTAGTCTCTAGGGACGAGGTGGGAAAGATTCTGACTGGATTTGGAAGGAATTGTTTTGTGTGTGGTTATAATTAGAAATTTCCACATGGCAAAAGCAGTCTTGCTGTTGGATATCATGGCCTGTAGGTTCTTTGGAGTTTTGTTTGCTTTATGAACTTTTTTCTTTAAACACCACTTGAGCCTTGCAGAAGTTTGGCATGTTTAACTTTTGGTCTGGATTTCTTCTGAGCATTATGATTCTGCTGCTTGGCTTTCCCCTTCTCCTTCCTGTTGGTTTTCCCAGCTTTTACAGAGACAGGACACCTGAGAGGTGTTTTAAAAGATTTTATTCTATTATCAGTCTTGGTGAATAGTGAGTTCAACTCAATGCCATTCCATCAGAAGCCAATCCATTTCTTGGTTACAATACCTTAGAAATGTTTTTTAGCTTATTAACTTTTGCCACACAGTGCTGCTGTTACTTCTAACACAAATCACCTCTGTTTTTTCTCCACATTGTCTTGCTGCAATGCATCTTTCACAGTTCTAATTCTACAAAATATCTGGCCTTGTTTTGTTCTTTACAAATCCATTTCCCACATCTCTCCCTGATTACTGACCCACTTCACCCCCAAAACCTCCTTGTCCAGAAGATCCCAGCCCGGCCTCCCTTCCCTGAGCAGGTTCCTGCAGATCCTGCCAGTTGTTTTTAGTGTGTTCTCATGCCATGGTCCCTGTGAGTGATGGGGACAGGACAGTGTCCTGGGAGTGGCACTGAGGGGCTGGGGGAGCTTCAGAGGGGCCCTTCCCTGGCTCTGGAATTTTCTGGGACGTGCTCTCCTTGTGGGGCTGTGCAAGGCAGGGATTCCAGGATCCCTGAGGATGGAAATCCCTCCCAGCCCATGCAGTCCCAGCTGTGCCCAGTGCCCACCTTGTCCCCAGAGCCCTGAGTGCCACCTCCAGCCCTTCCTGGGGCACCTCCAGGGTCTGAGCACCTTTTCCAAGGCAAAATTCCTCCTGATGTCCAGCCTAAGGCTGCTCCCTCTCATCCTCTCACCAGCTGCCCTTTGAAAGGTTATGATGCTTTTTTATTTATTCATTTTTCTTTATTATATCCTGCTTTTTATCATTTCCAATTTCACCGCCAGTTCCCCGTGTGGAAGTTTCCCACCTTGACAATAAATCCACTTTTTAACCTGCAAGGGAGGTTTTGAATTTCCCCTTGGCACAGCCTGGGCTGTTGTCTCTCATTTTCAGATTTCCATAGCTTGGATTTCTTTCTCTTGAGGATCCCTTCACTGCTGCTGCCTGCTCAGCTCAGGTGAATGTCCTGAGCACACCCAGGAGGTTTCAGCCCATTTTAAATGCAATTGTGTCGTGGCCCTGCTGTGTCCTATCCTTCCCACCCTGCCAGGTTCATTGCAGACCTGCAGCTCCTGTGCAGAGGATTCTGCTCCAGAATGGATTCTGGAATTTTGGCTCTCTAATTTCAGTTGTTCCCATTGTTTTCGTTTTGTGTGCATTTTCATCCTGACTTTTCTTCCACATTCAGTTTCTAGGTTAAGTCTAATTTTTCTGGCTGGCTTTTTTTCCTAAAATACACAAATGCAGCATTTTAAATATTTTTAAATTTTTTTCTCCTAATATGTTTTCTTTTATAACATTATTCAAGAGACTTTCAGTTCAAGCTGCTCTGTTCAGTCAGTGATACAGATTCCAGGTATCTTCATCCCTCTTAACTAAGGCATTGCAGGCTTCTTCCTGAGCTCATTCTTTCAGGAAATTGGGATAATTCCTCCAGTTTACTGGAAATGTGCCTCTCTGAAAGTGCCTTTTTTTCTGAAGCTGGTTTTGATCACTGGAATGAAGGTTGTTTTCTGCCAGCATGAGCTTTTTGATGTTTAATTACCGCTGGTGCCTGAAATAACAGCAGGGAGGGTTCGGTGCCACGGAGGAGATCTGGGATCTGTCACACCCTGGGGAATTCTAGGTTGTGTTCCCATGGGTGAAACCCCCCTGTGGAGCATGCCTGACTCTGGGTGTGCCTCAGCTGGCTGTGTGAGATCTCTCCAAGGAGATTCTGGATCCCAGGACAGTTCTGTTTGCTGGGATTTTGTCCTGCTCTCGTGCTCTCTGCACCCTGCCCCTGGGGCTGGAGCTCTGGGGAGGGGGCCAGGGACCCCAGGGCTCAGGGAGTGGGGCACCTGCAGCACCTCCCTCTTCTCCCTCCATCCTTACAAACATTAGGGCACATCTGCTCAGCCCCTTTTTGCTCTCAGGAGCACATCTGTCCCCACAGAGCTGCTTAAAAAGGGTGAACTCCTCTCATCACAAATGGTCTCAGAATCCCAGAATGGTTTGGGCTGGAAGGGACCTTAAATCCCACCCCATTGAATCCCACCCCATAGAATCCCACCACATTGAATCCCACCCCATTGAATCCCACCCCATTGAATCCCACCCCATTGAATCCCACCCCATTAAATCCCACCTCATTAAATCCCACCCCATTGAATCCCACCCCATTGAATCCCACCCCATAGAATCCCACCCCATAGAATCCCACCACATTGAGCTGGATAAATCCCAGGCTGGGCTGGGATGGAGGGAAAGGGATTGGGAGCCCTGAGCTGGATCAATCCCAGGCTGGAGGAAAAGGGATTGGGAGCCCTGAGCTGGATCAATCCTGGGCTGGAGGAAAAGGGATTGGGAGCCCTGAGCTGGATCAATCCCGGGCTGGAGGAAAAGGGATTGGGAGCCCCGAGCTGGATAAATCCCGGGCTGGAGGGAAGGGGATTGGGAGCCCTGAGCTGGATCAATCCCGGGCTGGAGGAAAAGGGATTGGGAGCCCCGAGCTGGATCGATCCCGGGCTGGAGGGAAAGGGATTGGGAGCCCCGAGCTGGATAAATCCCGGGCTGGAGGGAAGGGGATTGGGAGCCCTGAGCTGGATCAATCCCGTCCTGGCAGCAGCGCCGTCGGGGACACCCCTCGGGGTGCAGGGGGCTGTGCCCGCAGTGATCCCATATTTACGGGGGGGTTTATTGTATTTTCTTACAGATATTTTCTCTCAGATCTCAGATTCCAACGGGCTGCTGGTTTTCCCCAAGTTTGAGCAGTTCCTGCGGGAGGTGCTGAAGCTGCCCACGGCCGTGTTCGAGGGGCCCTCCTTCGGCTACACCGAGCACTCGGTGCGCACCTGCTTCCCCCAGCAGGTAGGGGCGGGACTGGGACTGGGATTTGGGGATTTGGGGTCGGGATTTGGGGTCGGGGATCTGGGGTCGGGGATTGGAGATTGGGATTTGGGGTCTGGGATTTGGGACTGGGGATTTGGAGTCTGGGATTTGGGATCGGGAATTAGAGGTCTGGGATTTGGGATCGGGGATTGGGGATTGGGCTTTGGGGTCAGGGACTTGGGGTCTGGGATTGGGGATTTGGGGATTGGGATTTGGGGTCTGGGATTTGGGACTGGGGATTTGGAGTCTGGGATTTGGGATCGGGAATTAGAGGTCTGGGATTTGGGATCGGGGATTGGGGATTGGGCTTTGGGGTCAGGGACTTGGGGTCTGGGATTGGGGATTTGGGGATTGGGATTTGGGGTCTGGGATTTGGGACTGGGGATTTGGAGTCTGGGATTTGGGATCGGGAATTAGAGGTCTGGGATTTGGGATCGGGGATTGGGGATTGGGCTTTGGGGTCAGGGACTTGGGGTCTGGGATTGGGGATTTGGGGATTGGGATTTGGGGTCTGGGATTTGGGACTGGGGATTTGGAGTCTGGGATTTGGGATCGGGAATTAGAGGTCTGGGATTTGGGATCGGGGATTGGGGATTGGGCTTTGGGGTCAGGGACTTGGGGTCTGGGATTGGGGATTTGGGGATTGGGATTTGGGGTCTGGGATTTGGGACTGGGGATTTGGAGTCTGGGATTTGGGATCGGGAATTAGAGGTCTGGGATTTGGGATCGGGGATTGGGGATTGGGCTTTGGGGTCAGGGACTTGGGGTCTGGGATTGGGGATTTGGGGATTGGGATTTGGGGTCTGGGATTTGGGACTGGGGATTTGGAGTCTGGGATTTGGGATCGGGAATTAGAGGTCTGGGATTTGGGATCGGGGATTGGGGATTGGGCTTTGGGGTCAGGGACTTGGGGTCTGGGATTGGGGATTTGGGGATTGGGATTTGGGGTCTGGGATTTGGGACTGGGGATTTGGAGTCTGGGATTTGGGATCGGGAATTAGAGGTCTGGGATTTGGGATCGGGGATTGGGGATTGGGCTTTGGGGTCAGGGACTTGGGGTCTGGGATTGGGGATTTGGGGATTGGGATTTGGGGTCTGGGATTTGGGACTGGGGATTTGGAGTCTGGGATTTGGGATCGGGAATTAGAGGTCTGGGATTTGGGATCGGGGATTGGGGATTGGGCTTTGGGGTCAGGGACTTGGGGTCTGGGATTGGGGATTGGGGAGTTGGGGATTGGGGATTTGGAGTCTGGGGTCAGGGATTTGGGGTCGGGGATTTGGGGTCTGGGATTGGGGATTGGGATTTGGGGTCTGGGATTTGGGGATTGGGAGTCGGGATTTGGGGGTTGGGATTTGGGAATTGGGGATTTGAGATCAGGGATTTGGGGTCTGGGGTTGGGGATTGGGATTTGGGGATTGGGAATTTGGGGATTTGGGGTCGGGATTTGGGGATTGGGATTTGGGAATTGGGGATTGGGATTCAGGGATTTGGGGTCTGGGGTTGGGGATTGGGATTTGGGGATTGGGAATTTGGGGATTTGGGGTCGGGATTTGGGGATTGGGATTTGGGAATTGGGGATTGGGATTCAGGGATTTGGGGTCTGGGGTTGGGGATTGGGATTTGGGGATTGGGAATTTGGGGATTTGGGGTCGGGATTTGGGGATTGGGATTTGGGAATTGGGGATTGGGATTCAGGGATTTGGGGTCTGGGGTTGGGGATTGGGATTTGGGGATTGGGAATTTGGGGATTTGGGGTCGGGATTTGGGGATTGGGATTTGGGAATTGGGGATTGGGATTCAGGGATTTGGGGTCTGGGGTTGGGGATTGGGATTTGGGGATTGGGAATTTGGGGATTTGGGGTCGGGATTTGGGGATTGGGATTTGGGAATTGGGGATTGGGATTCAGGGATTTGGGGTCTGGGGTTGGGGATTGGGATTTGGGGATTGGGAATTTGGGGATTTGGGGTCGGGATTTGGGGATTGGGATTTGGGAATTGGGGATTGGGATTCAGGGATTTGGGGTCTGGGGTTGGGGATTGGGATTTGGGGATTGGGAATTTGGGGATTTGGGGTCGGGATTTGGGGATTGGGATTTGGGAATTGGGGATTGGGATTCAGGGATTTGGGGTCTGGGGTTGGGGATTGGGATTTGGGGATTGGGAATTTGGGGATTTGGGGTCGGGATTTGGGGATTGGGATTTGGGAATTGGGGATTGGGATTCAGGGATTTGGGGTCTGGGGTTGGGGATTGGGATTTGGGGATTGGGAATTTGGGGATTTGGGGTCGGGATTTGGGGATTGGGATTTGGGAATTGGGGATTGGGATTCAGGGATTTGGGGTCTGGGGTTGGGGATTGGGATTTGGGGATTGGGAATTTGGGGATTTGGGGTCGGGATTTGGGGATTGGGATTTGGGAATTGGGGATTGGGATTCAGGGATTTGGGGTCTGGGGTTGGGGATTGGGATTTGGGGATTGGGAATTTGGGGATTTGGGGTCGGGATTTGGGGATTGGGATTTGGGAATTGGGGATTGGGATTCAGGGATTTGGGGTCTGGGGTTGGGGATTGGGATTTGGGGATTGGGAATTTGGGGATTTGGGGTCGGGATTTGGGGATTGGGATTTGGGAATTGGGGATTGGGATTCAGGGATTTGGGGTCTGGGGTTGGGGATTGGGATTTGGGGATTGGGAATTTGGGGATTTGGGGTCGGGATTTGGGGATTGGGATTTGGGAATTGGGGATTGGGATTCAGGGATTTGGGGTCTGGGGTTGGGGATTGGGATTTGGGGATTGGGAATTTGGGGATTTGGGGTCGGGATTTGGGGATTGGGATTTGGGAATTGGGGATTGGGATTCAGGGATTTGGGGTCTGGGGTTGGGGATTGGGATTTGGGGATTGGGAATTTGGGGATTTGGGGTCGGGATTTGGGGATTGGGATTTGGGAATTGGGGATTGGGATTCAGGGATTTGGGGTCTGGGGTTGGGGATTGGGATTTGGGGATTGGGAATTTGGGGATTTGGGGTCGGGATTTGGGGATTGGGATTTGGGAATTGGGGATTGGGATTCAGGGATTTGGGGTCTGGGGTTGGGGATTGGGATTTGGGGATTGGGAATTTGGGGATTTGGGGTCGGGATTTGGGGATTGGGATTTGGGAATTGGGGATTGGGATTCAGGGATTTGGGGTCTGGGGTTGGGGATTGGGATTTGGGGATTGGGAATTTGGGGATTTGGGGTCGGGATTTGGGGATTGGGATTTGGGAATTGGGGATTGGGATTCAGGGATTTGGGGTCTGGGGTTGGGGATTGGGATTTGGGGATTGGGAATTTGGGGATTTGGGGTCGGGATTTGGGGATTGGGATTTGGGAATTGGGGATTGGGATTCAGGGATTTGGGGTCTGGGGTTGGGGGTCTGGGATTTGGGGATTGGGGATTGGGATTTGGGGTCTGGGATTTGGGGATTGGGGATTGGGATTTGGGATTGGGGATTTGGGATTGGGGATTTGAGGTCTGGGATTGGGATTTGGGATTGGGGATTTGGGATTGGGGATTTGAGGTCTGGGATTGGGATTTGGGATTGGGGATTGGGGATTTGGGGTCTGGGATGGGGATCAGGGATTGGGGATTGGGGTCTGGGATTGGGGATTGGGATTTGGGGTCTGGGATTGGGATTTGGGGTTGGGGATTTGGGGTCTGGGATTTGGGGTCTGGGATTTGGGGATTGGGATTTGGGATTGGGGATTTGGGGTCTGGGATTGGGGATTTGGGGTCTGGGATTGGGGATCAGGGATTGGGACTGGGGCCTGGGATTGGGAGTCTGGGATTTGGAGATTGGGGATCGGGGATTTGGGGATCTGGATTGGGGGTCTGAGATTTCAGGATCTGGGATTTGGAGATTGGGGATCTGGGATTGGGGGTCGGGGATTGGGGATTTGGGGTTGGGGGTCTGCAATTTGGGGTCTAGGACTGGGGATCAGGGATTCAGGACTGGGGGTCTGGGATTGGGAGTGTGGGATTTGGGGTGTGGGATTTGGGGATCGGAGGTTTGGGGATCCGGGATTTGGGGTCTGGGATCAGGGATTGGGGTCTGGGACTGGGGATTTAGGATTTGGGATTTGGGGTCTGGGGATTCTGGATTTGGGGTATAGGATTCAGGATTTGCAATCAGGGATCGGGGGTCTGGGATCAGGTATTGGGGATCTGGGATTGGGGATTGGAATCAGCAATCTGGGATCAGGGATTATGGATCTGGGATTAGAGATCAGGGATTTGGGGTTTAGGATTCAGGATTTGCAATCAGGGATCGGGAATTGGGGATCTAGGATCTAGGGTCTGGGATTTGGGGTTTGGAATTCAGGATTTGGGATTCCCGGGGCATCGGGGCTGGGGGTCACTGGGGTCCCCTGTACAGCCCAAGCACTTTGAAACAGTCCAAAATTAGCAACTGAAGGATTTTCTGTCATTTCAGCTGATTCCCCTCCTCGAGGGGCCTCCCCTGTTCCCCATCAGAACACTAGGGATGGCTCATTTCTATCCCAAAACACAAACCATGCCATTTTTACTATTTCCCCTTGATTTTTCAGAGTTTTTTCACTGTGTTAAGGCAATTAGTTTAACAAGTCACTTCCAGGGTCTGTTCAAAAGAAACACCTTCTGTGCACCAGTTTATTTTTAAACCCATTGCAGTTGTATTTTAATTGTTCCAATGATTTGTTTCTCTTTTGGGGTAATGTAAATAATATAACTAATCCTTAAATCAACTGTAAACATGAACTTGATTGATCTTAGGCCTTCAATTAAATGTTTAGACTCTGGGCATGATGATGCTCCAGCAGAAACATTTCTGCAGCATTTGATGTAAAATTTATAGTGACTAAACATAAGTTAATTAGCAATTAGCATATTTGGAATATGGCACAGTAGGAAACAGCCTTTGATTTCAGAATCAATGTGGCTCCAGATTTACATCTGATCTTGGGAATTGGGAATTGTTCCCTGGCAGGGTGGGCAGGCCCTGGCACAGCTGGGGCTGCCCCTGCATCCCTGGCAGTGCCCAAGGCCAGGTTGGACATTGGGACTTAAAAAAAGTGTAAACTCCTCTCACCAAAAATGTTTTCAGAATCCCAGAATGGTTTGGGTTGGGAGGGAGCTTAAATCCCAGCCAGTGCCACCCCTGCCATGGCAGGGACACTGTCACTGCCCCAGGGTGTCCCAGTGTCCAGCCTGGCCTTGGGCACTGCCAGGGATGCAGGGGCAGTGGCAGTGTCCCTACCATGGCAGGGCTGCCCCTGGGTGGTTTTTAAGATCCCTTCCCACCCCAGGCATTCCCTGATCCCACGACTGTGGCAGTCCAGGAGTATTCCTGGCAGGCACAAAGGGAGAAGTTGCCAGGCTGGAGAAGCCCTGGTGGTGGGAAATGCGCGTGTGGCTCTGCCCTCCAGCGCTGCCTGTGTTCTCCCTGCAGAAGAAGGTGATGCTGAACATGTTCCTGGACACGCTGATGGCTGACCCTCCTCCCCAGTGCCTTGTGTGGCTGCCCCTCATGCACAGACTGGCCCACGTCGAGAATGGTGAGTGCAAGATTCACACAGGTGGGAGGGCTCTGTCCTTGCTCTGGGCCAGCACCTTGTGCCTTCGTCAGTGCTGGCCCAGAGCATCCCAGAGCTGGTCAGAGCTGGGAGCGTGGGGCTGGCTGGCTGTGAAAGCAGCAGCACTGCAAACCCCAGGGATTCTAGTTAGTGGAAGAAAAATGGCATTTCTGAGTGTTCCAGAGGCTGAGGGAGCTGGGAAGGGAATGGAGGCCCAGGAGAGGCTGAGGGAGCTGGGAAGGGAATGGAGCCCCAGGAGAGGCTGAGGGAGCTGGGAAGGGAATGGAGCCCCAGGAGAGGCTGAGGGAGCTGGGAAGGGAATGGAGCCCCAGGAGAGGCTGAGGGAGCTGGGAAGGGAATGGAGCCCCAGGAGAGGCTGAGGGAGCTGGGAAGGGGCTCAGCCTGGAGAAAAGGAGGCTCAGGGGGGACCTTGTGGCTCTGCACAACTCCCTGACAGGAGGGGACAGCCAGGGGGGGTCGGGCTCTGCTGCCAGGGAACAGGGACAGGACAAGGGGAAATGGCCTCAGGCTGGGCCAGGGCAGGCTCAGGGTGGACACCAGGAGGAATTTCCCCATGGAAAGGGTGCTCAGGCCTTGGCAGGGGCTGCCCAGGGAGGTTTGGAGTGCCCATCCCTGGAGGTGTCACCTGGATGTGGCACTGAGTGCCCTGGGCTGGGGACAAGGTGGGGACTGGGCACAGCTGGCACTCCATGGGCTGGGAGGGATTTTTGAGTTAATTTTGATGATGGCAATTTCCCAGGGTCGAGTCCTGTGGGAAATCATGCCCAGGAGGTGAGGAGGTGGATCTGGGTAAAATGTTGGTGAACTCCAGGGCAAAAGGGGGATCCTGGTTTGATCCAGGAGCAGGAGGAGACCAGCTGGGGCTGCTCCCCTTCACTGGGGTCTTTCCTGTCCAAAGCTAAACTGTGGCCCTTGCAGAAAAATGAACACAAACAGAAATAACACCACAAGAAAAACCCCACAAACAAAATCCTAAACAAACCAACCCCACAAAAACCTAAACAAACAAAACCCAATGAAGAAAAAAACCAGAAAATAAAAACCACAAACGAAAACCCAACAAAACAACCAAAAAACCCAAAGCAAGACATTGCTTCCCTTCATCAGGAAATCAGGTTATTATTCCTTCCCTCATCAGGAAATCAGGGTTTGGGTTATTATTCCTTCCCTCATCAGAAAATCAGGGTTTGGGTTATTATTCCTCCCCTCATCAGGAAATCAGGGTTTGGGTTATTATTCCTTCCCTCATCAGGAAATCAGGGTTTGGGTTATTATTCCTTCCCTCCTCATCAGGAAATCAGGGTTTGGGTTATTATTCCTTCCCTGTGCAGGAAATCAGGGTTTGGGTTATTATTCCTTCCCTCCTCATCAGGAAATCAGGGTTTGGGTTCTGTGCTGCCTCTGTGCCCTTTTATCAGCAGCAATCTCTGGTGCCTGCACGGAGCCAGGGAGGGGAAGGGACAGCTCTGACAAGGTGGGGGAGGACTTCTCATGGAGCCAGGCTGGGAGAATGGGAATGTTCACCTGGAGAGGAGAAGGATCCAGGGAGAGCTCAGAGCCCCTGGCAGGGCCTGGAGGGGCTCCAGGAGAGCTGCAGAGGGACTGGGGACAAGGATGGAGGGACAGGAGCCAGGGAATGGCTCCCACTGCCAGAGGGCAGGGCTGGATGGGAGATTGGGAATTGGGAATTGTTCCCTGGCAGGGTGGGCAGGCCCTGGTTCTGTTTTGTCCCTCATTTCAGGATGCATTTGCCATGGGGAGGTCTCATCTCCTTCCCCTCATGCTCACATTCCTCTTTGGTTTCTTCCCAAAGCTTCAGTGGAGCGGGATTGTCCATGGTAGGACAGGGAAGAAACATTTACTGGTGTTTATTTTGGCCCAGCCCTGATGGTGCTGTGCAAATCAGACTGCTCTGAGTTCTCTGCATGTTCACACTCACTGGGGATTCCTCACTGGGAGCTGTGGAGGTGCAGGAGGGAGGGGCAAAGGGGGTTTGGACCAGGAATTGTCCTTTTTGAAGAGGTGACTCAGGGCCCCAGGGATCTCCTTAGGCACAATCCAGCCAAATCCTCCTGGTGTGCTGCAGCTTTGTTGTAAGTTAATTAGCAATTAGTGTATTGGAATGTGGCACAGTAGGAAACAGCCTTTGATTTCAGTATCAATGAGACTCCAGATTTACATCTGATCTTGGGAATGAGGAATTGTTCCCTGGCAGGGTGGGCAGGCCCTGGCACAGGGTGCCCAGAGCAGCTGGGGCTGCCCCTGCATCCCTGGCAGTGCCAAGGCCAGGCTGGACACTGGGACAGTGGACAGACAGACCCCCCCCTGAGCTCAGGACTTCCCTGGGGAGCTCTGAGTGTGCTCAGGAGGGAAACCTCTACAGAAGGAAAACTGGGAGAACCTGTCAGCTGGAACTGCTGTGTCACCATCAGCTTCATCTGGGGGTTAATGGAACCAAAATTCCCTGCTCTGCCCTCAAAACCCTGCCCAGACCCCGAGTGCTGAAGGAGCTGGGGGGGATCTGCAAGCTCCAGTGAAATGGGGTGTTCCAGCTTTACCAAAAATTCATTTTCTTTGTTTTTCTGCCAGTCTTCCACCCCGTGGAGTGCTCGTACTGCCACTGTGAGAGCATGATGGGCTTCCGGTACCGGTGCCAGCAGTGCCACAACTACCAGCTGTGCCAGAACTGCTTCTGGAGGGGCCACGCCAGCGGCCCCCACAGCAACCAGCACCAGATGAAGGAGCACTCCTCCTGGGTAAGGGCTTCTCCTGGATAATGGCTTCTCCTGGGTAAGGGCTTCTCCTGGGTCAGGGCACTGCTCCTGGGTAAGGGCTTCTCCTGGGCAGGGACATTCCTCCTGGGGAAGGGCTTCTCCTGGGCAGGGCACTGCTC
>NW_024499662.1:311307-328353 GCF_017590055.1 Onychostruthus taczanowskii
GGATGTTCCTCCTGGGTGAGGATGTTCCTGCTGGGTAGGGATGTTCCTCCTGGGTGGGAATGTTCCTCCTGGGTAGCTCGATGTGGAGCAGCCTCTCCAGGCTGATTCCTTCAGGCAACTTCAGGGTCTGGAGCAGAACTGCTCCAGGGGCTTTTCCAAACACCAAAGGGTGTAAACAGGGAATTGGAGTGGGTTTGTTGTTTATTCCTGTCTGGATAAACCTGGCATGGAGACACATCCATGGGCACCAGGGGCTCAGGGCTGGGTCACTCCTGCCCAACACCTTCAGGGCACGAGGGCACCACCCTGGCTCAGCTCAGGGACAGCCCCAGGGGTGGGATGTGGATCTGCTGGGGACAGGGGGCTCTGCAGAGGGACCAGGACAGCCTGGATCCATGGGCTGGGGCCACCGGGGTGAGGGACAACAAGGCCAAGAGCTGGGTCCTGCACTGGGGTCACAGCAGGCCCAGGGAATGTTCCAGGCTGGGGCAGAGGGCACAGCTGCCCAGGGAGGGCTGCAGTGCCCATCCCTGGGGGTGTCCCAGGAATTCCTGTGTGCCCTGGGCTGGGGACCAGGTGGGGATGGGGCACAGCTGGGACTGGGTGGTCCTGGAGGGCTTCTCCATCCCCAGGGGTTCTGGAATGACGTTGGTGTAGTATCTTCTCCTCCCACAAAAACAAACCAGTGGCCATCAGTGCTTTATCCAGGACCTTTATCCTGGGGCATCTTTAAAGAATTAACACAATTTCTGCATTTTTCTCTTCTTCTCCTGCCAGTTGTAAATGTGTTTCTGGAAAACTCTAAGTTAAGGAGCCTCACAGGAGGGAGCTGAGCAGTGCTGTGCAGTTTGATGGCAGGGTGATAATCTCAGCTCAGGGAATTATAGGCAATTTTATGGAGAAAAACCTATTTTATGGCAAAAGATTGAGCCCAGCCTTCCCCTTATTCAAAGAGAAGTTCAGATGATGATGGGATTGTAATTAATAGTTATCTTCAGAAGGAAGAGTCATTAGAGCATTACTGTTTAATTGAGAAAATTGGGCTAAATAGCAGGCAGGAGTTGGGAGGCAAAGGAAAATTCTGTTGTCCTTTTTATAACTCTGTGGGTAATCAACTTCTGGAATGTTTAATCCCACCTAACAGTAGGTATTATTCCCTTAAATGCATGTAAATCCAGGCTGGGATTTTTAATACAAAGGGAGGTCTAAATGATGGGAACATGGAATGGTTTGGGTGGGAAGGGACATTAAAGCTCATCCAGTGCCATCCTTTTAATATTCTATTTTTAACTTCTCCGAGTGTTTATGTCAATTTTATGAAAATTTCAATCCTAATTTTTAAAAAAAATTCTTTATTTTGTGTTTGTCCTGTGAGCCCCTGGTGAGTTCACCAGGGTGAAAGGGGCTGCTGCTCTCCTGCAGCAAAACAAGAAATGTTCTTTCCTGCCTTTCCACCCTCAGAATTCAAAGTCTGAATTCTGACTTTCCTGGTGTATTTTCAATGTTTGTGACCCAGAATGAGCTCAGTAAGAAATATCTCCACAGTTATGGTGGATGTGATCAATATACTTATTGGTAACATTATTGTTTATATAAATATTAATGAATTATTAATAGTACTATTGTATTAATATATTATATTATTAATATTATCACATACTATATATACACATACAATATATATTATTTACATATATAATATATTATTTACATACTATATATACATGCAATACGGTATCTACATACAGGGAATGGGGATGGGAACGGGGATGGGAACGGGATGGGAACAGGATGGGAATGGGAACGGGCATAGGAACGGGGATGGGCAGGGGGATGGGGATGGGGACGGGCATGGGAACGGGAATGGGCATGGGAGCGGCTGCCAGGGCATCCCCAAACACCCAAACCAGCTGGGAAAGGTCCTGGGGGTGCTGTGCCAGCCCCTGGACACCAGCCCAGGTGTGCCCAGGTGTGCCAATGTGGACACCAGCAGGAATTTCCCCATGGAAAGGGTGCTCAGGCCTTGGCAGGGGCTGCCCAGGGAGGTTTGGAGTGCCCATCCCTGGAAGGATTTAGGAGAATTCTTGGTTCCCTAAACCCTTACAATAACTAGAGGCAAATCTTTGCCAAGGGTTTGTATTATTCCATGCAGGAAGAGACAGAAGCAGGAATTTATTTGAGTATTGTTTGGTAGATGTGAGCAAAAGGCGAGTGTCCTTCACTGGTGGGTGTGGATGTGGAAAAGGCTGTGAGTTTGCTGAAGGAGGAATCTCAGAAAGCTGATTCTGTGGTTTTTGTAACATTTATAAAATCATGGAATCCTGGATTCACTTGGGTTGGAAAAGCTCTGTGAGACCATTGAGTCCAAGCACCCCCAGCTCTGCCCAGGCCACCACTGTCCCCTGTCCCCAAGTGCCACAGCCACAGAGCTTTGAAACCCTCCAGGGATGGGGAATCCACTCTGGGACAGGCAGGGGAGGGCAAGGAGCTGCTCTGGCTGAACATCCTGGAGGCGGAAGCTCAGCTCCAGAGGTGTTCCTGATTGTTAATTAGTGTTTAATGATGTGGTTGGAGTTGGGAGGGACCTCAGAGCCTGTAGGTGAGCTCCCTAATGACACAGTGGCACATCTAGCCTTTGTCCCCAAAATAAGGAAAGAACCCCAGAAGTTTCTCTCAAGGATTAAATGAAAAGCCACCTCACAGGACCTCGGGGATTTCACCAAAAACTAGAGAACATCTTATTAGATAGAAGCCAAAAAGTCCCACCTGAGCCATCAGGTAGAAAAGAAGAGAACAAAAGAGCCAAAGTGCTTTTGTGAGGTGTTTTTTACCAGGAGCAGACCTCTGCACCTGGCTCGAGTTTTTCTGTTTGATATTTTGCCTTTTGTTAAACCTTTTTTGTTTCTAACACTGCAGCAGAAGCCATCCTGCTTATTTTATGTCCCCAAAGCAATAGCTGAGCTCTCCTTGGGTGTGTTATATTTCTTTTGAGGGTTTATGAGACCTGGCCCAAGGAAAAGAAAGTTAATGAGAGCCCAGCCAGTGCCACCCCTGCCATGGCAGGGACACTGCCACTGTCCCAGGGTGTCCCAGTGTCCAGCCTGGCCTTGGGCACTGCCAGGGATCCAGGGGCAGCCCCAGCTGTGCCAGGGCCTGCCCACCCTGCCAGGGAACAATTCCCAATTCCCAATCTCCCATCCAGCCCTGCCCTCTGGCACTGGGAGCCATTCCCTGGCTCCTGTCCCTCCATCCTTGTCCCCAGCCCCCCAAATGAACAAATTCAGAGACAAATAAATGTCATTTATTTTTTTTCATTTTCAGCAGGGGAAGGATTAGTTGAGGAAGATGAGGGTTGTAAGTTTGGAGTAATCACATCTGTGTGCATAATTGAAATTCTCTGTGGAGCCAGCAAGTGACACGAAATCAAATTGTGATTTCCATTGGATTTCAGAGGAATTAAAGCAGAGGGGTGGAATGAGTTGAGCTTTAAAGGTCCCTCCCAACACAAACCCTTGCAGGATTTGCTGATTTTGGGGTGACCAAGTTCCCATTCCCTGGGATCCAGAGGCTCTCCAGGGCCTTCACACAATGCTGCTGCTCCCCAGGACGGAGCTGTGGGCTGATAAATAAAAATTCCAGGACCTGGAAGGAATGAGGAATGTCCAGGGCAGGCTGGACATCAGCAGGAATTGACTCCATGGTAGTAACTGCTGCTAATTATCAGTAATTGCCAGTGGTAATCTGAATTTTCATTTGGATGCCCCTTGGGAGCTGGTCCCAGCTGCACCCTGGAGTGCTGGACAGCAGCAGTAATTAATTGCACAGCAGTAATTAGCCAGGGCTGCCCTTTGCTGGGGTGTCAGTGAGGGGCAGCAGCAGGAGGAGCTGCCAGGTGATGGCTGAGCTGCCGTGTCCATGGAATTATGGAATTATCAGGGTTGGAAAAGACCATCCCCAGGGTTCCATGTCACTGCTGGGAGCTCGGTGAGCACAGCAGCATTTTCAGAATTAATTCCGTCAGTCAGCATGGGATTTAATCCCCATTTTTTGGTCATTCCTGCTCCAGGAATTTAGTCATTCCAGCACTGCCAAGGACCCGGGGGTCACTGATGCTGTGAGGCCATTTAGTGTGAGAATCAGAAAAACTTTACAGACACTGAAGAATTTAATCTGCAGCCTTAAAGGACACTTAGGTTAATGTAAAAATGTAAATGTAAAAATGTAAATGTAAAAGTGCAACCCACAGACATTTAGCAGAAAAGTCATAACCGTGTGTTTTTGGAGTTGTAAGCAGGAATATCCCTTAAATAAGAGAGAAACTGTGTTGGGTGAAACAGTGAAGGGTTTGTAATGAAAAGGTGAGGCTGTATGGAATAAAATGAGTTTAGAAATCATAATAAAACTGAGTTTAGAAATCATAATAAAAGCATGTGTGCCTGTGAGTTAGCAGGCATTAGATGAAAGTGTCCCTACTGCAGCAGAAGTAAAAGTGATAGGTTAAAAAAGCAAAATAAATCCTGTGGCATCTGTTAGTTTAGGAAGTTACATATTGCCTTGTAACTCCTGAACTGTAACCAAAAGCTTGCTCCTCTGAAAGCTCACCTGCCCCTGCCCTTCCTTCCAGGGCTCACCTGTGCTTGTTTTCCCCCCAGCAGCCCCCAGACTCACTGTGTTTTCCCCCAGAAATCCCCTGCCAAGAAGCTGAGCCACGCCATCAGCAAGTCCCTGGGCTGTGTGCCCAGCAGGGACCCGCCCCGGCCGCTGTTCCCCGAGCAGCCCGAGAGACCCCTGGACCTGGCCCACATCGTGTGAGTACCAGGGGCCTTGGCTGGGCAGTCCCAAGGCCCCCCTGAGCCCCCTCCCCAGCCCCAGGCTCAGGCAGGGAGCAGCCCTGGGCCTGCAGTGGAGTTCAGGTTCAGGTTTTTCTCTGCTGTGTTGTAAATGTTTCTTGGAGACCCCTCTGGGGCTGTGCTCGTGAGGGGTCCCAGGGCTTTGGGGGGCACTGGTGCAGCTGCAGCCAGGCCTGGCTGTGTCCTGCCTGCAGCCCTGCCACCTCCCTGTCCCCAGCAGTGGCACCTGTCACCTGTGTTGGGTCAGGCTCTGCTTTCTCGTTCACTGTACATGGAATTATCTGAGCAGCACCACGTCAGACACGTGGGTCAGCCCTGGGGCCCTCACATCCACGTCCCCCCTCCGTGGCATCATTGTCACCTGCTGTTGTCACCTCCCTGTGGAGCTGGTGGGATGGCACTGCACCGGTGTGGGTTTGAGCAGCCTCTCTGCTTCCCCCCTCGCTCAGATTTCACCTCAGAAGTAAAAACTGAGAGAAAAAGTCCCAAACAAGCTGAAGCCATTTTCCAGAGGCTGGGGGGAAGCTCTGCCCGTCCGTGGGAGAGGATGAGGAGGAGCAGCACTGGGATCTAATTCCAGAGAGGGCAGCACTCCCATTCCCACCAGGGTGGAGCTGTGTGCAGCCTGAGGGTGAGGGGAGCTGATCCCTGCTTTTACCTGAGCACAGGTTCCCCTGGCAGTGGCTGTGCCCCAGTCCCTAAGTGGAGAGCAAGGATGTCCCTGGCCCTGTGCCCACCCCAGACCCCCTGCTTCCACTGACTGCCTCTTCTGCTCCCTCCTTTAACAGTGTGGCATTCCTTAAGGACAGGCTGGAGGCTAAATTGCCAAAAAGCTGGACAGGTGAGAGCTGCAGAGCTTTTCCTGGTGGTGTGAGCAGTGTAGAGCTCCAGACCTGCACCAGTAGCTGCTGCCAGCCCAGCTTGGGGCTGATTCCTGCTTTGCTCTGTGCTGGTTCCCTGCAGCTCCTGCCTCCCTGAGGATCCCCCCCTCTCCCAGAGCTGCCTTGGTGCAGGGAGGGATTGGTGTGAGTCCATGGAATGTAAATCCTGCTCTGCTTTCCCTGGGGCAGTTGCACTCGGGTTGGAGAGAAGGCAGGGTCAGTGCTGCTGCTGCCCAGCTCAGGGCTGGAGTTCATCCCCTTCTCCAGGCAAATGGCTCAGCAGAGCCAGGGACAGGGCTGTCCATGGCCCACAGCACGGCCTGCTCCTTCCCAGCAGCTCATGGCCTTTTCTTTCCCTTCCCATCACTGCCTTTCCCTTCCCTTCCCATCTCCCAACCTGGAATTTCCTTCTCCTGCCAGCCCATCACTGCTTTCCTTCCCAACCCATCACTGCCTTTCCTTCCCAACCTGGCATTGCCTTTCCCTTCCCAGCCTGGAATTCCCTTCTCCTTCCCAACCCATCACTGCATTCCCTTCCCACCCATCCCTGCCTTTCCTTCCTGCTCCATCCCTCCTTTCCTTCCTGCTCCATCCCTGCCTTTCCTTCCTGCTCCATCCCTGCCTTTCCTTCCTGTTCCATCCCTGCCTTTCCTTCCAGACCCATCCCTGCCTTTCCTTCCTGCTCCATCACTATTCCCATCCCTATTCCCATTCCCAGTTCCTGTTCCCATCCCCATTCTCATCTCTATTCCCATCCCATTCCTGTCCCTGTTCCCATCCCTGTTCCCATTCCCTTCCCCATTCCCTTTCATCCCCATCCCCATTCCCATTTCCAGGGACAGTGGGGTCAGGGCTGGGCACCTCCTGCAGGGACAGGGACATGGGGACATGTCACACCTCCTGCAGGGACAGGGGGACAGTGGGGACAGGGCTGGACAGTTCCTGCAAGGACAGGGACATGGGGACATGTCACACCTCCTGCAGGGACAGGGCTGGACAGCTCCTGCAAGGACAGGGACGTGGGGACAGGGACAGCTGCCCAGACACTCCTGGCAGCAGCTCAGAGGCATCTGCTGTGTGCTGAGAGCTTTAATTAATATAAAACCAATGCCCTAAAAAGCCACAGCATGGGGACGTGGGGCCTGCTGGTCCAAGGACAGCTCTGGGACAGCAGGCACTGACCTGTGCAGAGAGCTTGGCAGCAGGGGATTCCTGTCCCAGGGACACCACAGGGACAAAAAGGACCCACTGGCCTTTGTGTGAGGGGCACGAGGCCTCTGGGCTTCTGTGCCACCCCTGAAACAACAAAAACAACAATAAACCCCAGTGCCGTGGCTTGAGGGGCTGCAGGCAGGGGAGGTTTTCTGTGGGAGGAATTGCTGCAGGCCCCAGGGAGTTTGGGGTGCCCAGGGGCTGACTGTGTTTGATTTGGGTGAGGGAATCAGCACCCACAAATAAACAGGGCCAGAGACTGCAGAAAAGCTGAGCTCTGCTGCAGCTGAGTAAATAAAGAATGGAAATATTAATAACTAGGGGAGTTTAACAATACTTGGCCAAAGGTTCCAGGGGAAACAAGGCTTGGAAGGGGAGAAGCCCCATCTGTGCTCTTTGAGGGAGGGAGGAAACACAAAACTGGGTAGAAGGAATGAAAACAATGAGTTAGGAGTGGTTGTGAGTGGTTTCCAGGTTTGGCACAGGGGCAGCGAGGGGCAGTGAGCTGTGCTGAGGGGCTGGGAAGGGAATGGAGCCCCAGGAGGGGCTGAGGGAGCTGGGAAGGGGCTCAGCCTGCAGAAAAGGAGGCTCAGGGGGGACCTTGTGGCTCTGCACAACTCCCTGACAGGAGGGGACAGCCAGGGGGGTCGGGCTCCTCTCCCAGGGAACAGGGACAGGACAAGGGGAAATGGCCTCAGGCTGGGCCAGGGCAGGCTCAGGTTGGACACCAGGAGGAATTTCCCCATGGAAAGGGTGCTCAGGCCTTGGCAGGGGCTGCCCAGGGAGGTCTGGAGTGCCCATCCCTGCAGGTGTCACCTGGATGTGGCACTGAGTTCTCTGTGCTGGGGACACGGTGAGGATCAGAATTCCCAAAATTCCCAGAATTCAAGAACCACTGGGTTGGAAGAGACCTCCAAACCCTTGAGTCCAACCCAGCCCCAGCACCCCAACTCAACCCTGGCACCCAGTGCCACATCCAGGCTTCTCCTAAACACATCCAGGGATGGTGGCTCCACCACCTCCCCGGGAATTCCCAAAACTCCCAAAATTCCCAGAATTCTCAGAATCACTGGGTTGGAAGAGACCTCCAAACCCTTGAGTCCAACCCATCCCCAGCACCCCAACCCAACCCTGGCCCCCAGTGCCACATCCAGGCTTTGTTAAACACCCCCAGGGATGGTGACTGCACCACCTCCCCGGGCAGAACATTCCAGAACTTTATCACCTTTCTGGAAAAACCTTTTTCCTGCTCTCCAGCCTGAATTTCCCTCGGTGCAGCTCGAGGCTGTGTGCTCTGGTTCTGTCAGTGCTGCCGGGCTCAGGTGGGACCTGCTGCTCTTGGGGGTCTTTTCCCTGCCCAGTTTTGGGGTTCGGGGTGACCCCGGGCACGCCGCAGCTCCCGGTCCGTGTTTGCAGTCCCTGGGGAAGCTGAGGAGATTTCCCAGTGCAGGGAGGGTCTGCTGTGTCCGGGGGTCCTGGCAGCAGGTCTGGGTGATGTCCCAGCCTGGGGACAGGGGCTGTGGCACAGCTGGGGCTGAGCTGAGCAATGCCAGCCTGAGCTGCCAGGAGGTGCCAGCAGAGCAGGGGGGGCACTGGGCTGGGGCACCCTCAGCCCCCAGGGGCCTTTCCTCTTGGATTCACCTTTTTTTTTTTTACTTAGAGGTGGGGTGACTAAAAAACATTTCAAAAACTTTTATTCTATTTTCAATCTGATATAAAAACCAAAACAATGTCACCATCAACGGGGCTGAGCTGAGCAATGCCAGCCTGAGCTGCCAGGAGGTGCCAGCAGAGCAGGGGGGGCACTGGGCTGGGGCACCCTCAGCCCCCAGGGGCCTTTCCTCTTGGATTCACCTTTTTTTTTTTACTTAGAGGTGGGGTGACTAAAAAACATTTCAAAAACTTTTATTCTATTTTCAATCTGATATAAAAACCAAAACAATTCACACTGTCACCATCAACAATTAACTGTTTCCTAATTACAGTACACTATAAACATTTTTTAACTTATCAACTTTTACCACTCTATGTTATAAATGTCTTAAAACTAATTATTAAAAATTACTCTTTATGAATCCTAATACAACATATCTTTTATAATTCTATTCCTCTATAATATCTAACTTTTTAATAAAACTTTTAAAACTTACTTTTAATTCCATTTTTCTCTCAACAATATTTATCCTATTTTATATTATACAATATTTTATAATATTATCCTATTTCTAATATTTCTATTTCTATTTTTCTAATATTTCTAAGTTAACATTTTTTATCTCAAAGTTTGCATACAAATACACGCTATATAGACTTTCTGTCAAGTCTTTAAAAATTTCTGCAGATTTATTTCCCACAATTTCTTCGGGGTTCATTTGCATTAATGACATAGGGGTGTTAATTAGGAGCCCTGGAAGATGGAGGAGACAATAAACAGAGCCCCAGCCAGCAGGAGACCTGGGCAGGGTTTTTGGGGAGGGATCTGTGCCAGGGGGTTTGGATCAAGAATGGCTCACAGCAGCTTTAGGGACTCGTGGTCTGCCTGAATGTGCAATTTTGGGGGGATTTTGTAACCCAGGATGGTGACAGGACCCAGTGAGGTGGTCCAGGGGCTGGGAGTGGCTTTGGGGATGTGGGCAGTGTCCAGCCAAGGACTCGGGGAATGCAGGATAGCCCCCAGGGCTGCAGCAGTGCTTGGGTGTCTCTAAAAACACCAACAAGAGAGAAATTCTGTTATTCTGGAACTGTTATTCTGTAATCCTGGAACGCTGGCACATGGGCCTGGCAGGGAGCAGGAGCTGAAGGGAGGCACCTTCAGAATAATGAATATGGGATGTGAAAAATCAGAGAATCCCGGGTTTGGGATGGAGGGGACCTCAAAGGCCACCAGTGCCACCCCTGCCGTGGCAGGGACACTGCCACTGCCCCAGGCTGCTCCAAACCCCAGTGTCCAGCACTGGGCACTGCCAGGGGCAGCCACAACAATGAAACAAGACGTTTTTAGCAATGAATGTGAGGAAATAATGGTTAGAATATTGCCCAGGTGGTGCTGGAATTTGCACCTTTAAGACCAGGACAAGAGTGTTTTTTAAATGCACTCAGAGTGGTGGAAGCTCTGTTATCTCAGTGTTTCTCACTGCTTCAGCAGATATGAAAAATGTAGGCAGAAATGTTAATGCAGCCTCGGAGCCAGGGGTTTTGCTGGATGCAGTGCTGGAGCCCCAGATGTGCATTCCTGAGGGAATCAGGGATTTGCTTCCCTCAGATTTGCAGGAATAAGGAGGTGTCTCTGCAGCCACCTTCACCTGCATTGCTGCAGCCAGGCTGGGTCAGCAATAGCAAAACCAGAAATTCTGCCATTTCCTGCTGCTTTGGGGCACTCTGCATCCCCTGATCTCCCTGCATCCTCCTCCAGGCTGTAGCTGCTGCTCTGCTCCCAAGGGACAGGGGCAGGACGGGGGGAAATGGCCTCGAGGAGGGCTCAGGCTGGACAGCAGCAGGAATTTCCCCATGGAAAGGACGCTCAGGCCTTGCCAGGGAGGTTTGGGGTGTCCAGGGAATTCCTGGGTGTGGCACTGAGTGCCCCGGGCTGGGGACGAGGTGGGGATGGGGCACAGCTGGACTGGGGAGGATTTTCCTGTTCCTTTTCAGGGATTCTCTGTCGGGGTGGGAGTTTCCTGGCTGTCGGAGAGTAATTCCCTGCAGATATCGTGTTTGGGTTTGGCTGTCAGCTCACAGGCTGCCCTTTTTCTGGGATGACAACATGGGATGGGGAATGATGGCACCTGTTGGTTGTGTGTGCTTGCTAAAGCAGAGACGGGGCTGGCATGGAGCACTTCTTCTGGGAGGAATCATTTCAAGCGCTCCATCAGCTCCGTGGGGGTTTGGGATAGACTCCAGAAACAATTCACACTGTCACCATCAACAATTAACTGTTTCCTAATTACAGTACACTATAAACATTTTTTAACTTATCAACTTTTACCACTCTATGTTATAAATGTCTTAAAACTAATTATTAAAAATTACTCTTTATGAATCCTAATACAACATATCTTTTATAATTCTATTCCTCTATAATATCTAACTTTTTAATAAAACTTTTAAAACTTACTTTTAATTCCATTTTTCTCTCAACAATATTTATCCTATTTTATATTATACAATATTTTATAATATTATCCTATTTCTAATATTTCTATTTCTATTTTTCTAATATTTCTAAGTTAACATTTTTTATCTCAAAGTTTACATACAAATACACACTATATAGACTTTCTGTCAAGTCTTTAAAAATTTCTGCAGATTTATTTCCCACAATTTCTTCGGGGTTCATTTGCATTAATGACATAGGGGTGTTAATTAGGAGCCCTGGAAGATGGAGGAGACAATAAACAGAGCCCCAGCCAGCAGGAGACGTGGGCAGGGTTTTTGGGGAGGGATCTGTGCCAGGGGGTTTGGATCAAGAATGGCTCACAGCAGCTTTAGGGACTCGTGGTCTGCCTGAATGTGCAATTTTGGGGGGATTTTGTAACCCAGGATGGTGACAGGACCCAGTGAGGTGGTCCAGGGGCTGGGAGTGGCTTTGGGGATGTGGGCAGTGTCCAGCCAAGGACTCGGGGAATGCAGGATAGCCCCCAGGGCTGCAGCAGTGCTTGGGTGTCTCTAAAAACACCAACAAGAGAGAAATTCTGTTATTCTGGAACTGTTATTCTGTAATCCTGGAACGCTGGCACATGGGCCTGGCAGGAGCTGAAGGGAGGCACCTTCAGAATAATGAATATGGGATGTGAAAAATCAGAGAATCCCGGGTTTGGGATGGAGGGGACCTCAAAGGCCACCAGTGCCACCCCTGCCGTGGCAGGGACACTGCCACTGCCCCAGGCTGCTCCAAACCCCAGTGTCCAGCACTGGGCACTGCCAGGGGCAGCCACAACAATGAAACAAGACGTTTTTAGCAATGAATGTGAGGAAATAATGGTTAGAATATTGCCCAGGTGGTGCTGGAATTTGCACCTTTAAGACCAGGACAAGAGTGTTTTTTAAATGCACTCAGAGTGGTGGAAGCTCTGTTATCTCAGTGTTTCTCACTGCTTCAGCAGATATGAAAAATGTAGGCAGAAATGTTAATGCAGCCTCGGAGCCAGGGGTTTTGCTGGATGCAGTGCTGGAGCCCCAGATGTGCATTCCTGAAGGAACCAGGGATTTGCTTTCCTCAGATTTGCAGGAATAAGGAGGTGTCTCTGCAGCCACCTTCACCTGCATTGCTGCAGCCAGGCTGGGTCAGCAATAGCAAAACCAGAAATTCTGCCATTTCCTGCTGCTTTGGGGCACTCTGCATCCCCTGATCTCCCTGCATCCTCCTCCAGGCTGTAGCTGCTGCTCTGCTCCCAGGGGACAGGGACAGGACAGGGGGAAATGGCCTCGAGGAGGGCTCAGGCTGGACAGCAGCAGGAATTTCCCCATGGAAAGGATGCTCAGGCCTTGGCAGGGAGGTTTGGGGTGTCCAGGGAATTCCTGAGTGCCCCGGGCTGGGGACGAGGTGGGGATGGGGCACAGCTGGACTGGGGAGGATTTTCCTGTTCCTTTTCAGGGATTCTCTGTCGGGGTGGGAGTTTCCTGGCTGTCGGAGAGTAATTCCCTGCAGATATCGTGTTTGGGTTTGGCTGTCAGCTCACAGGCTGCCCTTTTTCTGGGATGACAACATGGGATGGGGAATGATGGCACCTGTTGGTTGTGTGTGCTTGCTAAAGCAGAGACGGGGCTGGCATGGAGCACTTCTTCTGGGAGGAATCATTTCAAGCGCTCCATCAGCTCCGTGGGGGTTTGGGATAGACTCCAGACCCATGGAATGTAAATTTCTGACATTAAAGCTTTGATTTTAAGTGGTATGGAGGTGGCACAGCCACCCCATGACAGGGATGGATGGGATGTTGGGAATGAGGAATTGTTTCCTGGCAGGGTGGGCAGGCCCTGGCACAGCTGGGGCTGCCCCTGGATCCCTGGCAGTGCCCAAGGCCAGGCTGGACACTGGGACACCCTGGCACAGTGGCAGTGTCCCTGCCATGGCAGGGGTGACCTGTGGGCTTGGTTTTTCCAGGAGTGTTTCTCTGCTGTTCCACTGCAGAGCTGGGAGCAGGAGCAGGATCTGTGGCAGGATGTGGGACAGGATCTGGGATCTGGGAGCAGGATCTGGGAGCAGGATCTGTAGCAGGATCAGGATCTGTAGCAGGATCAGGATCTGGGACAGGATATGGGATCTGGAGCAGCATCTTGGAGTAGGATCAGGATCTGGAGCAGGATCTGGGACAGAATCTGGGATCTGGAGAGGATCTGGGAGCAGGATCAGGATCTGGGACAGGATATGGGATCTGGAGCAGCATCTTGGAGTAGGATCAGGATCTGGAGCAGGATCTGGGACAGAATCTGGGATCTGGAGCAGGATATGGAAGCAGGAGCAGGGGCTAGAGGAAGATCTGTAGCAAGAGCAGGATCTGGGAGCAGGATCTGGAGCAGGATCTGGGATCTGGAGCAGGCTGTGGGACAGGATCAGGATCTGTGGCAGGCTGTGTGGCAGGATTAGGATCAGGATCAGGCTGTGGAACAGGATCAGGATCAGGATCTGGAGCAGGCTGTGTGGCAGGATCAGGATCAGGATCAGGATCAGGATCAGGATCAGGCTGTGGAACAGGATCAGGATCAGGATCAGGCTGTGGGACAGGATCAGGATCAGGATCAGGATCAGGATCAGGCTGTGTGGCAGGATCAGGATCAGGATCAGGATCAGGATCAGGATCAGGATCAGGCTGTGGCAGGAGCTCTGTCCCTGTGTGCAGCTGCCCTGCCTGTCCCTGCCCTGCCTGTCCCTGCCTGCTCCTGAGCTCCTGAGCTCCTGAGCTCCTTCCCACGGCAGGCGCTGCGAGCTATTGGGATATTGGATATTGGGATATTTGATACTGTGATACTGAGACATTGGATATTGGATACCACCCAGCAGAAGCAGCAGGCACCCCCAGCTCTGGGGTTTAATCCTGAGCAGTTTATTCCGGATTTCTTTTGAATTCTCATCAATCCATCTCTCCTGCCCCGGCCCTGCCCGGTGCCAGGGCTGCTCCCTGCCAGGGCTGTGTGCCCTCCCCAGCCCCAGGAGTGCCAGGCTTGGTTTGGTGCCATCCTCACCCTCCCGGGGCCGTGGCTGCTCTCGTGGGCCCTGCTGTACCTCCAAAGGGCTCAGCCTCAGCCTGAAGCCAAACTAATTCCAGTCGGGAATCTCCTGCTCGAGGGCTGCAATAAACAACCACGGGAAGTGGTAATTTTTCCTTTTTAACGCCGTAATCCCCCTGGAAATGCCCCTGCCCATGGAAGGGGGCTGGAGCTGGGTGGGATTTCAGGGTGCCCTCCAGCCCAGCCGTGTCTGGGACTGGTTCTGGTTGAAACTGGGCTTTAGACAGAGCCCAGCACCCCGGGGCTGGGGAGGGGGCTGCCATTTGGGGGTTCACTCGTGTGCCAGAGGCCACATTTCGTGCTGCAGGAATGTGTTACAGAGGCACTCTGTGAATAATTTGTTAATTTACTGGAGGGAATCCTCCCGGTGAGCCTGGGGGCACAGAATTCCCAGAGGGATTCCAAGGCCAGGCTGGAGCAGCCTGGGGCAGAGGGAGGGGTCCCTGCCCATGGCACTGGCTGGGTTCAGGAGAATATTCAGGAGAATATTCCCCCCCTAAAGCCCAGCTTATTGTTTATTGTTGTTTATTCCTTGGTGTGGGCACCTTTATCTTGACGAATGTTGGGTGTGGAAGAGAAAGTTTTCTACTTTTATGTTAATTTATTTTAGATTGACTTATTCAGGGGGAAGGATGGAGTGAAATATAAGCAGCTGGTCAGTCAGGTTGAACTCTGCGAGCTTGGGGGTCTTTTCCAAGCTGTTTTTTTTTTTTTTTTCATTCTCTGATCCTCTTTTTCTGTCTTTGTTTGTTAAAGAAATCCTCGTGGGCGGCTTGTGGGCTGTTTCCTTCTCCTTCCAACAGAGCAGCGTGGGGTAGATTTAAAAAAAAAAACATTTGTAAGAAACGAAAACTTGAAAAGGAGGAAAATTAAAACCGAAACTTAAAAAAAAAAAAAAAAAATTGAAAAAAAATTGAAAAAAATTTGAAAAATTAATTAAAAATAATAAATAATAATAATAAATCTTTTGAGGCAGCTGCGGCGGGCCGGTTCCCCCGGAGCGGCCGGGCCGCGTTTTCCGGGCCGCGCCGGCGGCGCCCGGGAGATGCTGCGCGCTCCCGCGGCGGCCCCGTTGCCATGGGAACGGCGCGGTGCGCGCATCCCGGGATGGAGCCGGGCCGGGATGAGCGGCGGGCGGTGCAGGTGGGTGTCCCGGGCCTGGCCCGCTCCCTCCGGCCGGGCCGGGCCCCGGGAGCGGCTCTGCCTGCGGGAACGGCCCTGGAGCCGCGGCCGGGGCCGCGGGCAGCGCTCCCGGCCTGGGGGGCGGCCCGAGATGTGCGGGGTCGCTTCTCTGAGCTTTGTGGGGTCGGTTCTCTGAGCTTTGTGGGGTCGGCTCCGAGATGTGCGGGGTCGGTTTTCTGAGCTTTGTAGGGTCGGCTCCGAGATGTGTAGGGTCGGTTCTCTGAGATTTGTGGGGTCGGTTCTCTGAGCTTTGTAGGGTCGGTTCTCTGAGCTTTGTGGGGTCGGCTCCGAGATGTGCGGGGTCGGTTCTCTGAGCTTTGTAGGGTCGGTTCTCTGAGCTTTGTGGGGTCGGCTCCCCGAGCTTTGTAGGATCGGCTCCCAGAGCGTTGTAGGATCAGTTCTCTGAGCTTTGTAGGATCAGCTCCCCGATCTTGTAGGATCGCCTCCCTGTGCTTTGTAGGATCAGCTCCCCGAGCTTTGTAGGATCGGCTCCCCGAGCTTTGTAGGGTCGCTTCTCTGAGCTTTGTAGGGTCGCTTCTCTGAGCTTTGTAGTATCGGCTCCCCGATCTTGTAGGGTCGGCTCCGAGAGCTTTGCGGGATCGGCTCCCCGAGCTTTGTAGGGTCGGGTCTTTGAGCTTTGTAGGATCGGCTCCCCCGGCTTTGTAGGATCGGCTCCCCCGGCTTTGTAGGATCGGCTCCCCCGGCTTTGTAGGATCGGCTCCCCCGGCTTTGTAGGATCGGCTCCCCCGGCTTTGTAGGATCGGCTCCCCCGGCTTTGTAGGATCGGCTCCCCCGGCTTTGTAGGATCGGCTCCCCCGGCTTTGTAGGATCGGCTCCCCCGGCTTTGTAGGATCGGCTCCCCCGGCTTTGTAGGATCGGCTCCCCCGGCTTTGTAGGATCGGCTCCCCCGGCTTTGTAGGATCGGCTCCCCCGGCTTTGTAGGATCGGCTCCCCGAGCGTTGTAGGGTCAGGTCTTTGAGCTTTGTAGGATCGGCTCCGAGAGCGTTGTGGGGTCGGCTCTGAGCTGTGTAGGATCGGTTCTCTGAGCTTTGTAGGATCGGCTCCCCCAGCTTTGTAGGATCGGCTCCCAGAGCGTTGTGGGGTCGGCTCTGAGCTGTGTAGGATCGGTTCTCTGAGCTTTGTAGGATCGGCTCCCCCGGCTTTGTAGGATCGGCTCCCCGAGCGTTGTAGGATCAGTTCTCTGAGCTTTGTAGGATCGGCTCCCCGATCTTGTAGGATCAGTTCTCTGAGCTTTGTGGGGTCGGCTCCCCAAGCGTTGTAGGATCGGTTCTCCAGGAGCGTTGTAGGGTCGGCTCCGCGGGATGCAGGAGGATCACCCCGACAGGAACGCGGCTTGGAGGGACGGAGGAGCCATCCGGGGAGGGATGGGGGAGAGCTGGGACAGGGGTGAGGGGCTGCTCGGGCAGGGCTGGGCTCGGGGAGTGTTTGGGATGGGCTCGGGGAGTGTTTGGGGTGGGGTTGGGAGTGTTTGGGGTGGGCTCGGGAGTGTTTGGGGTGGGCTCGGGAGTGTTTGGGGTGGGGTCGGGAGTGTTTGGGGTGGGGTCGGGAGTGTTTGGGGTGGGCTCAGGAGTGTTTGGGGTGGGGTCGGGAGTGTTTGGGGTGGGCTCGGGACTGTTTGGGGTGGGCTCAGGAGTGTTTGGGGTGGGCTCGGGCTGTTCTCAGGGGATGTTTGGGGGGAG